>NC_052151.1:203151189-203461189 GCF_902713615.1 Scyliorhinus canicula
CAGGTGAAACAGAGCTAGTTTTGAGGATTGTCAAAGGATATAGCAGGTCATTGATAGGTTGCATATTTGGGCAGAGAAATGGAAAATGGTGTTTCATCCAGACAAATGTGCGGTAATGCATTTTGATAGGTCTAACATGGAGGAAAATTATACAGTAAATGGAAAACTCTTCGGAATATAGGAAGTTAGAGAAATGCACGAACAGGCCCACAGATATATGAAAGTGGCAACACAAGTGGACAGGGTAGTCAAGAAAGCACATGGAATGCTTGCCTTCGTTGAACGGGAATCGTGTATAAAATCTGTCAAGTCACGCTGTAATTGTCTTGAAAATTGGTAGCGCCGTGCTAGGAATATTGCACATTATTCTGATCATCATACTACCAGAAGGATGTCAAAGTTTCGAAAGGCTGCAGAGGAGATTTGCCAGAATTTTGCCCACTCTGGAGGGTTCTAACTGAGTGGAGAGGCCGAATAGACTCGGACCGTTTTGGTCAGTACGACGGAGGTTAAGGAAAGACATGATAGAGGTCTCCAAGATAATGAGAGTATAGAGTGGAAGGGCAGGCACTCGTTCCCAGGATAGAGGTGTCAGTCTCCGAGGGGAATATGTTTAAGTTCGGTGAGGCAAAGTTTAGAGGAGATGTGCGAAGCAGCATTTACCACGGAGGGTGGTGAGTGTCTGGCACGCGCTGCCAGGGAAGATTGTGGGAGCAGATATGTCAATGGTGTTTAAAGGTCCTCTCGACAAATACATGGAGAGGACGAATATAGCGGAATTCAGCACCGGGTAGCGCAGAATGATTTGGCAATGGTGGCATCATGACTGGTACAAACTTGAAGGGACGAAAGGTCTGTTTCTGTGATGTATTTTTCTTTATTCCATGTCTGTTACTGTTGTTATTGCGCTCACTAACCGTGCAGCATATTACCATTTGCTAATTGATCCAATATCAACGGAAACCACACAGTTCAGTTCAAACAGAAACACAGCAACACTCTTCCGCAGGTCGATCATCACTCTGTAGGAAATACATACGGTCGTACGGATTAGGGGTGGGTGTTCCCCAGCCATTCACTGGTAGTGGGATTCTCTGGTCCTTAGGCGTCAATATATCCCGTACCGCCGGAATTCCAGCGTCCTTGCTTGCAGTTTTAGCGAACTCTTCATGGACAATCCCGCTTCCTGGCACAAATAGGCCCCTTGAGCATAATACTCATTCATTCTGATCACGGCAGGTCAAATTTTAGCCTCAATTCCATATTCCTGCCGAAGCCCCGATAATTCATCCCCTTGTTAAAGGAGAATCTATAGACCTCAGCTTTAAAAATATTCACAGTCTCTGCTTCCACTCGAGTGTAAACTGTGCATATTGAAAGCATATGGATGCCACAAAAGTCGGAAGTATTGTAAAATACGGAGAGCTGTGTCTCTCCTCAAAATGACGTCGACAGTTTATTGGAATGGGAAGCCAGGTGGCAGATGATGCTCAATCCGGAATAATATGATCTCGGGCATTTTTCTGAGAAAAAAACAGATGAAGCAAAATAAAATAGCGGTAAAATGCTTAAGTTGTTTCGGGAGCAGTGGAACTGGTGTATATCGGGATACATCATTGAAAGTGGCAGAAAAGCTGTATAGTGCAGTGATTAAAGCATACAATCTAAGGTTTCTAAGTACTCTGGGCTTTGTTTATTTAGCATAAACTGTATGGACAATGAGGTTAGGATGAACTTATACAAGGAATAGCTCGAGGTCACCTGGAGCATTGTGTGCACTTCCGGATGCCACGCCACAGGAAGGTTGTGAATGCTTTGGAGAGCGCAGAAAAAAGTTTGCAATTGTTGATCCTGAGATGGAAAACTGCAATTATGAGGATACATTGGCGAAGTTCGGACTTTTCTCTTTGAAGTGAAGACGTCTGACATGAAATTTGACAGAGATGTTCAAAATCATGAAGGGGGTGGACAAGTTAAAAAGGTAAAAACTGATCCCGTTCAGAAAATGATCCAGAAGGAGTGGGCACAAGTGTAAAATGATTTTCAAATGATTAAACAATAAAGAGAAAAACAAATGACACAGCGAGTGGTTCAATCAAGCTATTCAGGAGGAAATATATAATCGGTTGGCTATAAAACAATGTGCGTGGAGTACCCTGGAAGCTAGGGGAACGTTACAAGGTCACGATGTTGATTTGCAGAGTCGGTTCACGCACGAATGGGACGAATGTCAATTTGTGAGTCACAATCTAAATCTCTGAATCAAAGACGCCGAGCTCGCGTCGCTAGGGGTTACGATTCATTCTCCTCCGGGAAATGAGTTCTTGGCTATTTCACGCCTGATCAAGTGCGATCCAGTCACCTGAATGGAACACATTCTGCGAGGTGATAAATCAATGATTCGAAGGTAAGGTCAATAATGCGGGTTGACAGAGGACATATTCGTGAATGTATGTCATGTATGTGTCAGTGTGAGAGAGAGAGAGAGTCATACAAACAGATAGTTAGAGAGAATAAGAAAGGGAACGACAGTAACATGTTGAAATGAGCTTCTGCGGGTAAGACACAGATGCGATGTTACTCAAGGAATATTTGAGAGATTTATTCAAATCTATTTATTCTTTTTTGGCAGTATTTCTGGTATATTCAGTTATATTAACTGACTGCACCATACGTCCCTGACCACGGTTATATTATGTTCATCTACAAAAGGGTGAAGTGAACCATCCTGTCAATCAAACGCACGCCGCCATTCAAGAAGATCATGGCTGATCGATTTGTGGTTGAGTTCTGCATTCCCACCTACCTCAGATAACCTTTCATTCCTTCGCCCAAGAATAATCTACCTAACTCCACCCTAAAAATATTCAGTGATCCCACTTCCACAATCTTCTGAGGCAACGAGTTCCAAAGTCGCAAACCTCGATGAGAAAAAAGTATCATCTTCTGCAACGGCGACCCCTAATCAAAGCAGTGCCCCTTGTATCGGAAATCACGCACAACAAGGATCATCAGTCCAATGTCTCCCTGTTAAATCATTCAGGATCTTAAACACATAAAGCATGGCACACCTTACTCTGAGAAACTCGAGGGCAAAAAAGCCCAGCAGTTCCAATTTAGCCTCATAAGACAACAAATTATTACATATGATTACTGATGTCCCTGCTGTCTTTATTCCTGATGTGGAGATGCCGGCGTTGGACTGGGGTGAGCACAGTAAGAAGTCTTACAACACCAGGTTAAAGTCCAACAGGTTTGTTTCAAACACGAGCTTTCGGAGCACGGCTCCTTCTTCAGGTGACCTGAAGAAGGAGCCGTGCTCCGAAAGCTCGTGTTTGAAACAAACCTGTTGGACTTTAACCTGGTGTTGTAAGACTTCTTACTGTCTTTATTCCTGACGTTGCAAAGAATGTATACGTGTAGTTCAGTTGAACCTGTAATTTTGTAGTCAGAGTTCCATCTTTGTATGCTATGCATTTCGTTTACATGTATTATTGTCAATGCATTGCTCTCATTACTCATCTGGCAGCAACTTAATTATACTGTTAATGTAAGCCTACTTGTGACAATAATACAGAGTATTATTATTTGATTCAAATACCATCTGTGCAAATAAGTGGTAAAGATTAAAGCGGAACAGTGAATTAATATTCATGTTATCTTTCTATCCTTCCCTGAGATATCATCACATCTGATCGTTTTGACCGTACACAACGTTGTTCTCGGGTCCTGAGAATTTAATTTAATACTCCCTCTCCCCTTTCTCTACCTTTGATGGATTTCTAGTTCATTTTGATTCATATCTTCCGATGTTCCTTTCTTTATCCTCAATTGTCCTCTTATCAATTTACTCATACATGGATTCCCCACTGATGTTTAGGCATATTGTTTCGTTTAACTGGAAAATATTCCCTGCGCACGCATATTAACGACCTTCTGGCAGTATACCTATCAATGAATATTACCCTTATGACAATAAAAATGTATGACTAGCTAAGATGAAAAAGGAAGCATACATAAGATCGAGGCGACTCAAAACTGATGAAGCTTTGGAGGAATATCGGGAAAGTAGGACAAATCTCAAACGCGCAATAAAGAGGGCTAAAAGGGGTCATGAAATACCTTTGGCTAACATGGTTAAGGAAAATCCCAAAGCCTTTTATTCGTACATAAGGAGCGAGAGGGTAACTAGAGAAAGGATTGGCCCACTCAAAGACAAAGGAGGGAATGTATGCGTGTAGTCAGAGGAAATGAGTGAGAATCTTATTTTGCATCGGTACTCACTAAGGAGAGGGACATGACGGATGTTGAGGCTAGGGATTATGTTGAAATAATCTAGGTCATGTCGGCATAATGAAGGGGGAGGTTTTGGGAATTCTTAAAGGCATTCAGGTGGACAAGTCCCCAGGACCGGATGGGATCTCTCCCAGGTTACCGAGGTAAACTAGGGACGAAATAGCTGGGGCATTAACAGATATCTTTGAAGCATCCTTGAGAACGGGTGAGGTCCCGGAGGACTGGATAATTGCTAATGTTGTCCCTTTGTTTAAGAGTATCAGGGATAATCCATGGAATTATAGACCTGTGAGCTTGACGCCTGTGGTAGGCAAGCTGTTGGAGAAGATACTGAGCGATAGGATCAATTCACATTTGGAATAAAATAGACTTATCAGTGATAGGCAGCATGGATTTGTGCAGAGAAGGTCATGTCTTACAAACCTAATAGAATTCTTTGAGGAAGTGAAATAGTTAATTGATGAGGGAAGGGATGTAGATGTCATACACATGGACTTTACTAAGGCGTTTGATAAGGTTTCCCATGGCAGGTTGATGGAAAAAGTGAAGTCGTATGGGGTTCAGGGTGTACTAGCTAGAGGGATAAAGAACTGGCTGGGAAACAGGAGACAAAGAGCAGTGGTGGAAGGGGGTGTCTCAAAATGGAGAAAGGTGACTAGTGGTGTTCCACAGGGATCCGTGCTCGGCCAACTGGTGTTTGTGATATCCATAAATGATCTGGACGAAGGGATAGATGGTCTGATAAGCACGTTTGCAGATGATACTACGATTGGTGGAGTAGCAGATAGCGTGCATGACTATCGGAGAATACAGCAAAATATAGATAGAATGGAGGGTTGGGCAGAAAAATGGCTGATGGAGTTCAATCCAGGCAAATGCCATGTGATGTATTTTGGAAGATCTAATTCAAGAGCGGATTATACATAGAACAGTACAGCACAGAACAGGCCCTTCGGCCCTCGATGTTGTGCCGAGCCATGATCACCCTACTCAAACCCACATATCCACCCTATACCCGTAACCCAACAACCCCCCCACCCCCAACCTTACTTTTTTTGACACTACGGGCAATTTAGCATGGCCAATCCACCTAACCCGCACATCTTTGGACTGTGGGAGGAAACCGGAGCACCCGGAGGAAACCCACGCACACACGGGGAGGACGTGCAGACTCCGCACAGACAGTTACCCAACCGGGAATCGAACCTGGGACCCTGGAGCTGTGAAGCATTTATGCTAACCACCATGCTACCGTGCTGCCCATGGAAGATTCGGTCAATGGAAGAGTCCTGGGGAAAATTGATGCACAGAGAGATCTGGGAGTTCAGGTCCATTGTACCCTGAAGGTGGCAACGCAAGTCGATAGAGTGGTCAAGAAGGCATACACCATGCCTGCCTTCATCGGACGGGGTATTGAGTACAAGAGTCGGGAGGTCATGTTACAGTTGTATAGGATTTTGGTTAGGCCACATTTGGAAAACTGCGTGCAGTTCTGGTCGCCACATTACCAGAAGGATGCGGATGCTTTAGAGAGGTGTAGAGGAGGTTCACCAGAATGTTGCCTGGTATGGAGGGTGCTAGCTATGATGAAAGGTTGAGTAGATTAGGATTGTTTTCTTTGGAATGCCGGAGGTTGAGGGGGGACCTGATTGAGGTCTCCAACATTATGAGAGGTATGGACAGGGTGGCGAGCAACAAGCTTTTTCCAAGAGTAGTGGTGTCAATTACAATGGGTCACAATTTCAAGGTGAGAGAGAGAAAGTTTAAGGGAGATGTGCATGGAAATGTTTTGCGCAGAGGGTGGTGGGTACCTGGAACGCTTTGCTCGCGGAGGCTATGGAGGTGGGCAGGATAGAATCATTTAAGATGCATGTGGACAGATATAAATGAACGGGCGGGGAACAGAGGGAAGTAGATCTTTGGAAAATAGGAGGCAGAGTTAGATTTAAAAATCTGGATCGCCACAGGCTGGGAGGGCCGAAGGACCTGTTCCTGAGCTGTAATTTACTTTGTTCTTTTTTTCTTGGTAAAACATTTCCTCACTACCGATGCCGCTAGAAATCTCCCAATCAGGAATGCCAATCACAAATTGCTGCTCGTCATGACTCTCCGGCAACATTGACTTTTTGAGAGTAAATTTCACTTTCCTTATTCAATCTCTGGAAATTAAGCATTGTACCGTTAAACTGAATACGTACCACTGCATTACTACAATGCGGAAGGAGGCTATTCGGCCCAACAGGTCTTCACATTGCGTCCGATATAGCACCCTGTATAGGCGCACTCACCTTCCCTCACCACAGAACTCCACCTAACCTCGCCGACGTTGGATGACAAAGGAAAAATGAGCATGGCCGACCCACCTAACGTGCACATTATTAAGCTGGGCACCTGACATATGCAGCACTGGAGCACAATGCATAGCACTGTTGCTTCACAGTTCTAGCGTCCCAGGTTCGATTCCTGACTTGTGTCACTGTCTGTGTGCAGCATGCACATTCTCCCTGTGTCCACGTGTATTTCCTTCCGATTCTCCCGTTTGTTCCCTTAAGTCACAAAAGACGTGCTTTTAGGTAATTTTGACATTCTGAATTCTCCCTCTAAGTACCTCAACAGTCTCCGGAAATTGGCGACTCTGAGCTCTTCACAGTAACTTCATTGCAGTGTCAAAGAAAGCCTACTTGCGACAATAAAGTATTATTATTTCGACTGTGGGAGCAAACCGGCGCACCCTGAGGAAACAGACGCAGACACGGGGAAAACATGCGTACTAAACACAGATAGTCACCCAAGTCGGAATTGAACACGTGCCCCTGGCGCTGTGATAAATTAGTTCTAATCACTGTACCAAGTAAGCCGCCCAGATCATTACCACATCATTCACCCTTCAATGGTGCCGCGTCCCCAATGTGCTGACTACTCAACAGTGCAGCACACCGTCAATAATGACAACTCCACAGTGATTCTTCCCCTCTGTAGTTGCCCGCAGGTGCGTAACGTATTATGGATCCGATAATGCATCATTATATCCGCAGTCATCGTCCCATATAGTTTTTTCAATATTACTTTTAGGATGATTTTTCTATATTCGTGCTGTTGCATTGCTATGCGAGATTCTGTAAATGCCGTCCCAGATTTTGTGCAACATCTTTAGTACATGGGGAGGGTGGTATGTGGACGGAGCGGAAGCTTAATTTGCTTCTGAACACAATTTTACCTGATTTCTGTTCCTTTCAGAGAGTTAGGAAATATTATTTTCCAACCAATTACGTTTATTCTCCCATTTTCTATTACTTTCTGAAGCAAACTCAGCATCAATCTATTTATTCTGTTTTTTGTCAGAAACGTGATAGTTTCTATTTTTCATTGAAACATATTTTGCTTCACCATGAAATAATTATCCCCCCTCACCGACTGTTATGTGCTCTGCCGCATTCGCGATTGCTAACTATTGAGTCAGAGAGAGCACAAAGGAAGACGGCTTTGGTTGCTTGAGGTTAATCATGTTAGTTCCAAGCCAACATTGTAGTTCAACAGCGTAGTGGCCAGGTCCCCACAATCTCCAGATATTACATCAATGACCCTACTTCCATTATGACCTCTGAGAAAGAAATGTTTCCTGATTATTGCATTATCTTAGTCAACATCTGGAAGCTCCTGTCCAAGCCAGCCACCATCATGACTTGAAGATATGCTCAATACCGCTGACACTCCCTCAAAAACTGCACCGTAGGTGTACATGCACCACACGGGCTGCAGCGGTTCAAGGTGTATTCTCTCCTTTATTTTCTGAATGGTAATTAGAGTTGGACAATAAGTGCTGGCCGAGTCAACGATGCTCAAGTCGAAAGAGGTGAATAAGAGAGATGGGTCTGATCGTGAATCTTACGTTTTTGGTCTCTTTACATTCTGGTTTAGAATGGAACCTGCGACACGTTGTTTGAGTTCCAAACAATTGTTCCTTTAATGGAAATCCTCTGTATAATTAACGTGACTACTGTTGAAGTCCTGTATGGTTAATACTAATCATTTTGTTTCGCTGAACTGCTTAATGTTGCTGTGCATTTATTCCTCGACCTCTTTTCCACTGTCTGTTGCCTGTGCAATGCAAAGATTCCATCTCATGTTTAAAGGCACAATTTTTTCGAAATATATGCATCCTGACAATGTTATCTGGCAATCCTGGTTCCCTTCTAGCCACGCAGCTTTAGTGAAGCAATAGCATCATGAGAGCAGTCCTCTGCTGATCAATCCCATCGCTGGATCCCTGTTCTCATGTGAGTCACGTCCACACACACTCGCGACTGGCTCGGGCCAGGTGGGTCGAGGAAAGCATGGCTGCAGCACCTCATTTGCCATTCCACGATGATTTGTTCAATCACGGTGCCTTATATTGAGTGGCATTGCTGAACAAGGGAAGCGGGAAATGTCACTAGCGAGTTCATTTTGATAATCATCAAGCACCGAATTGCATGCTTTGAAGTACCAAGGCAGGAGTTGCACCTGCCTTCAAAACAGGCCAGTTGTTGCCAGCCTCCACTGCTCGAGCCCTGTACAACCCTTTCACTTTCTTTGGATTAACATAAACAATGCTGAACATCGCGTCGGACTGCGCTTTACAAATTAAATGCAGGATACCCGACCCTAAAGTCAAAAATTAAGCGGAGTATTGTTTTTCACCAGATATTTTCATTATCTAAATAAATACAATTCCAAGCAGTACACAGAATGTGGTGTACACCGTCAGAACACCAGGGAAGATGGACTGATGCACCATGGTCATTATTGATATGTTGCACTCTCGAGGCAATAATCAATGATGCAGATTTGGCACCAGTAAAGATATTTTGCACTAACGAGGGGCAAAACTGAGGGCATGATTGATTGTAAATTCCAGTACTGACGGAATGCTGCACTGCGCAGTTCTGCGGAGCCGCATGCATATCGGAGTTAAAGTAGACACTGCTCTGGTTCATTAATTACTGCATTGGATTTCAAAAAATAGTTGGTTGGCTTTAAAACAATGTGAAACATGCAAAATGGACAAAATGTTATTTAAATGCGTTGTTGTTTTTTTATCGCACGTTTCTTTGACGCGATTCTCACATGTTGAATTATGGACGGTTTTGATTTTCTCCCACATCTCTGCCAGGACCTTGAACGTGGTTAGATTACCGCCGCAAGATTTGTGACCCTCTTGTGATAAAACTTTGACAGAAATGCCTAATTAACTGAAAAGTAAAAATCAATAAAGAATGTGGCAACTCCGTGACAGCAATTTCCTGATGTTGACACCTAGTCTCATAAATTAACGAGAGCAATTTGCCAAACTCGATAACGTCCAACTAAGACACTGAGCAACCTTGAAGTCTGGTGTTCTGAGAGTAAGAGTGTGGAGAGGTGGGATGTGTGACTGAGCGGAAATACTGACAAGAAAAGAAGACTAAATATGAGTAGCAGGTGAAAACAGTGAAGCAGGTCGCTAGGATGAAATCCGAAGAGCGAAGTCTTGCCGTTTCATTGTCAGAGGTCAGTTTTGAGGTTATCATGTGTTTCAAACTCAGCGAGCCTTTTGCGAAAATGGTTTTTTCATGATCAACATTTGTTCATCTGTATACCTGCATACGAACTGAATCCGCGAATTGGATTAAATTAAACCGTTTGTTATACCTGTGGGGAAGCAAAATGAAAGTCAGAATGTGGAATCAGTCTGTTCACAGACGATTGCGACGAGCGTCAATACTGTTCGGAGTAACTGTGACATGTCTATATCTTATCTGGAGAACATGTACGCCACCATTGTTTTGGCATCCAACTAAACTGACACGAACGTTCGATTTGCGATATGAATCCCTCAATCTGACAAGAAAAGATTCGAAATGTTGGAACAACGTAAGTGGTAATCCGGAAGCTGTCTCAAAAGTCCGTTTAATGCGGATCACAATCGGCTAAAGGCATAATGTATTCTGTGAAATCGATTACTTATCAACAACCAGGGACTGCGACCATTTTGCTAAAATCACTTTCACTTTAAATCCTAAGGAACTGGATTTCCCTCTGCCCTGTTCTATGATGATCCATTCCAACAACGAAATGTTTGAGAGGCTCCTGAGAAACATTTACGCGCCACAGAATGTGTACTGTGTGCAAGGGGACAACAATTCTACGAAATTATTTAACTTGCCTGTCCAGTCCATTGCTTTCTGCTTCAGTACTGTCTTCATTGTCAGTAAATTGGAGTCGGTGATATACGCCTCATGGTCCCCAGTTCAGGCTGATCTCGAATGCATTGAAGAGCTACTGCAGAGCATTGTCCCATGGAAATACCTGACTAATATCTGCAGACAGGACTTCCCAATGATAACTAACCTGGGGATAGTGAACAACCTCATGGCCAAGAATGACTCAAATGTTATGGACTCAGTAGCTCCTCAAACATACAAAAAGCTAATAGTGCCAATTCATTGGGGGCGTCTAATAATTCTTTACTTTCTCCTTTTCTGTACATCCTCTCTCTCCCAACCTTTCTTCTCGTCTACAGAAGCATCGGGGATGCTGAAAACGTCGGCTGAGCCTACGGGAACCAGTAGACACAATTGGAAATGATAAAAATGCATACAGTGTATGCTTCACAAACAAAATAAACAGTCATTGACAACTAAAGAGGTTAGGGAAAGCATTTTATTAATAGAAGGGGCTTACAAAAATAGAAGATTTTGTACAGATCCGGACAAGTACAACGTGCAGCAAACGACAAAATACTAATCAGTTAGCCCAGCATTTATGGTGAGAAAATTGCTGGAGGCTACAATAAGGGACGGGGTAACTGAGCACCTTGAAAAATATTGGTCGACATTGTAGAGCCAGCATGCGTTCGTGATGCGAAGGTCATGACTGCCTAATCTATTTCGACTTTTTTAAGAGGTGTCGAAGGTACTGAACGTGAGACTTTCTATGAATGTCATTTGTATGGACTTCCTGAAGGAATTTGAGAAGGTCCCACAGAAGAGACTGCTCACTAAGAAGGAAGCACACGAAGCTGGGGGCAAATTATTGACATCGTTAGGATATTCGTTGAGTAGCCGGCGCTATAGAGTGGGGATAATAGCTAATCCTCTGATTGGAAGGTGACCAATGGTGTACCGCAGGTATCTGTGCTGGTACATCAGCTATTTACACTATTCACTCATGACTTGGATGATGCCATAAAAATTATCTAACCAACTTTGCGAATGATGCAATCTTGGGTGGCATTGCATACAACATAGATGGTAGCTTAAAATTGCAAGGAGATATTGACAGACTCAGTGAATGGGCAACAGTGTGGCAGACGGAATCTAATGTAAGAAGATGTTATTTTATCCAATTTGGACCAAAAAGAATCGAGCCGAGTGTTTTCTAAATGAAAGAAACTATGTTCAGTAGATGTCCAAATAGATTTGGGGGTTCAGGCGCATTATCATTAAAATTTCAGTAGCAAGTGCAGAAAATATTTAAACGTCCATTATAATGCTGTCTTCTATTTTTAAAGGATCGGAATATAAATTGACAGTAATTGTGCTTCAGATGCACAAAACCCTGGTTAGAACCCACTTGTCATATCGTACGCGATACTGCAACAAGCAGGGCAGCACGGTGGCCTAGTGGTTAGCACAACCGCCTCACGGCGCTGAGGTCCCAGGTTCGATCCCGGCTCTGGGTCACTGTCCGTGTGGAGTTTGCATATTCTCCCCGTGTCTGCGTGGGTTTCGCCCACACAACCCAAAAATGTGCAGAGTAGGTGGATTGGCCTTTCTAAATTGCCCCTTAATTGGAAAAAATAATTGGATAATCTAAAATTTAAAAAAAAAAAGATACTGCAACAAGCTCTTGATTTGCCAATCTGCTGAACTGAGACTGAGACCACCTGGAGGAGATATCCCAGTATCATTGTGTCTGCATGTGAAGTCAAGTCTTGCGATCGTCTGACGTTGACCGAGTTTCATTGCATAAAACATTTGTTGATCAAAAATATTAAGGGCAATGTGCCGACGGTAGTTAGGTCACAGATCTGCCTTGACCTTATTGAATGGTAGTACATTCTCGAAGGGCTGAATGGCCTACTCCTGTTGATATGTTCCTGCTTCGAGCCCAGTGATTAGCACAATTGATTCACAGCTCCAGGGTTCCAGTTTTGATTCCAGGCTTTTGTTACTGTCTGTGCAGCGTCTGTACGTTCTCTTCGTGTCTGCATGGATTTCCTCTGGGTACTCTGGTTTCCTCTCACGATCCAAAGATATAGAATATATAGAACAGTACAGCACAGATGTGCAAGTTAGGTGAATTGGATATGCTAAATTGCCATTAGTGCCCAAAACGATTAGGTGGGGCGACTGGGTAACGGGGATAGAGTGGGAATTTGGGTTTAAGTGGGGTGCTCTTCTGAACAGCCGATGCAGACTCGATGGGCCAAACGACCTCCTTATGCCGTGTAAATTATATGATTACATGGATCTCCGTGAGAAATTCTGGGCACCACAGCTCAGTAAGGACATTTTGGCCTTAGAGCAGCGTAGATTTTAAAAATACGATACCTGTATTCCAGGGGTTCAGTTATTTGGAGAGACTACTCAAATTCGACTCGTTTTCGTTGGAGTTTAAAATGTTATGGGGTAATCTCACGAAATAATCAAGATGTTAACAGGGAAAGACCATGTAGATTCCGATACGTTATTTCGACTGGTTGTTCATTATAAACTATGGGCATAGCCAAAGCATTCGAGCGAGACCATTCAGGAGGCATGTTCGAAAAAGAACAAAGAACAAAGAAAATTACAGCACAGGAACAGGCCCTTCGGCCCTCCAAACCCGCCCCGATCCAGATCCTTTATCTAAACCTGTCTCCTATTTTCCAGGGTCTACTTCTCTCTGTTCCCGCCCGTTCATATACCTGCCTAGATGCCTCTTAAATGATGCTATCGTGGCCGCCTCTACCACCTCCGCTGGTAAAGCATTCCAGGCACCCACCACCCTCTCCGTAAAAAACTTTCCACGCACATCTCTCTTAAACTTTCCCCCTCTCACCTTGAAATCCTGACCCCTTGTAACTGACACCCCCACTCTTGGGAAAAGCTTGTTGCTATCCACCCTGTCCATACCTCTCATAATTTTGTCGACCTCAATCAGGTCCCCCCGCAACCTTCGTCTTTCCAACAAAATCAATCCTAATCTACTCAACCTTTCTTCATAGCTAGCACACCATACCAGGCAAAATCCTGGTGAACCTCCTCTGCACCCTCTTCAAAGCATCCTCATCCTTCTGGTAATATGGCGACCAGAACTGCACGCAGTATTGCAAATGTGGCCGAACCAAAGTCCTATACAACTGTAACATGTCCTGCCAACACTTGTGAAGGCAAGCATGCTGTATGCCTTCTTGACCACTCTATCAACCTGTGTTGCCACCTTCAGGGAACAATGGACCTGAACTCCCACATATCTCTATACATCAATTTTCCCCAAGACCCTTCCATTGACCATATAGTCCGCTCTTGAATTTGATCTTCCAAAATGCATCACCTCGCATTTGCCTGGATTGAACCCCATCTGCCATTTCTCTGCCAAACTCTCCAATCTATCTGTATTTTGTTCTATTCTCTGACAAACCTCCTCGCTATCTGCAACTCCACCAATCTTAGTATCATCTGCAAACTTGCTCATCAGACCACCTATACCTTCTGCCACGTCATTTATGTAGATCACAGACAGCAGTGGTCCGAGCACGCATCCCTGTGGAACACCACTAGTCACCCTTCTCCATTTTGAGGCACTCCCTTCCACCACTACTCTCTGTCTCCTGTTGCCCAGCCAGTTCTTTATCCATCTAGCTAGCACACCCTGAACCCCATACGACTTCACTTTTTCCATCAACCTGCCATGGGAAACCTTATAAAACGTCTTACTAAAGTCCATGTATATGACATCTACAAACCTTCCCTCATCAATTAACGTTGTCACTTCCTTAAAGAATTATATTAGGTTTGTAAGACATGACCTTCGTTGCACAAAACCATGCTGCCTATCACTGATAATTCTATTTTCTTCCAGATGTTAAAAGTATCTTCTCCAACAGTTTGCCTGCCACTGACGTCAATCTCACAGGTCTATAATTCTCTGGATTATCCCTGCTACGCTTCTTAAACAAAGGGACAACATTAGCAATTCTGCAAATGTGAGAGAGATAAAATTTTGTCAAACATAGATAGAAAGGGCAATTTGCCGACGGAGTTAGGCCTCAGATCATCCATGATCGCATTAAATGGCACTACAGTCTCGAGGGGATGAATGGCCTACTCCTGTTGCTAAATTCCTGCCATATGTTCATCAAGAGTTTTATACAATGAATCTCTTTCGACGCCAGACTATCGCAAGACCTGACTTCACATGCAGACACAATGAGACGTGGATATCTCCTCCAGGTGGTCTCAGTCTCATAGTGCAGCAGATCGGTGGTTCAAGAGCTTGTTACAATATCGAGTAAGAGTCCCTAATGCCTGAAGGCCCCTTTACTTGAATGAACAGGAGTATTTAGCTGATTATTTCGTAGGACGTGGATGATTATCCATTTGTAAGTGATCTCCAGCTGAATTACATGCTCGACCAATTCATTATGAGTCAATCGAATTTGTATAAGGTTCACGGCAATTGTTGGCCAGTATAGATAAATAATATGAAATTAATTTGCCGAAGGAATTCTCGCAACGGCACTCGTAAGGAAATGCGCCCTTTGTTGAAAAGTAAATTCCAGTTTCATGGAAGCATTATTGAGATGAGAATCACAACCCGGGCTTATCATTGCAGTTCGATTTTACCAGCCGTCCATTGCAAGAACCATGTTCCCGATGACGGGGATGTCCAGAAATCAGGGTCACCGTCTCAGGATACGATGTTGACCATTTAGGTCAGATATGAGGAGAAACCACTTTAATCAGAAGGTAGTGAGCCTGTGGAATTCGTCACCACAGAAAATAGTGAAGCCAGAATATTCTATGTGTGAAATAGCCAGTTAGATATAATCCTTCGGACGAAGGTGTCAACAAGTCTGGGAGATCGTGGGATGGGGCTAGTGATTTGGAAGTTCAACCATTATTATAATGAATCCCAGAGCAACCTCGCGTTTACAGTATTTGCAACTCTTTCCAAACATTACAATCATCGACGGAATCGTTGCTGCTACTGTATATTAGATTATTTCGAGCTTCTGAACTTCCTGCGAAATGTGATTGATAATTGTATTTATGATTCCACGTTTCGAATTGTAATGCGCGCCATTTACTTGAATAATGCTGCCTCAATGAACTGAGCGAATCTGATTCTCTATGCCCATTCACTGCCCAACAATAGGCCATTGGTAACAATGAAACCATCCTTCGGAATTCCTGATTTGCATCCTCTTTACACCTGGGGATTAAAAATAGCCACCTAAAATGTGCATCAGCAAAGCGTGTAGGTAAACCCTAAAGCAGTGCAGGCAATGGACATCTTGCATTATCACTGAGCAGTTTTCGTGTGATGGGTAAATGAGGTTACTTTTCAAAATAAGAAAATCGGTGTTTTTTGTGTTGAATTTCAGAAACGATGGGAATAGAAATATGAAACCCATAAAATTGTTGTCGCAACGGATCGAAAGAAGACGCCCCCGCCCATACGGAGCCCCATATTGGTGTGTGTGTGTGTGGGGGGGGGTGGGGGGGGGGGTGCATATATTCACGTCACCGGGGAATTTGTGAGGACTTGAAAATCCAGGCGTTTATCTATTGGTCCAAGGACTCCTACAGTGCCGATGAACACGCCTGGGCAACGCTACAGAGAGTGTTTGAAGTACCCGGCTCAAGGCCATACGTTCTTAGGCAACACAGGAATGGCAATCCAGTTGTAACACGAGTAGTAAAGTGGTCTTCTGATGCTGATAACATTGCGAAATGAGACTCTTATTTTCACATGCATCCGAAATTAACGCCATGAAGTTTGTGTGTATGAGTCGGTGGATTTACAGTGGATCGTTAAAAGGAACTTATGTTCGCCAACAAATTTGATCCTGGAGTGGACAATTGGGCTGTCAAATGCATTGAGGAATATGTCCGATATAAAACAATTCAAAGAATTGCCGGTTAGTGTCAAATGGGTTTGAACTTGAGCTGGGCAGCATGCAGGACTATGAGAAAAAACGCAATTGTTGGAAACTCATCCACCCAGTATTAGAAAATAGAACATAGAACATAGAACATAGAACGATACAGCGCAGTACAGGCCCTTCGGCCCTCAATGTTGCACCGACATGGAAAAAAAACTAAAGGCCATCTAACCTACACTATGCCCTTATCATCCATATGCTTATCCAATAAACTTTTAAATGCCCTCAATGTTGGCGAGTTCACTACTGTTGCAGATAGGGCATTCCACGGCCTCACCACTCTTTGCGTAAAAAACCCACCTCTGACCTCTGTCCTATATCTATTACCCCTCAATTTAAGGCTATGTCCCCTCGTGACATTCTTTTCATTTCATTTCATTTTCATTTCATTGATAGCCACCTCCATCCGCGGGAGAAGGCTCTCGCTGTCCACCCTATCTAACCCTCTGATCATTTTGTATGCCTCTATTAGGTCACCTCTTAACCTTCTTCTCTCTAACGAAAACAACCTCAAGTCCATCAGCCTTTCCTCATAAGATTTTCCCTCCATACCAGGCAACATCCTGGTAAATCTCCTCTGCACCCGTTCCAAAGCTTCTACGTCCTTCCTATAATGGGGCGACCAGAACTCTACGCAATACTCCAAATGCGGCCGTACTAGAGATTTTTACAACTGCAACATGACCTCATGGCTCCGGAACTCAATCCCTCTACCAATAAAGGCCATCACACCATAGGCCTTCTTCACAACCCTATCAACCTGGGTGGCAACTTTCAGGGATCTATGTACATGGACACCGAGATCCCTCTGCTCATCCACACTACCAAGAATTTTACCATTAGCCAAATATTCCGCATTCCTGTTATTCTTTCCAAAGTGAATCACCTCACACTTCTCCACATTAAACTCCATTTGCCACCTCTCAACCCAGCTCTGCAGCTTATCTATGTCCCTCTGTAACCTGCAACATTCTTCCGCACTGTCTACAATTCCACCGACTTTAGTGTCGTCTGCAAATTTACTTACCCATCCTTCTGCTCCCTCCTCTAGGTCATTTATAAAAATGACAAACAGCAACGGCCCCAGAACAGATCCTTGTGGTACGCCACTCGTAACTGAACTCCATTCTGAACATTTCCCATCAACCACCACTCTCTGTCTTCTTTCAACTAGCCAATTTCTGATCCACATCTCTAAATCACCCTCAATCCCCAGCCTCCGTATTTTCTGCAATAGCCGACCGTGGGGAACCTTATCAAACGCTTTACTGAAATCCATATACACCACATCAACTGCTTTACCCTCGTCCACCTGTTCAGTCACCTTCTCAAAGAACTCGATAAGGTTTGTGAGGCATGACCTACCCATCACAAACCATGCTGACTATCCCTAATCATATTATTCCTATCTAGATGATTATAAATCGTATCTTTTATAATCCTCTCCAAGACTTTACCCACCATAGATGTTAGGCTCACCGGCCTATAGTTACCGGGGTTATCTCTACTCCCCTTCTTGATTAAAGGGACCACATTTGCTATCCTCCAGTCCTCTGGCACTATTCCTGTAGCCAATGATGACCTAAAAATCAAAGCCAAAGGCTCAGCAATCTCTTCCCTGGCTTCCCAGAGAATCCTAGGATAAATCCCATCAGGCCCCGGGGACTTATCTATTTTCACCTTGTCCAGAATTTCCAACACTTCTTCCCTACTCACCTCAATGCCATCTATTCTAATAGCCTGGGTCTCAGCATTCTCCTCCACAATATTATCTTTTTCCTGAGTGAATACTGACAAAAAGTATTCATTTAGTATCTCGCTTATCTCCTCAGCCTCCACACACAACTTCCCACCACTGTCCTAGACTGGCCCTACTCTTACCCTAGTCATTCTTTTATTCCTGACATACCTATAGAAAGCTTTTGGGTTTTCCTTGATCCTACCTGCCAAAGACTTCTCATGTCCCCTCCTTGCTCGTCTTAGCTCTCTCTTTAGATCCTGCCTCGCTTCCCTGTAACTATCAAGCGCCCCAACTGAAACTTCACGCCTCATCTTCACATAGGCCTCCTTTTTCCTCTTAACAAGAGATTCCACTTCTTTGGTAAACCACGGTTCCCTCGCTCTACCCTTTCCTCCCTGTCTGACTGGTACGTACTGATCAAGAACACGCAATAGCTGTTCCTTGAACAAGCTCCACATATCCAGTGTGCCCAACCCTTGCAGCCTACTTCTCCAACCTACACATCCTAAGTCATGTCTAATGGCATCATAATTGCCCTTCCCCCAGCTATAACTCTTGCCCTGCGGGGTATACTTATCCCTTTCCATCACTAATGTAAAGGTCACCGAATTGTGGTCACTGTCTCCAAAGTGTTCACTTACCTCCAGATCTAACACCTGGCCTGGTTCATTACCCAAAACCAAATCCAAAGTGGCCTCACCTCTTGTTGGCCTGTCAACATATTGTGTCAGAAAACCCTCCTGCACACATTGTACAAAGAACGACCCATCCAATGTACTCGAACTATATCTTTTCCAGTCAATATTAGGAAAGTTAAAGTCTCCCATAACAACTACCCTGTTACTTTCGCTCTTTTCCAGAATCATCTTCGCCATCCTTTCCTCTACATCTCTAGAACTATTAGGTGGCCTATAGAAAACTCCCAGCAGGGTGACCTCTCCTTTCCTGTTTCTAGCCTCAGCCCATACTCCCTCGGAAGAAGTGTCCCCATCTTGCACCCGTTCTGCCACCGTAATACTGTCCTTGACTAGCAGCGCCACACCTCCCCCTCTTTTGCCCCCTTCTCTGACTTTACTAAAGCACCTAAACCCCGGAACCTGCAACAACCATTCCTGTCCCTGCTCTATCCATGTCTCTGAAATGGCCACAACATCGAAGTCCCAGGTACCAACCCATGCTGTCAGTTCCCCTACCTTACCCAGTGTGATTCTTACAAAGTCAGAATAGTGTGTGAATAGGAAAGAGTTTCACGTTGCTGGTATCCCGATGTGTCTGCTGCCTTTGTTCTTTTATTCGATAGAGATCGCAGGTATATGTAATGCTGTAGTGGGCCAAGCAGGGAGCTCCAGCGCATATTGTGGATAGCGCACAATGCAGCCACTGTGCAGGGCAGCTGAACAAGTTGGATGTTTACTGTAGTGGACGGGATGTTGATGTAGTGGGCTTATATTGTTTTCGAAATTTAGTGCACCCAATTTATTTTTTTCCAATTTAGGGTCAATTTAGTGTGGCCAATCGACCTACCCTGCAAAATATTTCGATTGTGGAAACACATGTAAACACGGGATTATGTGCAAATTCAACCATGGACAGTGGCCCAGAGCCGCTCTTGATCTTATTTTAATGGGATTGCGTTGAGTTATTTGTGTTTTTGGAGCTTCTGTCGTCCAATCAATTAGACAGAATAACACCAATCACATGGCAACCGCGTTTTAGATATAGGAAAGGATTTGGGGAGCAAGAAGATGAATACACACTGCAGAATTCCTTCACAGCTATGCGCATCTGATGACTGGTGCTGCTAAGTTTCTGATCAGTTCTAATTTCCCGGGTTGAATATTCAGTATAACAGTGCACTGAAATGTAAAGGGAGGTGGCTATGTGATATTTTATTGCAGGGGATTATTACAGAGCCTTTATCATGTGCAAAGATCACTTGTCAATTCTCAGCCCAATACTATTTTTCCTCAGCTCTTCGTGTATGAAGATAGGGACAGCACCAGAATCAGACAAGGCATGAGTGGTACTGAACATTGTTATATCAAAATAGAACATTGATAACTCTAACCTGTCGATGACGAGCAATTTGCTGAAGAAGTAGCACGGGGATTTCCAGAGTAATTTCATTGCAGTGTCAATGTGAGCCTACTTGTGACAATGAAGATTATTATTATTATAACGGTAATTAGTATCATAGGTCATAGAATTTTCAGTGCAGAAGGAGGCCATTCGGCCCACCGAGTCTGCACCGGCTCTTGGCAGGAGCACCCCACCCAAGGCCCACATCTCCACCCTCTCCCCTTATCCCAGTAACCCCAACTAACACTAAGGGCAATTTTGGACACGAAGGGCAATTTAGCATGGCCAATCCACCTCACCTGCACATCTTTGAATTGTGGGAGGAAACCGCAGCACATGGAGGAAACCCATGCACTCACGGGTAGAATGTGCAGACTCCGCACAGACAGCGACCCAAACCGGGAATCAAACCTGGGACCCTGGAGCTGTGAAGCAATTGTGCTATCCATAATGCTACCGTGCTGCTATTAAGTGTAAGCCGCTACCTTGAAGCAACTTCAGAATAAAGATGGCATGATTGACCTGCAATTACCACAACCATCTATCTTTCAGAAATGTGACTGAGGTCAGCGGAGCAGTCAGCTGTTGTTTCCAATTGACCTTGCGTTCACCGAGCATTTTGTGTTGTAAATATCAAATGCTGCAAGATTTAATGCACAATCACTCGCTCCTCGCCTGTAGTGTTCAGCTCCATTATCCATGTTTTACGAAGTTTGTAATGAAGTCAGGTTTCATGCTGCCTTGTTGGAAGAGATACGTAGTAAAAGTAATAGGATTGTTGCAGCTTAATAGCATTGCCCATGACACCTTCCATTACTCGAACGATGTTCGATATTAGCCTAATGGGGTGGTAATTGGTTGCATTGAATTCAATTATATTTTGTGGTCATGAATTGACAATTATCCACATTACCGGTTAGATGCCAGTGTTGTACATGTACTGGAAGACCTTTGCAAAATGCACAGGTAGCGCCTGACTTCATATGACAACTGAATTTATTTTCAGGGCTCCAAATGTTTCCTTCAGCCGTTTCTTCGCATATATTAAGAACTTTGCAGAATGAGTATCTATCAAAACAGTTATGACAGGACCAGTGTGTGTTTTCCTAAATTTATTGACGCGGATGTGACCTCTCAATGTGTTAATCTGCGTCTGGGATACCTTCAAATTGTTTTGCTGCGCGTCAGGAAGGATGAAGTGATCCGGTATCCTCTTGTAATCATCTCGCCTGGTCTCATCAAAATTAAAGTAATTAAAACGGATCCCTCCCTCAGCAGTCAACCTGCGCAATCCTCAACATTTATGCTTTAGAAGGAGGAAATAAACACTCGAAGGCCAAGTCAGCCCCTTCAACCCACGTAGCCCATTTGGGACAGGAGCACAAAGTTAACAGGAAATTCTTGGAAATTAACTAAGCGCCTGTAAAATGATACTGATAAGCTTCTAGATCAGGATGGCGTTTGGCTTCGTTCGCCATGAGGAGGCTGTGCATTGCAAGATGAAAGAGCTTGCGTGTTTGGAAGGTGCTGAAAACTGAATCTTAGAGAAACATGGAAGAACATGTCACACATGGCACGCCTGGCTACCGCTGTGCCGCGATGGTGGGGAATGTGAATACTTGATGTGGGGGCGGGTGCCAATTAAGTCAGTTGCTTCTCCCCGTGTCTGCGTGGGTTTCGCCCCCACAACCCAAAAATGTGCAGAGTAGGTGGATTGGCCACGCTAAATTGCCCCTTAATTGGAAAAAAAGTAATTGGGTAATCTAAATTTTTAAAAAAAATTTGCGCCTTTCTTAATTTCGTCCAGCTCGATGAAATTGATGTATTTGAAGCACTGTCACATCTGTTGATGTAATTTTTCCGTAACAGCCCGTGGTAGTTATCATGCACTCAGAACCATTCCGGTTTCCTGGGTTGAGTCCAGTAAAGCTGCAAGCGGAATATGGTGGCCAGGCACCGTAAGAGGGACATGTGACCGCAGAGGCGCAATTAATTTCCATTCTAAAATCACAACCAACTTCACTTAAGCCAGGCATTACTGCAGCTTGTTCAGTGGTTGCCCAACTGCAGCGATTATTCCCATAGTCTTCAAAAGTAATGAGGTTACTTGATGCCACATTCTATTAAATGCAGACTTCATGTCAACATAAGTAGATAACCAAAAGCTATCTGTGGTGCCAGGTAGCATGTGGGCGACGGTCTGTTCGCGTGGAAGCAATAGTTCTAGATTGCGCTAACATGGAAGATGATTACCGTTGAATTTCATTTTAATTTCATTCTGCACATGTGCCACTTTATGTGTGCAACAGGAGATCGTTGAATGATTTTTTTCCCGACAGCATCACCTACTTAACATCCTGATACCCATTCTTTAGTCTATTATGTGTGCTCATTCCCTGGCTATGCAGATGTGGGAGGTTTCCAGATTAGTGTCGGGAAAGAAAATCCGTCGTATTTCCCTGATATTGAGTCAGAGAAAAAAGCCACTGCAGCAAAATATAGGTGTTTCTAACTCTGGTTCAAACATTAAGCTATTCCCTTGTTCACATTTCCTCATAATGTGATTTGGTTTGTTTCCAAAACAGCTTTTCCTTTCTTGGGATATACTAGCGAATTATCGATCCAGTTTTACGTAGTTCCCGTAATTTGCGCTAATGCTTGATACAAGTGTCTGTTTGTTGGCGAAACATCATTCTTTCCTTCATAACTTTAAAGTTTTATCAACATTGCTCCTGCTTTTAACCACCTTTACGTATCGATATCTGACTCGACATGTCTCTTCATTCATATTGACCCTTTCGGAAATAGTTAGTCTATCAGTAGCTGTGATAAACGTCCCAACATAGTCAGTTAGCTGGATTGTAGATGCTCCATCCCGCTTCCTGGAAATACTGCAATCCACAATTCCAGTTACTTCATGTCCCTTATAGGTCTCATATGAAGTTAATTGACGAATGCAGAACTTAGGTGCGTATCTCGAAGAATTGTTCAGTGGGATCATTAATGACCGAGTTGGCCGTGTCCAAAAAGACAAAACATCTAGGCTGTGTCTGCAGCAAGTTATGAGGGATAAAGAAAATGGGACAAACATTTTAAATTCGTCCTCGCAAATCTATCTGACGCAGAAACATCTGTCCATGATAAAATTGTCACGACTGACCAGTCTAGTTATTGTGGAGATGAAGACCCATCTTTACATTGAGGACATTCTCCATTGTGTTGTCTGACACTATTGTCGTGCGAAATTGGATGAAGTTCGAACAGAAATGTGCCTAAACTAAATGAATAAATGAGGTGTTGTGAATTTGCAAGGCACCGTGGGCCATCAGCAGCAGAAGCATTCGACTCAACCACAATCTGTAACGTCATTGCACGGCACATCTCCTAATCTACAACTACCATGTGGCAGGATCAAATTATCACAATGAAGACTACAGAAGAGGACTCCAGGAACACCAGCAGATGTAGCAAAAAGCAGGTCTCAAATTCCTGGATCTAAAATATTGAACTACTTGTATGCTATACCGCAGTATTACTAATGTATAGAGAATTAAGCAATCTCACAAACCAGAGATCAGTTTAATTTTATCATTTACGGAATGTGGGCGTGGCTGGCTATGCCACTATTTATATCCCATTCACAGTTGCCCTTCAGAAAGTGTTCTAGGATTGCCTTCTTGAACCACTGTAGCCTATGAGAGAAAGGTATACCCATTGTGGCGGCAGGGAGGGTATTCCATGATTTTGACCCACACACAGTGAAGGAAAGGCGGTATATTTCAATATTAGGTTAGTGGGTGTCTTTCAGGGAACCTCGGCGTGAAGGTACCCAGATATCTGCGTTTCTTGTCCTTCTCGATGGTGGTACACGTGGGTTTTGAAGGTGCAGCCAAAGGGACTTTGGTGAGTTCATGCAGTACATCTTGGAGATGATGCAGCAAAACGCCTCTCTTCGTTGTTCGTGGAGGACTGAATATTTGTGGAGATGTCAGCGATCAAGCGAACTGCTTTGCCTTAATGCTTTCGAGCTTCGTGAACGTTGCTGAAGTGGCACTCATGTAGGAAAATAGAGAGTATTCCGTCATATTCCTGTCTTGTGCATTGTAGATGGTGGACAGGGTTTGGTTGCGGGGGGGGGGGGGGGGGTTAGTCGGTGATTTACTCACCGCAGGATTCCTGGCTTTTGACCTGTGCGTTGTTTGCAACAGTATTTATACAGCTCGCCCAGTTCAATCTCTGATCGTTTGCGACACACACGATGTTGATTGTAGGGGATTCAGTGATGCTGATATCACTGAATGTCAACAACAGATAGTTATATCCTCTCTTGTTGGACATTTGCTTTACTTGGCACTCGTGTGGCGCAAACGTTACTTGGTACTTGTTATCCCAAGATTGGATATTTTCCAATTCCTGCTGCATTTGGACATCAACTGCCTTAGTCCGAGGTATCGCGAATTGTCCTGACATTGCGCAATATTAAGGGAATATCTCACTTCAAGCCTTATAATGGAAAGGATGTGATTGACGAAGAAGCTAAGATGTTGGGGCCCAGGGCGCTGTGCTGAGGAACTGCTGCAGTATTGTGCTGGAGCTGAGATGATTGACCTCCAGCCACCACAACAATGTTCCTTTGTCCCTGTGCTGAATACAACCAGCGGAGGGTTTTCCCAATTATTTCCGCTCACTTCAGTTGTGCGAGCACTGCTTTACGTTGTACTCCGATCGAATGCTTCCTTCTGTCAAAAGCATTCACTCTCACTTCGTCCCAAGCGTTCAGCTCCTCTTCCTCTGTTTCAGCCAAAGTTAAAACGAGACCAGGGCCTGGTGATCACTGCCGGAAAAATAAACACTGAACGTCCGTAAGCAGATTACAGCTCAGTATCTGTCGCTTCATAGTGCTGTTGATGTCCTTTCCATCAACGTGCCGATGATGGGGAGTGGACAGATGGATTGGTAACTTGTCGGGTTCATTTGTCCTATTTCTTGTATATAAATCATACCTGCACATTTTCCACATTGCGTAGTAGATATCCGTTTTGTGGTGATGCTTTGGCAGTTTTGCTCGGGGCGTTGCAATTTCTGGTGTATATACCGTCGGTTTTATTGTCGGAATATTGACAGGGCCCATTGCCATTTCATAATACAGTGGATTCAGCTAATCACAGCACTCCTGAAAAATACACCACCGAATGTTGGTGGGCAACTAGAATACTAACTGAGGGAGGAGACTCCAAAGATATCTCTCTATCCTGAATTTTGGCGCACAGCAAATCAGTACAAAAGACAAGGCTGATAGGATTTGAAAGATCGTTTGCCAGAAGTCCCGAGTGGATGATCCATTTCAGTTCATCCAGACATCCCCACCATCACAGATGGCAGTCGTCAGCGAATTCAATTTACTCCTTGCCATATCAAGAAACAGCTAAAGCCGCAGTATAAGTCATATGATGTGGACCGCGTCAATACACCGACAATAGTACTTCAAGGCTTCTGCTGCAGAACACAACGTGTCTCGAGTCAAGTTGTTCCCATACAGCTGCAGGACTGGCATTTTTACAGCAATGCAGAAAATGGCCGAGTACCACCTGCCCGCAAAAAACTAGGACACCCACCTAATTCAGCGACATAATTCCCTATCGGACTATACACGATCATCATCAAAATTATGGAATATTTTATCGACAGCACCATTGAGTGGCACTTACTAAGCAGTACCCTGCTCAGTGACGTTCTGTTTGAGTTCTGCCAGGGCAATGCGGCTCCGAACCTCATTCGACCCTTAGCCCAAACCTGGAAAACGAGTTTAACGGAAGACAAGAGGTGAATGTGACTGGTTGATCTCAACGTGGCAGACAGGAGCCCCAAAATAAGTGAAATCAAGAGAACAAATGGGGACGGTCTGCCATGTTCGGAGTCATATTCACGCAAAAGGAAGATAGTTACTGGAGGACAGTCGTCTCAGTGTCTTGGCTTCAAAGTAGCAAATCATCAAATCTGTGTCCTGTTTAGTAAAGGGCGGTCAATTTCTACATCAATTACGTCTCTTCGATCATAAGGTAGAAATATCGATTGATGATTGCAAATGATCAGTACCATTCATGACTCCTCTAATAATGAAGCAGTCCGTACACATATGCACTAAGACGGCCATAATCGTCCTTGTCTGATAAGTGGCTAATAACACGCAAAACACAAGAACCAGGGAAGCATTTTGGCCGCATCGATCTAAACGAGACAACGAAACATATCTCACCTTCCGACCCCTCTGCAGCAGCAGGAGGAAAACTTTACCTCCGCGAATATGATTCAGGATTCTGACATCTCACTCCAACTGTTTTGCCCAGCGTGTGCTGGAGTTGGAGAAATTGGAGTTTAACCTCACCCTTTCCCGCCACCAAGAGCCCTAAGCATTCTTCCCAGTTCAATCAACACTTACCTTATTGTCTTCAAATTTTTATTATCTGCGTCCGATGCAATATGCTCTATAACGGACGGAACGACAACTCCATTCATTGTTTAGTCGACACACAGTGAAAGGTGGCTGACGAACCCTGAGGTTCAGAGTGCTCTGCCATTTCATCTCAGTTGCACTTGACCATCCAGGTGGTCAATTTCGGACACACTTACACGTTACAGTCATTCAGAAAAACCACGCAGCTTTTACATTTGTTCCGTCATCTTCCACCATAAGGCCGATGAGAAGTAAAACGTCATTCCCATAGAGTCGGGAATTTTAAATCAGTCAACTCATAACCAAAGGTCCCTGTTTTATCAAAGAGGTGTTGAAAGGCGAGTCCGCCGGGGCTAAAAGCAGAGAAAGGGCGTATCTGCCCTGTGCGCGGTTTCTCCATCATTGCACTCTGATGAGCGGGCCCTTATCGCTGACGCTTGCCAGTTTTGCCTAAAGGGCTTCGGGAACATCCCACTTCTTGTCAGGTCTGCTATGCTTTCCTCCCACTCTGTCATTTTACTGAAGTAATTGTAACTGCTCATTAATTTCATAATTGACATACACTGAATGAGACTGTTCCCTTCTATCTTTCTGCGGTTCTATTTGTGTTCTGAAAGTGTTGGGTTGTCATACCTTCAATTTGTGATTAAGATTATTCGTCTAAAATATAACGCTCATTCTTTACAGACAGATGCTGCCTAGGGTACTCAGATTTTGCAGCATGAAGTAGGTTTATTTGCTCGTTTTTGAAGTGTTGCAGATTTTGTTTTTCCTTTTGCATTCAGCTACCCATGCTACATTTCCAGCCATTGGCAAAGATTTTGAATTGGGTGTCCTTACCTTTGGTATTTTCCCAGTTGCTACTTACCGCCACTTGCATTCGGGCATGCACCATTCTAGAGCAGGCCACAGAGCCAAATCGTCGGCTCCACAAATACACGGAGACGTTCCAATCCGAAGGACTGGGAGTTCAAAAACTCGAAACTAGGTTTGTTCTGCCCATACCCTGTGGAAGGTAACTCTATGGTCGTATCAGATAACAAAACTCGTGGATGGGAGTGTCGATATATATATATTGGAACAAAAATGGGGCTGCGCTGATGAGAGTAGATCTACTCAACTTGGCCCACAAGAAATTTTGTGAATCCACATCTCGAATCTATATAAGCAGTTCGCCAGCTGCGGTTCAACCGTTAAACTGAAATAGTCAAATAGGAATGGCCCTGAAAAACCCTTCGACGGCCAACACGCCTCCGGGGAGTGCATAATACCGACATTGTGTCCTACGTTAACTTTACAAACGGGCGAGTTGGATGTAATCTGATATCCGTTTTGTTACATTTAATGATTACCACAGGGTTGACGCCAACCAGATCCGTTATGGTTTCTCAAATTGCCATTATTATTTCGAATCAAATGAGGAGATAGTTTGGTCAATATTTCCGGTCTCATTTTCCATAGTTCTCTGTAATAATAGTTTATTAATGGCTTGTGTGGTCTGTTTAAAGAAAACAACGGCTCTCCCCCTGCACGGTGTACTGCGGCAGTATCTGATCTATTATTACTGGTGTTATACTGAGAGGAATATCGTACTATTTCCTTGTATGTTTCCTGGATATAACCACTGTATGTAGCGGCATAATTGTCCTTACGTGTGCAATCAGATAATGTTCTTTCTGGTTTCACGGTCCATTTAAGCTTCGATCGTTTTGTTGTCATTTACCGACAAGTATCTGAAATTATTGTCTCCTGGAAACGGAAACTGCGGTTCTAACAACAACAATCGGGCGGCAGGGTAGCGCAGTGTTTAGCAGTGCTTCTTCACTGCTCCTCGATCGCAGGTTCGAATCTCGGTTTGGATCACTAGCTGTGATACTGGTGTTACTGGGTTAAGGGGATACGGTGATGGTGTGGGCTCAGGTAGGGTTTTCGTTCCAAGGGCCGTTGAGGCTAGATGGCCGAAAAGACTCCTTCACTGTCAGCTCTATGCACCTGCATTATATTCTGTTTGAAACATGTTCCATTCTACTTTACACGATGACCTGGAGAATGATGAACAGTATCAAATTGTTCTGTAATGTAAAGTTGAGCTATGATGTCGTTGGATGGGATTGGACTGGTCTGATACAGTTTGGATTCCGTTGCTTCCATTCAGTTTAATTTTGATCCTCAACGCCTTGGAAGTTGGATACATTTTAGGGAATAGTCGATATTTTAATGGGATAATGGGTCAGTGCAAATGAGAGAATTGTCGTGACAGAGAGATGGAGAACAGAACGGATTCAGTGATTTTACTTTTCAGCTTGTCCAGCAGCTTCTTGCTTCTGTGGTTCACATGTTACACATTTCTTACATTACAGCATGCAGGAACAAATCAATAATATTTCACTGTTCTTCTCTGCGTCTTCCAACAGGTGGGATTGATGCTGCAGAGTTCATAATGCTGCACCAATCGATTTATTTATGGGGTAACACAGGGAAAATTCAGTGATCAGTTGAAGAACGCAGCGTATCGACTGATCTCAATTATTCATTAATTAATAAACGAAGTAATAGAGCCTAGTACTGGAGCTGGTAGTAGTGTACTCTGTCCATTATTGTAATACTTTGTGCAGACTTTTATCACACCAGTAATAATACCATTACATGCAATCTCCTAGTTTCCCTGGAGAATAATCGATTTGCTTCAGCAATGACTTGTGCAGAAACTTCAACATGTTCTACATCTGCCAAATAACTTGGTGACTCCATAGTTTCCCACACACTCAGTAGTTGCTGTCTTATCATTGTCACCTTGTGTTCATTTGCCCATATATGGAAACATTTGCTCAGTATCTGCATCATCCGACCCATTTAGAATACAGAGTTCGCTATTATTCCTCTTCTACTTTTCTGTTTCTTTTCTTGCAATTTTTCGAATTGCACCAAGCTATTCAATCTTCCCAGTGAACTTTATTTCTTCGCTTTTGGTCCAATCATTCAAACGGCACATTGAACTTACTCTGCTATTTATATGTTATCTCATGGTGTAAATATAAAGATATTTTGCCCTGTAACTGCAACCGTAAGTGGGAACTTGAGAAGAGTAGCAGAACTTATTTACTTTTGCATGCTGTGGCCAACAAGTAAATTAATGTGCTCTGTTACTATTCATTATTCATTTGCTGAGCTGTGATATTGCTTTTCGTGACATGTTCGCATGAATTTCAACATTCCCTTGCCTTGCTACACCAATCAGCAAATTGTCCTGATTTCTTTAGAACTTGGACGAATGAAGGGTCGTCTTACTGTAACATGCAATATGCTAAAGTGGGTTGAGAGCGTAGACATGAAGATGTGTTTCCTCAAGCGACGGAGACTAGAATGCGTGAGCAAAGTCCCGATCACGAATTGTATATGTCGGTCTGGGATGAGGAGAGGCTTGCTCACGCAGAACATGATGGACCTTGGGAAATCTTTGCACATCTTTTCAGGCTGGACAGATAGGTCGCTGATGTCTCCGTTATCAATGGACCAGTGAGCATGCGGAAAAATTGAAATGAGAAAGCTAAACCAACGACTTAACGGCGAATAACATTGTGGGTCAGCTCACGTCAATATATCGTATGATATTAGGATTGTACGATTTCCTGAGAGAAGAAGAAAATCAAAAAAATATGTTTTGAACAGTTCAGATCAGAAACAGACAAATATGAAAAAAATTCAAACTACACTAACTCATCACTCTGCTCCTGAGATTCTTAATTAATTGCCTTTTCTCAAAGGGTGTTGTCCATTCAAAAAAATACGGGGTTGAACCGTAGCTTGAATCATTTCATTGACTCTGCATGCACCATGTTAAAAGGCAGCCTGTTATCGTGTGACCTCTCCCCAGGAATACGGGCTCCTGACAACTGTGCTGGTTATGTCCAAATCTATATGATTACAATTGTTCATCGAAATATTGGGTAAATTTGAATAAAAATAACACCATACAATTACAGATAATATTGGTATTGAATAATTGTCTGAAAGTGGCGCGTGCTGAACATGTCAACACAAGAGCATAATGTACTTCCCGTCACTACAGCTTAATATATGTGCACATTGATCTAAGCACAGATCCAGTCATTGAGTCTTCTCTTGGCGCCATTCTGATCACATTGGATTGCAAAGAATGCTCATCATAGATCAAGTTCATGTTGCCCAATAAGTGATTCATTGTTAAGCAAGACACGTGTTTTCAAGCGAGCTACGGTGTCACAGTCCTAAGCACTGTTTGCCACACAGCACCAGGGACCCGGGTACGTTTCTGATCTTCCGTGAGTGTCTGAGTGGAATTATCATGTCCTTCTCTTTTCTGAGTGGGTTTCCTCCCAGTGCTACAGTTTCCTCCCACTGCCAAAATATGTGCAGGTTATGTTGATCGGCCATGCGAAATTGCCCATAAATGTGTTTAGGTTAGGAGGGGTGACGAGTTAATCGGGTTTTGACGGATGATAGGGTCTAGTGCTGTTACGGAGGGACGGTGCAAAGGGACGAATGGCCTCCCTGTGCACTGTATGGATTCTGTGACTTCCCAATCTGCTCAAAATAGAGCGTGCCTTCATTTTCAAATGCATGCCCCAGATTTTCCACTCATAAATGAAGAATCAAGCTCCGAGTCCCGACTGTAAACCAAGCTCTCCATTCATTGTATCTGCAAATTGCACAGTTATTTCCCACCTGTTACATATATTGGTCCTATTATACTGCCAATACCCGCTTGAAAATTCACGCTTATTTCAAACTTAGCTTAGCTAGTTCGCAATATATACTCAATGTGCTCAATTACCATTGTTTTGCCAACGCTCATAATCCTCATTGAATAATCTTAAATCAATAATTCACAGTTTTTAATGAACGGTAACTTTGCTCAGTTATTAGTACTACTGTCTGACCCAGTCTTGTTCCCATTGAACTTTCTCCTCTGCGAAGTGCACATTGCATCTGTAACGGACAGAGCTGGCATTGCAACAACATCCTCCACACTCCACATTCCAACTTCAGCCTGCTCTCCACACATTATAGATGAACACATCTTAGTGTTTATTAGACATTCAACATTTTTATTTTGCCACCATCAATTCTGTTTCATAACTCTGCCTACAATGGTTGTCCACGTTTCGCATCTAAATATTTCGACGTTCAATTGAAATATGTTCCCGATTTCTGGGTGGCCATCGATCGTCCTATTCGTTTTCTTGACGTGGTTTTGTTGTAAGAATTGAGAGCACATTATCTACCAGCAGGAAAGGGCGTTGAGTGCAGAGAGATTGCAGTGATTTCAATATGATCTCGGCTGCTCTTGAACTGGAGTTCTACTTTCCTGCCTGCTCTCCATGTCCTGCAGTTTCCTGAAAGATCAAAATCTGTTTGTGACAGTTTAACGATACTGAATGATGGCACAGTCATAACCCTCTGAATCGGATCTGTTGGTCGTTCTCACCGACGTCATATTAAGATGCCTGGTTGATATTTATTTCCCTACTTCATTCGAGACCATCACCCCAATATGTCTTCTCAATAGAGTGATGCTCTTTGCTGCCACAGAAGCTTCAATTTGCTTCACAGCTGTTTTCACCTTCGACCAATTTGTCGCAATTTGCTCCGACAAGTTAAAAACACAATTACCATGCTGGGAAATCATCAGCAGCTGTTATTCGTACGGTCAGTGTAGTCAGCTGTTTACAAATCATTACTTGGTACTTTTTCGAAGAAACCGAATTAATAATGGATAACGTAGCTGATGGTTGTGCCGCAAACAACATATTTTTTACTTCACCGGCGTGAATTCATTCCTCTTATTTTAATCCCTTGTGTACCATTTATTCTGATTTTGATGCTCAATGCTCTTCCTACCAGATATGTTTTAGTTGCCAGCAGAGTCCGTAAGGGACTCCGCAATGAAAGCATCACGGAGAAGCAGAACGATCCAGAGATAGGGAACCGAAAGAAATCCATCGCGTTACTCTTCAGTGTATCAGGGACATTCGTACTAATGTGGAGCACTATTTCTGTATACCTTCGATCGCTACGTGTAAAAAATGCATATTACTACCCGATAAGCGAACTTTAATCAGCAGGAATTATGCTTCAGCTGCTGAGCACCTGCACCAATGCATGCATTTATGCTGTGATCAGAGAAAGTTCAGAGAGGAAATGAAAAACGCAGGAACGTATCCACTGCATCGCATCGCCATACTGTTTCAATGAATATGTTATATTCTCTTTTTTCGGCGTTTGGGAGAAACGCAATAAATTGACTGAAGGAATGGCTATTCTTTCCAGCAAATACTTCCAGTGTATTCAGCAAATATAAATATAGATTACCCAGAAGCCGTCTGCAGTAACTAAATTACGCAACAGCGAATTCAATGTTAGGCTTTACATAAAATAATATAGTCAAACAATTGGTTTGTGCCTCTGATGTTCTTTCTGCACACAACGCACTTGGGGAATTGTCGGATTCGGACAGATTCCTGTTCAAATTAACGTTTCCTTTTTACATCAGAACAATCGTCTCGTGTATAATTTTAAAATTTGAACATTATTTCAAACTCCAACTCCATCAGAAAATCATATTCCTTCTGACCTTTAGCGTCTCAATCGTTCCTCGTCCCAGGATATTTAAAGGGCCAAGTAACTAATCATCGGTTTTATTGAGATATTAAAAAAATAATTCCCATCTCCACCTGTCCCTCACTAGCGCTTCACTACCCAGGATTTGTCTCTGAGCAAGCATGTTGCTTGCGTCCTGTATGTTTTGCTGTCAATCAAATAGGTAATTTTGTGATCAAGCACCGAGGTTGCGTAACTTAACCTCTCCTCATTTCCTAGACAGCGACATTGAATCAGTTGAAATTACGCTTCAGATGTTTATTTAATTTTTTTTATATTTAGATGTCCCAAAACATACTTTTTCCAATTAAGCGGCAATTTAGCGTGTTCAATCCACCTAGCCTGCACACATTTGCGTTGTGGGGCGAAACCCACGGAAACACGGGGCGAATGTGCAAACTCCGCATGGACAGTGACCCAGAGCCGGCAACGAACCTGGGACGTCAGCAACTTGGGGCAGCAGTGCTACTTACTGCGCGAACGTGCTGCCCATGCTTCAGATGTTGACCAACTGTGCCAATGAGTATGTCCGACATTCTGAAATCCAAAGAACTCAACTTTTGCATTGTGTGAAGCAGAATGAACGACAGTAGATAAAGGAACTGAAAGAATGGGTACAGGTCAGAAGGGCCTCAGAAAGATCTCCACATATCTCTTTGTTCACGTTTTCATGGTGGTGGCTTGGTGTGTAGATGAGGGCAGTGCAGTAAAAGGACTCGACAAGAACTTCGCTAAGGTCTTTGACAAAAATCCGCACGGGAGATATGTCAAGCAAGTAAGAGCACCTAGGAGCCTGGATAATTTTACAAATTTGATTCAAAATTGACGAAGTGGGAAGATGATGGTCGAAGTATATTTTGTGACTGGAAGCTTGCGTCCAGTAGTGTATAGCAGAATTTGCTGCTGGATTGCTTGCTATTTTCAGTGTACCTTTATGCTGTTGGCGTGACGGAGGTGGGGGGAGGGGGGGGTTATATTCTGTAAATTCACGGACGTCACGAAAACTGGTACTGTTAAATGTCAAGGAGGGAAGGTTACAGGGTGATATAAATGGAGTGGTGTGGTGCGCAGAACAATGGCATGAGGAACCAAACCCAGAAAAATGTGAGGCGATGCAGTTTGGGAGAATAACAAGGCAGTGAAACACTCAATGAACAGTAGAACATAAGGAAGTAAGAATGACCAATGGGAATTTGTGGTGCATCTCCAAATATCCCTGAACGCAGCCAGGTAAAGTGGTTAAGGCGGCATATGAGAAACTTTGCTTCATGAGCTGAGGGGTATAGTACGTGCAGGGAGGATATGATAGAGCTGCATAAATTGTTCATTAGGCCACAGCCAGTATACTGTTTTCAGTCCTGGTCGTCACACTGTATAAATGATATGATTGCACAAAAAAGGTACATAATAGATTCACAAGGCTACAACCTGCACTGGAGCGCTTGAGCAATGAACAAATGTTTATTCGGTTGTAGTTGCTATCGTTTCAGCAGAGAAGGCTGGGACTGTACTTGTTTGAATTTGGAAGGATGAGGGGGGATCATATAGAAACATTACAAATTATGAAGGGAATAGATAGGATAGACGCAGAGGTGCACAACGTTACATTCAACATACAAAGTTTAGACAGGAATAAACGCTTTTCCCCTTGGTAGATGGGTGAATAATCAGGGGCATAGATTTACGGTAATGAGCTGGAGATTAAGAGAGGATTTGAGGAAAACATATTTCGCCCAGACTCTGGAACTCACTGGATGAAAGGGTGGTAGAGGCCGGAAGTCTCACAGCATTTTAAAAGAAACACTTCGGAAAACGCTTTATGAGGCATAGCATGCAGGAATCGGACAACGTGGTCGAAAATGGATTTAGAAAAACTACGTGCTTGATGGCCAGCACAGGCACTTTATGCGGAAGTTCCTCTGCAAAACGCTATGACTTATCTACATCTTAAATCCTTCCAACTCTGTCCAACAAAACACTCAGTAATTTAAAGCAGTAATTTATTGATCACAGTGACCAAAGACAATTCTTTTACATTTCCGGTTTGGAATGAAGCTGCAAATATTGGGCGGGTTCTCCGCCTGCTGAACCGAAATCAGGAAAGGTAATTGGGCGGAAAATGGGTGCGATTCTCCGCACCCGCGAAAAATTGTCGTAAAAAAACGGGTGCGTTTTACGACGGTCGGGAAGGGTCCATTTCCCGACGTATTCACGTCCGGGAAATGGGCTAGGAACGCGGACGCGTCAATCACGTGCGCGATGACGACGGAACGCGGCAACAACACGATCACGCCCACGTGACGCCGCCCGACGCCGTAAAAAGGCGCGGGCGAGCACAGAATATGTAGGCCATGGTGTCGGAGCCCACGAGAGCTGCACCTCGGTTTGTGGAGGCCGATGTCGAGATGCTGCTCGATGCTGTCGAGCAGAGGAGGGGCATCGTCCGCCCGTTGAGAGGTCATCGCCAACCTGCCAGCGCGATATGCCATTCCTGGCGTGAGGTGGCTGCTGCCGTCAGTGCTGTGGGGCAGACGCCTAGCTCAGCAGAGCAGTGCCAAAAAAAGCTTCACGACCTCACCAGGACTTCCAGGGTAAGCGCCAAGAAGGTGCCTCCTGGTCACAACCATCCCTCACCCCCCCTTTATTAATCACCCACCTCCCCCCCCCCCCTGGCACGGGGGGGTGAAGGGGGATTGGGGCAGAGTTATTTGAGGGTGGTTCACAAAGTTGTCACAGACCCAGCGCTCTGGCCCCATGGAGAGATGCAATCGTCTTATGACAACTTGACCCCCAAACTGTGCCAGTATCTGAACGGCCTGCTGATACCTGCTGTATTATAATGATCAACCTACGTCCCCTCCCCTAACAGGCCAAGTCTGCTGACAACACCCGTGAGCGGCACCAGACTGGAGGGGGTTCGCCCAACCTGCACCCCCTCACCACCTTTGAGCAGAGGGCACTGGACCTTGTTGGGGGGTCTGCCACCCGGAATGTCGCGCTATGCGAGGTTGGCGGAGCTGCAACAAGCAGCTGAGACAACCCTCCTTGACAAACACCCACTCCTCCCCCATCCTCTGTCCCTTCACACACCCTGCCCACTGGGATATCTCCCCCATCCTCTGTCCCTTCACACACCCTGCCCACTGGAATACCTCCCCCATCCTCTGTCCCTTCACACACCCTGCCCACTGGGATACCTCCCCATCCTCTGTCCCTTCACACACCCTGCCCACTGGTATACCTCCCCCATCCTCTGTCCCTTCACTCACCCTGACCATTGGAATACCTACCCCATCCTCTATCCCTTCACACACCCTGCCCACTGGGATACTTCCCCAATCCTCTGTCCCTTCACACGCTGGCCACTGGGATACCTCTCCCATCCTCTGCCCCTTCACACGCTGCCCACTGGGACCGTCCAGCGGCCTGCCGAGCAAATCTAAATAACCCATCTCATTCTCTTCCCTAGGACGTTATGCCGAACGACCAGGGCCGTCTGGCTGCAGACGGACGCAGGCATCTGCCCCCACCTCACCCGGGGCCGCACGACAGAGGGTGCCTGATCAGCGGGGAGTGCCATCCTCCCCAACCCAGTCTGCGGATCAGGACGCCAAGAGGGTGGCGAGACCACAAGCCATGGAAATGGCCAGCGATAACCATCCGGACTCTGAGCGGCCCGACACCATTGAGGAGGCGCTAAATTGCGACAACATCGGGCTTGCGGCACTGCTATCTCCCACAACATCCATCATCCCAGAGACACTCACCCCGGTGGGCCTATTTAGTGATGAGTCTCCTGGGTCACAGTCTGGTTCGCACATCACAGCTGAGCAGGTACAGCAGGTGGAGGTCGGAGCAACCGAGGGCCCGGACTCGCAGAGGCCAGACCAGGCCCAGCATTCAGCTGGCTCCCAGACGTTTTCGGAGTTCCTGGAGTTTCTCAACCCACCCGCACAGCCAATGCCTCAAGAAACCCAGGGAGACAATGATGGGATGAGGGCTGTCTTCCAGACTCTGCAGACGCTGTTAGAGGAGTCGAACCGCGTCCACGAGCAGGGAGTGGTGCCACTCATGGCAGAGACCCAATCCGACACCGCACGGATGGCATCCGCGGTGGAGGCAATGGGTCAGGTTATGCAAGGCGTTGGGGTTAATGTGCATCCGTCATCCTCGGCCCTGGACAGGGTTGCCCTCTCACAGGCAGCAATGTGCCAGAGGCAAAACGACATTGCCGGCGTCCTGCAGGCCTTGGCCCAGTCTCACCAGGTCATGGCCCAGTCACAGCAGTCAGTCGCCGAGAGCAGCAACCGCCTGACACATATGCTGGATGGCGTCGTGCACACAGAGGTTGAGGTCGCACAGTCCCTGGTGGTAATGTCTAACTCCCTGGAATCCGTGTCTTCAAACCTTCGGATCCTGGTCGATACTGTTGCAGGTCTCCAGGACTGGCAGTGCCAGGTGTCGGTGGTGCGACGGGGCACCTCCTCGCTCGCACCTCTGTCCCAAACTGAGGCTCGGGGGCCACCGGGCTCCCCGAGAGAGGAGGAGGTTTCGGGGCCCGTCCCATTAAGTCCATCACGGGATGTCCCGGAAGTCTCGGCCTCCCCCCGTCCCATCCCTGGTGCATCGGGTGGGCAGCAGGCAGAACAGGGTGGCACAATGTCACCCGAGACACCCGCAGAGCAGCCTGGCCCATCAAGGCCGGTTCGCCCCAGGAAACGCTTGGCCAAGGAGAAGCGAGTCGAGGGGGGCGATTCGCAGCAATCCTCCTCCACTCCTGCTGCATCATCTGGGGACTCACGTAGACGTAGTGTTAGGCAACGTAAGGCAACTAAGATAGACACTGAGTAAGTTGGCATGGGTGAAAGGCACAGTTCAGTTGTAGGGGCTAGGGCACCTGTAAATAATTGTTAACATTAAACGCACTGTTCCACCTTACTTGTAATACCGCGTGATTGTTCCACAGCCACAGGAATCGTGATGGTGCCCGAGTGTCGCTGCGGTTGACGAGCGGTGAAACTTCGGTGCCGGGTGTGCAGTCCCTGCCCCTCCCCCCACCCCCTCCCACAGCTAGCCCATGCGGGCACGTGATAGAGTGTCCGTGACGATCTCAGCTGCCACCAAGGTGGATGGTTCAGCTATTGCCATGGGTCAGACTCTCTCTAACGATTCTGAGCTCACAGCTCTTCGCAGAGCGGGCTGTCATCATTCCACATGGCACTGATCACACCCGCTGACACAGCCATCAATGTTGTGCCATACCGTCTGGACCCAGTGTTAAGGGTGATGTCTAAGTGGAGCAGTGTACACTGAGAAGGGGTTGGGGGGGGGGGGTTGAGGTGGTGGAAGTTGTGTGTTGACCCTCTGCACGACTAGCGATGCAGGTGGTGGTTTGGTGTTCAGCGGGGACGTCACATGCGATGCGTCAACCGTGCTGCCACCAAGGCGTCGCGTGCCCGCTGTCCTCGCCTAGTCTGTCGTGCCGCCTCCTGGATATCACCAGCACCTGGGTCGTGTGTGCGTGCTGCGCCTGCCACTCTGCCAGCCTCCTCCTCCTCCTCCTCCATCTCCTCCTCCATCTCCTCCCCCCTCTCCTCCTCCTCCTCCTCTGTGCTGGCACCACTCCGCCTCCTGCAGCAGGTCATCTCCCCTCTGCATTGCGATGTTGTGCAGCGCACAGCAGACCACAACAATGCGAGCGACCCTGTCGGCCTGGTACTGCAGGGACCTTCCGGACTGGTTCAGGCACCTGAATCTCATCTTCAGGAGGCCAAGGCAGCGCTCCGCCACACCCCTGGTTGCTGCATGGGCCTCGTTGTATCGTGTTTCCGCATTGGTCTGAGGCCTCCGTATAGGCGTCATCAGCCAAGACCTCAGCGGATAACCCCTGTCGCCTAGCAACAAGCCCCTCAGCCGGGGGGGGGAAGTCCCTCAAACATCGCAGGGATGAATGACTGCGCCAGTCTGTAGGAGTCATGCACACTCCCTGGGAACCTTGCACAGACATTCATGATCCTCACGTGGGGGTCGCATACCACCTGGATATTCATGGAGTATGTCCCCTTCTGTTTGTGAACACGTCCCTGTCCCCTGCAGGCGGGCGCATGGGGATGTGAACACAATCGATTGCCCCCTGCACCCTCGGTATCCCGGCCACGCTGGCAAATCCACGAGCTCGTGAGTCTTGACTTGCTTGGTCCTCGGGAAAGGTGATGTAGTGGTCCACGATGGCATAGAGGGCGTCGGTCACATCCCGGATGCAACTGTGCACCAGTGACTGGGAGATCCCGGAGAGGTCCCCGCTCGGAGACTGGAAGGAGCCGGTCGCATAGAAGTTAAGAGCGACCGTCACCTTGATGGCAACCGGGATAGCGTGTCCTCCCCCCGTTCCACGTGGGGCGAGGTGCACCACGAGGAGACAGATATGTATCACCGTCTGCCTACTCAGCCGGACTCTCCTCCTGCAGATGATGTCCGTCATTGTTAGGAAAGAGACCCGGACACGGTACACCCTCGGCCTTGGTCGTCGCCTCTGGCGCAGTGGCTACACCCTCACTCTCTCCTCTTCCTCTTCCTCCTCCTCCCCATGGTGCTCGACGACTGGCAACTCCTCGGCCCTTCCCTCTGCTGCTGCAGCTGGCCCTGCATCCACTGCGAGTTGTGGGTGTGGATGCTGCTGCATCGCCAAATGCAGTGCAGCGGCCCCAACCACTGTGCAGAACATAGCCGTTCTGTTCACATACATTGTGCTAACCTACAGAAGGGTGGTGGGAGCAGAGAAACGGGACATGTTAGACGGAGGTTAGTCGACAACTCGGCAGCCGCCAGCCACGGGATACTTGTGTGTCCCGGTGGCCTGGTCGCGCTGCTGACACGCGGGCAGCCTAATCCCTGGTCACTTTCTGCATCCAACGGCCAGTAAACTATGTCCTCCTCACCGGTGTGTCAGTGGCCTGTGGCCGTAAGCCACAGGGGAACCAGCGGCCGTGTGCTCGTGACCGGCACGCCATGGCATGGTGGCAGACATTTTGTTATGGGGTTGGACGGCTCTCTCGCTCACTCTCTACCTAACCCCTCCCCACTCCCACTCCCACTTCCCCCCATCTCCCCCACTGCCCTCGCCATCTCCCCCACTCCCCCCCTCCATCTCCCCCACTGCCCTCTCCATCTCCCCCACTCCCCCCTCCGTCTCCCCTACTCTCCCCTCCGTCTCCCCCACTGCCCTCTCCATCTCCCCCACTACCCCGCTCCGTCTCCCCCACTCCCCACGTCCGTCTCCCCCACTCCCCCCTCCGTCTCCCCCACTCCCCCCTCCGTCTCCCACTCCCCCCTCCGTCTCCCGCACCCCCCTGTCTCCCCCACTCCCCCCTCCGTCTCCCCCACTCCCCCTTCCGTCTCCCCCACTCCCCCCTCCGTCTCCCCCACTCCCCCCTCCGTCTCCCCCACTCCCCCCTCTCCATCTCCCCCACTGCCCTCTCCGTCTCCCCCACTCCCCCCTCCATCTCCCCCACTCCCCCCGCTCTGTACCCCCCTCCCGTTCTCAGGGATAGCTTCCCCGTTGTGGCCAGACTCGAGCAGTGAGCTGAGCGGTGCGCTGACCGGTGCGCTGAGCGGTGCGCTGAGCGGTGCACTAACCTCCTGGAAGCAGTCATCAGCCAGCACGACTGGTTGACGAACTTAAAAAGCAGGTTTGTTTCACGCCGTGTAAACAGTGCGCGATTAACTCGGGACTTCGGCCCATCCGGGCCGCTGAATAGCGGGGGGGGGGGAATTGTAGCGATTCTGGTCGTGTCGGGGGCGTAATGGAGGCGTTTGGCGGGAATGGCAACTCGGAGTTTGTGCGGAGTTCGGAGAATAGCGGGTAGGGCGTCGGACCAGCGTCGCCGTAAAAATTTGCGACTCCCGCTATTCTCCAACCCGTCGTGAGTGCGGAGAATCGCGCCCATTCGGGAACAAAGTCGTGCCCGGCGCTGGATTCACGGACAATAGCGATTCTCTGGTCCTTCAACAGCAGCGTCAATACGTTCCACTCTGCATGTGCAGTAAATACGGTTTGCATACCGTCAGTGTGTCTGATTCTCCAATAAGATCATAAACATAAGAACTAGGAGCAGGAGTAGGCCATCTGGCCCCTCGAGCCTGCTCCCGCCATTCAATGAGATTATGGCTGATCTTTTGTGGACTGAGCTCCACTTTTCCGCCTGAACACCATAACCGTTAATACCTTGATTCTTCAAAAAACTGTCTATCTGAATTTTAAAAACATTTAATGAAGGGCCTCAACTGCTTCACAGGATAAGGAATTCCATAGATTCACAACCCTTTGGGTGAAGAAGTTCCTCCTAAACTCAGTCCTAAATCTACTTTGCCTTATTTTGAGCCTATTCCCCCTTAGCTCTGCTTTCACCCGCCAGTGGAAGCAACCTGCCTGCGTCTATCCTATCTATTCCCTTCATAATTTTAAATATTTCTATAAGTTCCACCTCATCCTTCCAAATTCCAACGTCCTTGATAAATCCAGTGGAAGACTACTCCAACGGTGACCATCAGACATATTGGGCTGGATTCTTCCTCTGCAATGAGGATCGCAATCCGACTGTAAATCGGGGATACAGACAAAATTCAGGATTGCACCAGGCATCAAAGCAACCGCTGTGCTCATGTCCTCCACTTGCAGCACACTACCGGGGCTCGTGCTGCGCAACAGCTGAAGGATGCACATGGAAACAAATCTCTGGGCGCTTGCGATCTGAATCCTGCAAGCCCAGAATCTCGTGGGTATGGATCACTACTCGTATTTGCCTGCGTGGCTCTGATGTGATGGACCTCAGTGGCCCAAGAGGCTAAACTCGCAGTGGTGACAATGGTGGAGCCGGAGATTGGGGAGGGGCAAATGTGGAGTATGAGCTCGGCAGGCAGGCAGTGATGGGTGCGAAGCTCAGGAAGGCAGTTTCAACCGGAGCCGGGCTTCGTTGGGCAGAATGCAGGAAGCCTCGGAATGACAAACAGTGGGCAGCGAAGCCAGGATCACAAATGGAGCTCAGGTGCTGTTTATTTCGGGATCGTGAGCGCCTGCCAATGTTGGGCCAGCAAGCAAAAGTAAAGTTAGGAACGGGGAACGTGATATTTCTTGATTTTGCTGGGACTCTGGTGGAGACTGTGATTGACTGTGCGAGAGAATGAGTGATTGAGTGAGAATGTGGTGGAAGGTATGAGTAACAGTGTGTGTGAGAGAGGCTGGTTGTCTGGGCAGGGGCTGTAGGGAGTGACTGAGTTAATGGTCATTGCAGAAGGGCGTGATTGATTGAGAAGGAGAGGTTAGGAGTAACTGACTGACTGAGGGTACAGGGGATTGAGGGCGCGTTGGAGTGGGCTGGCGGACGACAGAGAGTGCTCGAACGCGCATTGAGGAAGTGCGGAACTGCGCGAGAGGGAGATGGGGACTGCGAAAGACCAGGCGGGCGACTGCGTTGCCAGGAGCAGGGAACTGAAGGCGCGGGAAAATTAATAGGTGGGGGACTGGGGTTTGAGATACAAGGTGCGGGGCGGGGAAGCCGGTAGAGCGATCACTGAGGAGATGGAGAGCCGAGGGAGCGGGGGCTGAGCAGGTGGGATCAACTTAGTACTTTATTTATTCCCACTTTGAATTCTCTCACTCACTGCAACCATCACACACCGATAAAACGCAGCCACACACTGCCAAACGGACACACATTATTCCTTATTTTTTTTAACTCAAAAATTTATAGCAACGCTGTTGCTATAGTTGTGCAGAAATTGATTTTCCTGAAAGCCGCAGGTGGAATTCTCCATTGGAAGACATCGAAATGGGGAAACGTGATTGGGTCTTTTCTGCGACTTTGTCCCTCCAGCTGAGTGGGCACCTGTCCTGGATGTTACAGACCGAGGCACACAGGTGAATCCGCGCCATCACGGAGCACTATGTGCACAGGAGGCACAGTACATCCTGTTCACTGTAGACCGAGCTCAACAGTCATCTCGGAGTGCCCCCAGGTCCCGGGGGTAGTCATCAGAATTCACGTCTCCCTCCAAGCAACTGCAGATGACCGGCCGCTCTAACCAAATCGAACGGTGTTCCGCTCAATGATTTTGCAGCCGTTATGTAACCATCCGCTACGTATCACCTACGCCTGATTCCCAGATAGTGAGCACGATGCCTTCAGCCTGGCACTCTCGACAATTCCTGACATGTGCGAGGGAGCCCCGTGGCTGTGGTTTGGCTGCTGGACGACAGGAGTTATCCACGCTGTACGTGTCTGATGATGCATCTCCGGATGCTGAGACTCCAACAAAGACGACAATGCAACAGTGAAGAGCGCAAGGGAATTATGCTTTCGGCTCCTTAATGAAGATGCGGTTCAGGTGCCTGGGCGGCTCTGGCGGTGCCCTTCACTGAGAGGGTCGGCCACCTCGGGGAGGCCTGCTGAGTCCACTACAACATCGGCAGAACAGCTGTGACGTCCTCCAGGATGAGGAGGAACGCCAAGGTTTTTCCGACGAGAAATGCCGATGATGGAGAGGATGGGCTGAACATGGGGACAGGCAGGCAAGGGAGGCACATTATATGCGCCAGTGCCAACGTGCACCGCACGCTCTGATCAGCTCAAATTTCACCAACTGGAGGAGGTGGAGCGGGAGGGGGGAGTCCATGGGAAGGGACAGAGCATTCCAACCCCACATTCGTTCACTCCCGTCTCCCGGCCGCTTTCCACCTGCAACTGCCTCCGTGATAGGTAAATGCTTCAATAGGGATAGAGGTACTGGGGTGACAGGAACAAAAGATGTTCTGGTTCATGGGATAGAGGACGATGACAACTGGTGATCCACATTATATGCCAGCGCCTGATACTTGCCCACGGTAGCACTTTTCATCCATCTGGGTGAAAGCTGCATGCGAGTTGCCCATTCCATCACACGGCACTAGAATCACTGGGGCGACGATGGTACGGATGGCCGGTGTGGTGGACGAAGTTTCGGAGCCAGTCTACCCATTAGGTCCATCAATTGGTAAACTGTTGGTAAAGCTTAACTGATTCACTGATCTTGAGTCTTCGTTCCCACAGAGTTTCGGCCAGATGTGGGACGATCTGTGGCTCTTTATAATCCTAACTCTAATGATCCTTGCCAGGCCTAATTGGTGGGCCGAAGGGGAGCAACAGTTGTCGCGATTGGAGGTTACGATGGTGGAGACAAGGAATTTTCATTTCCCTCCGTAAACTTAAAATGCATGGGGGCAGGTGTAATCTCTAAGACACAACCATGAGTTCTGATTGACACACATTCGTCCAATTCCCCCTGTCCCACCGGATGTTGGCACACTGTTGTCTCCCCATTACGTTTACAACCCGTGAGGGAAATCCGATATATTATTCCTGGGTAAACCAGAGGCCTTGGTGAGATAGTACCTGAGGGAGCTGTTAGCCCGTACGATTCCAATGTTTGCCAGCTGGATGTTATGAAATGTCCCTGAGTCTGGTGTGATGCTAGGGATCACCAAGACCAAGACCTGTGTTATCTCTTCCACTTTACAGTTCGGGATCGCTGAGTATACTCTGGCCCCTTGAGAGTGCAGTTGTCCAGCGTCCATTGTCATTTGGCTAAATTAGCCCGTTGCAGGCTGTCAACTCAATCAGTCACCTCCCCTTTTATATCAGATCAATGTTGTGCCTTAGCTACGCCTGTCAGAGCCTTCCAGCTTTCTCCCATTTCTTGGTCGATGAATTTGTTAATTATTGTCTTAGTGTGTGTCTCTAACACTGTTGTCCTATGCAATTGTGTATCCAGACCCGCTTCTCCCAAGCTGGCTAGACGTTTCTCTGGTTTCTCTAATACTCCCTTCCTTATTCCTTTAAGATGTTCCACCTTTGCAGTTAAACCTTGTATGTCTAGTGACTTTACCATCGACGTTTCTGTGTTAACTCATGTCACTGCATCATTTATCATGCCTCTTCTTACCTGTGTAAATTGTTATGCCCTCAAAATTTAGTGTCCCCGGTGTCATTGGTAGCCTGCTTCATGACAACCTTACTTAAACACTATACATACGTATTTCCTGTTATAAACAATATCCCAGAATCTGAACACGCGACAAGTACGTGCACAGTTTGTATATGCATCTGCTGTCTTTCCCCGAAAGTAGCTTCAGCCACACGTTAAAATAAATTCTCTCATTATTCCCTTCAGTGGCTGCTGGGATGCATATACCATCAGTAATATATATTTCAAGCACCGTAGTTGATATCGCAACGTTAACCCTGTATCCATTGTGAAATCAGTCATGTCCCTGTGCTCTTATGTGCTTGGAGTTGTTGTGACATCTCAAGAGCCATCACGAGTCCACACGGCCGCCGCTGTCAATCCAGGCTTCTGTGAATGTTTAAATTGAAAATTTAATGGAAAAGTGGCCTGGTCATCACCAGGTGTTAGTTGTTGTTCGTATAAAGCAAAGCCAGAGCTCAGAGAGTGGACAGGGGCAACCCCCTAATACAGTTCCTCGCCTGTTCCAAAAACCAATTCAACTGAATCCAATTCATGGTCCCCACAGAGAGACATAACAAATCCAGGCATTAACAAGCATATGCCAATTCTCTGCTAGTTTGAAAAGGGGTGGAGTAAGAGTTCTCTATCAGACGTCACTTTGTCACCACCCTTCTTTGGTTCAAACAAGAAGCAAGATCATGGACATATTTTCCTTACCCATCTGTCCTTTACACTTCATTCTGCAATATCAGATTTAATACATCTGCGTTGCTTCAGGGAAGTTTTAACTCTGGACTAATCCAACACCGGATTGGCCATATGTATTTCAACTATCTTACTTTCCAATGAACCGTATAAAATTAATATTTTCTTATTCTTACAGACGTGAATTTGTATCCTGAATAAAATTCCTTGTGTTATCGGTTCGACTCAAAACACTCAAACTATGATCTTTAAAGGGCAATGTCAGGCGACACACAAATATCACCACCTTCAGAAATGAAACGTAGCATTTCAGTTCTCTGACCAAAATTAATTACGGAAACATTCGTATGGTTCCTATTCTAAAGTTCCAAATTATAAACCCAACGTTACTTCTCAGAAGATAAATCTTAGGAGAATATATGAACATTCACAAACCAAACACACACATTCTCCCAGCCACAAATATCATAGGTAACCTTTCTCATGGCTACAGATTCTCAAAGAGACAGCAATGTCACAATCGCTCAATGAAAATACTGAACAAAATTCTCCGTTCTCCTTCATCATGAATCTATTTTATTCCATTTAACTCAATTTCCACTGATTGAATTTATAGGCATTACCTATACTGAGAGACGTATATGTTTTTACAGATCAACTGCTTGCTGAAATGATTACAATTTGTGCAGAACCCTAAAGGGGTGGAGAGTGGGCGGCGAATTTGGAATGATGCCATTTGCGTATTTTATGTGATCTAATACTTTATTTATCCTTTCCTTTAATTGTGCTCAAATTTCTTTCTTGTTCTTTATGCTGTTCTTTATACTGATTTCAAATTTCAATGTTCGCTATTTAACCAGTGTTTGAAAAAGATCTGACTAGATTTTTTTCCAAGCTCAAATGTATTGAATTACTGCAGAGTTTATCTGGAGGGCTTGAATGGCTAAATCTCAAACTGAGATCCGATCACGCAAATTTGAAACGATCTGAAATGCTCTCATCTATCGGCATGCTAATGTTGCTCTTTGCATGCCTCCTGCACTCTCCATTGAACCAGGGTTGATCTCCTGGCTTTGTAGAAATGGTAGAGCGGGCGATATGTCGGGTAATGAGTATACAGATTATTGTTGAATGCAATTCTGCTGCTGTTGATGGCCCACTGCTCCTCATGGATATCCAGTCTTGAATTGCTAGATCTTTTCGTTGTCTGTCCCATTTAGCACGTATTGTGTGGTAGTGCCACGCAATACGACGGACGGGATCTTCAATGTGAAGACGGATCTTTTTTTCCAAATGGAAAGTGCGGTGGCCACTTCTTCTGATATAGTCATGAACAGATGCAACTGCAGTTTGCAGATTGATGAGGATGAGGTCAAGTATGTTTTTCCCTCTTGTTGGGTCCCTCAATCCTGCTGCAGGCCAAGTATAGCAGCTATGCCCTTTCCCATCCCTACAGCTCTGTACGTGGTGGTACGTCCGAGTCACTCTTGGTGACGGACAGTGAATTCCCCCAACCAGAGCATATTCTGTGCCCTTGCAACAACTCAGTGTTTCCTCCAAGTGGTGTTCAACGTGGATGAGTGCTGCTTCATCAACTGCTGGTGTCTGTTACGTGGTGATCGGCAGAAGGTTTCCTTTGCCATGTTTAACCTGATACCATGAGACCTCATGAGGTCCAGAGTCGATGTTGATGTCTCCCAGGCTAATTCCGTCCCGATTGTAGACTACTCTGCTGCCACCTCTGCTGCCGATGAGATAGTACATACTCAGGAATGATTATAGTGATGCTTGGGACATTTTATGTAAGATATGATTCTGTGATTATGACTATATCAGGTTGCTGATAAACTAGACTGTGGGACAGTTCTGACAACATTGGTAGAACCCCCCAGATGCCAGAAAGCAGGACTTTGCATGCGGCTTGGCTAGGTTTGCTGTTGTCGTTTACGATCCCAGGTTCGATGCTAGTTGGCCGTCCAGTTTCATTCTTTTTTGTGGCTGTCTAACAGCTAAACGGATGTTCTCTTCACTGAAGTGGCATACGCACTTAAAACCTGCTCTGGCTGGGCTCCATCCGCTTTCATTATACGTATAGTACTATAGTTCAAAGGACTTGGAATATTGTTCGGAGATCAATTTGTGGACGGCGCCATAGACTTGCAGGACCGTTCCACGGTTGGACGATTATTGAGTAATCACTTTTAATCGGCTTCCATAGAATTTTCCTGCACTATTTGGTGACAACATAACATAATGATAGGTAAACAATTTCCGAAGAATTTCAGTGATTCGATGTGTCGTCTCATATAGAGACAATATCGATTTTCTTTTTGAGGTCAGATTCCACAATTTGTTTACATTTCGATTATATATCGCTGATCAATTTGAACCATGCAGCTGTCAAGGAGGATAAAATAAATTAAACGATGCTAAGTAGTTTTGTAGATGTGGTCACATATATCTACCTATTCTTAAACACATTCTGCATTATATTAAACAATGCATAGAATCTATTTACACGGAGGTTAATTTGAACTGTGCACAACATGTGTGGAGCAGAACTTTATTATGGCAAACAATTATACCCATAATTAACATGGACAAATATAATTTCCGTGGAGAGTTTAGATAAGTCATTTACACGGATTTTGTCAGTGCTAGGACAATTTAGCTAGGAGATAAGTTTGGCTAGGCCTGGTGGCGTGTTGACTGGTATGCCAAGAGGATGCGTTGTGACCCAATTGGCCTGTTTACAATTATGAGAAGGAGTAAATATGGAAGACCTGCTCATGTAAAAACAAAATAAGGGTTATATTAAAATATTACGGCAGGTACTTGGGACTGCAACAGTTGAAGGTCCTCCTCCAAACAACTCAGCATCTTAAATCCTTCTTTGTCACTGTGGAAACATCTTGGAACTTCTGACTTGAACAGCACTGCCAGGACCATCACATTAATACAGCCGTTCAAGAATGCAGCTCACGACCCACCTTCTCAAAGGCAATTAATGATTGCCAATTGATGCTGGTTTTGGTCAGCGAAGGCCACATCCCATGAAGTAATAATATATATGTGCTTCGCAGCAGTTTTAAAGGTCAGTGAGTGCCGGAAAAGCGTGTGCAATTGCATGTGGCATAATCCCTCAGATTAAAAATAAAGAATTAGAGGTCTGTTCCAATGGTTGTGATTTTCAGAACCAGACATCTGTTGTCGGAAAATTGGATTTGGTTTAGTAGCTCTTCCAGAGAAATCATGTGCTGACCGACGGATTGGATCGACACGGCTTGAAATCCAGGTATAGTAACTCAATTTGTGGTGTAAAACGTTTTCATGCGAGTTTGTAAAGTCAATGGAGAAGAAATATCTGTTCTGATGTTTGGATCCAGACAAGGGATGAATATCTTTAAAATCAGAGATGATAATTAGCAAGGGCGGAATGATATGATCCTTAAAGGGGATAGAGGAAAGTGAGGACATGCTGAATAGATTATTCAGGTTGGAGAAGGAAAACATCAACGTTTGGACTGTGAAACATGTTCCGTTTTAGATTGAATTCGGTGCTGCTGGCTGGACAAGAGGGCATTATAAGAGTGATCATGGCTATGGATCTGGATTTTCTTTGCATCAATGATAGACTTGCAGATTGTTTTTAAAATCAAATTTTACCACCCCCCCCTCGGGTGAATCGTGCTTTGTCACGAGTACTTTACCATACATTTTGAGAATCATTAACTCGGTGATAATGCGCCAGCAGTCATGAAGCGCTTATACAGGGGAACAATTGCTCTAGGCAGAACAGCCTACTGATACTTTAGAATAATGTAAATAAGCTATGAAATTGTATACTGTTACACAGGTTCACCCAAAATAAACTTGTTTATTTTATTTAACAGGTGATTTCGAAATGAAGACGATTGCAGGTGCAACACGTTGTTCGCATTTACATTCAAACAGACGATCTTTATCTGTCTGTGCCTTCCTATTACTGGAAACAATTATACTTGCATATTTAAGAATCAACAGACCTGACAATTGCTGTGACCCAGATTTGTATGATGCTAACTTTTAACACAACTCGACAGTTACTGTAATGCGGATCCCCCGTTTTTGGTGCTTCTCGTCGTCAGTGCTCAATTCGAGGTAAAAGCTCGCTCAGCCATTTGCCACACGTGGGGGAGAGAGAGGACAATGCATGGCAAGAGGGTGGTGACCGGCTTCCTGGTTGGTTAGAGCAGGAAGCAGCAGGCGCATCTACTCCGGGAACACATGCTGCACAAGGACATTATACAAAAGGATTTCAGTGACACCTATTACAACTTGACTACCAAGGTGCTAATGCGTCTTGAGTGGGTGTCGCGCTTCTGTTCATCCAGTAAAGTTGTAATGAAAACGGATTCAGACATGTTTGTCAACGTTGCTTATCTGATTGAGCTCCTGTCCCATTGGAGTACCAGGGACATTTTCACAGGCGACATAACTATAAATGCAAAGGTCATCCGGGATGAACCCAGCAAATGTATGTAAGGTAAAATGACTACCACTTGGACAATTATCCCTCATTCTGCACAGGCAGTGGGTATGTCCTTTCAATTTATGTCGCTTGCAGGGTCTGGAAAGTCTCAAGGAGAATTCGGAAATTGAAACTGTAGGATGTTTTTGTTAAACTCTGTATAGCAGAGTTGCACCTGGACCCCGTGCAAATCCACGCGAGGAAAATATTTCACCACTCCGATGTCCCTTGTTCTGTTTGCACGTACCGAAAACTTGTGACCTCTCACGCAGTGCAGTCTTGTCAGCTGGTAATCTATCAGAAAGCAATGGACGATTGGGGCACTTACGACAGTCCTGAAGGCACGTGAAGTGAGCGACTGAAACAGCGTTATTGACTTTCCCCTGAAGGAGCCACGTGGCCAATGTGCTTGACTTTGCACCATCTTTACAGTCTCATCACATGCGATCATTGCTGTTATTCTGTTAGAATGATATTGCCTCCACGTCTAAAATAAATTGATTCCTCTACTAAAGACATATAACCACCAATTAATTAGCCGTTATTTTTCAGTTGTCTTCACTTGATTGTGTGTGCCCCAATTGATTTGTTAATTTATCTTCTTCCTAATTAAATTGCCGATTTGAATTATCTGTGAAAGAAAACCTGGCTAACTTGTACTTATGCGTTATGTGCAATTCTGGTGTGCTGTGCCTCTCAGTAGCACTGTCTCTACCCTATATAACAAAGTCTAATTGACAAATTGACGTTTTGCTTAATTTCTGAACATCAATGATAATATAGTTGAACACTTGTGTTCATATAAATTAAATGATCAAATCGTCAAAGTCCTTTTTTTTAAATTTCGAGCACAATTTCGGCGATTTAGCGTGGCCAATCCACATAAACTTCACATCTTTCGGTTGTGGAGGCGAAACTCACGCAAACACGGAGTGATTGTGCAAACCCCACACCGAGAGTGATCTGGAGCCATGATCGAACCTGGGACATCGGTGCCATGAGGCTACAGTGCTAACCACTGTGCCACCGAGCTGCCCCAACAGTCTTTTTAACTGACATTTAGTAGGGTAGGACTTTCATTGACCGAAATTCTTAATGTTGATCGTAATTTTAGAAATATGCCCAACAAATCATAATCGACTTCAGTCGCAATCAATCGAAGGTTTCCGTCTTCTTACCATCTTGTTAGGTGTACAGTGAAAACGTAGCAATCTGGATAACAGTTTAGAAGGATGGTGCACGTTAAGAAACATGAAGGTCAGAGAGAAAATGGCAGTAATAAAGACCAGCCCAGGTTGTGAGAGAGGTGACTCTATTTGTAGGCTGAAAGAACAATGTTGTGGTTACTTTATTACGCACAACATTTTCATGGAGAGTGAGTGATCAAAAGCTCTGGTGGGAGACGCCTTGATGTCTCGAGGTCACGTACAACCTGCAGACAGTTTCAGACTTAACAGTGTGTTTTAATAGCGGAACGAGATTATCCTCAGATTTGCAGGGCTTGATGTCCTCCGGGAGAATCTGATGCAACATGTGCGTTACTGGGAATAGTGTACCATCGTCCTTTGCCTCACAGTGATTGGCATGAGTTGTTTCTGGTGGCGAGGGGAGGTTTTTGCGTAAGTGGGGGTTGGGCGTGGTGGCTAAGTTATGGTGTGGAGGGAGGGTAGGGTACAAAAACATAGATCATACAGAGCAGAAGAAGGCCATTCAAGCCATCGAGTCTGCACCGACCCATTAAGCCCTCACTTCCACCCTATCTCCGTAACCCAATAACCCCTCCTAACCTTTTTGGATACTAAGGGCAATTTAACATGGCCAATCCACCTAACCTGCACGTCGTTGGACTGTGGGAGGAAAGCGGGGCACCCGGAGAAAACCAACGCAGACACGGGGAGACCGTGCAGAGTTCGCAGAGACAGTGACCCAGCAGGGAACCAAACCTGGGACCCTGGCGCTGTGAAGTCACAGTGCTAATCACTTGTGCTACCGTGCTGGGTAGGTGGGCGATTGTGCAAGTGAGACGGGATGGGTAGGTGGATAAGTGGATCGGTGTATCATTGAATCATAGAATTCAGAAGGCACAAGGAGGGCATTGAGCCCATAGTGTCTTCGTCGGCCCTTAATTCAGAGCACCCTACTTCAGGCCATACCTCCACCCTAACCCCGTAAACCAATAAGCCCACCGAAAGTGTTTGGACACTAAGGGCAATTTAGCATGGCCAGTCCACCTAACCTGCACGTCTTTGGACTGTGGGAGGAAACCGGAGCACCGGGAGGAAAGCCATGCAGACTCCGCATCGACAGAGAACCAAAACAGGAATCCAACCTGGGTCCCAGGAGCTGTGAAGCTACTGTGCTACCATATCGTCGCATAAGTGGGTATGTGGTCACGTCCGCAAACAATAGTTGAGGATAGTTAAAGACAGCAGAGGCAGACTGTTAGCGGAACCAAAAGTGGTCAAGAGAGCATGCAAGATCATTTACCGAGGGCTGTGCACCTCCGAAACCCCCACTGGGAGGCGGGTATGACAGAGTTCCTGAGCGGACTTGATGGGTCCGTTGTGGGGTAGGATGGGCAAGGAGAACAAAAAGCACCAATAGATCTGGGAGAAATCATGGAGAGCATCAGCTCAATGCAGGAAGGGCAGGCGCTGGGACTGGCTTTGTTCCCAGCAGACTTGTACGAAAAATTAGCACCGACCCTTGCCCCACATCCCAGGGACATGTTCACGGACTCGCTAGCAAGGGCCACTCTGCATCCTACACTGGCACAGGTCACTATATCGTTGATGCCCAAAAGTGACAAAGACCCGTCAGAGTGCTCATATAGAACTATTGTACTACCGAATGTAGTCACGAAGATACTCGTGGAAGTTCTCGGGAAAAGGCTGGTTTACTGTATACCAGCGGTCGTCGCGGAAGACCATACGAGCTTTGTCAAGGGTAGGGAATTCACTGCGAACAACAGGCACCTGAATAATGTAATAATCACGATCCCCAGGGAGTGACCACCTGAGATGATCATCTCCCTTAATGCAGAAGAGGCCTTCAATAGAGGGGAATGGAACAGACCTCGAGGTACTGGCGTGGTTTGTACTCGGAGCAGGGTTCACCTCCAGGATGAAACTCCTGTACAACCCCCCAAGGCGAGCGTTCAAACCAACACCTTCATTTCTGAATACTTCCAGCTGCACAGCGGTACAAGGCTTGGATGCCCACTCTCCCCGCTCCTGTTGCTCTAGCAATTGAAGCCCTGGCGATACTTCTGCCAGGTGCAAACAGCTGGAGAGGCAACTAAAGGGGAGACAGTGTCCAGTCTCACTATGCGGATGAGCTGCTCCTCTACGCCTCGAAACCGCAAGAAGGGCTGAGAGCAATCATGCAGATCCTGAAAGAGTTTGTAACCTTCTCGGTCTACAAACCAAACGTGAGTAAAAGCAAGGCACAGAGCTGGAGGGACCCCCATTCAGACTAACATGTTACGAATTCCGCCACCTGGGCTTGTAAATAGCCAGGAACTGGACGCAGATCCACACGAAGAATCTGATCAGCCTGTCAGAGGAAGCAAAAAAGAACCTGCAAAGGTGGGACGCGCTCCCGTTCTCCCTAGAGGTGAGAATGCGGCAAGCAAAATGAACATACTTCCAGGTTCCTCTGCCTGTTCAGATCAGTACCGATCTCCATCCCCAAGAGCGTTTTCCAAACCATAGACTGAATGATCATGGCGTTTCTCTTTGTGTGTGTCTGTGTGTGTGTGTGTGTGTGCGGGGGGGGGGGGGTGTAAGAGGTGGGGGGGGTGTAAGAATCCAAGATTCCGTAGATAAACAAAACAAAGGAGAAAGGATTAGGGAGGCCTGGTCTTACCAAACCTGCAGTACGTCCACTGGGCAGCCACGACACAATGAGTGAGGGAATGGTACGTGAACCCAATACGGAATGGGTGCAGATGGAGGAGCCCTCCTGAAAGGGGAGGACCCTCCTCGCCCTCGACATGGCTGCACTCGCCCTGACCGCCGCGACGAAATACACATCCTGCCCAGTGCTCTGAGCCATACTAAGGATGTGGTATCAGACGCAACAACGTTTTGGTCTGACCAAGAAGTCTCCCTCGGCTGCAGAAGCCACACGTTTCCACCAGCCATGCTAGACACCACTTTCAATACATGCAGACTGTTGCTCGTTTTAGTGAGTGTGCTTTCCACTCAATTGGCTCTGTTTTATAACCTTGCTCTAGAGTCGCCAGGTATCTTTATGATACCACCACGAGGTTCAAGTTCAAATGCTGATCCATAAATCAATATACCAGTTAGTAAGGTTCAAATCAAAACACATTTATTATATACACAGTCAATCGCTACTCATGCATAAATACTACAAAACTAAGTAACTTCTACCACTACAGGCCAATACTTATCTTCTGGAAAAGGAACCCACTGGGTCAGGGAACAATGGCCTCTTGTTTAATCCTGAGACTGCAGGCTTCCAGCTGGTACGGACTAAGGGTCAGGAGCGCCTATATCGTAGCATGCGTTGACTGGACACTTACTTGTTGGTGCAGCTGCTAGGCAGGTCTCTGTCAAGTGTTGTTTCGAGCTGCTGGGAGACCCTGCCAAGAAGGACGAGATGAACTAGGGGTCTCGAATTTATAGGCCCCAGGGGCTTCGCGCCCTTTTGGGCGGACCCCGTGCCTGGCTCCAATCAATTGGATCAGGTACCAATCGATCTGTTTGAATTCCCCTAAACTGGGGCTGTTTCCTGATCGCTGGGCGGTCCTTGGGTGCTCGTTAGCTTCTTTTGTCTTGGATTCCTGCTGGCGCCGAGGAGTCTGGCTTTACCTTGGTCATCCTTAATTGTATCTATTGTGTCGGGGAATTGCTCATTTAATTTGTATGGCTGTTGGTTTCAGCGCTGTTTGCTTTCTGCAGACCGAATACAAGAAGAACTCTGTAAACTGCTTGTTTTCTGATACTCTCCGTTTTTCCCTGCGTTCTTTGCGAATCTCCATTTTAACGGGGAGTGGCCAACCCCGGTGGCTACAAAACACGACGGGATTACCCTCACATTCAGCGACTTTTAAATAGGATACAGGCTGGCGACATTGAGCTAACTGACTGAGGAGCTGGAAATCCGGAGAGGACAGGAACTAAGGCATCTACAAATTTAAAAACTTAATCCACAGAGAAACATTAGGATACCCATGGCCCCGGAGACCACACTACCAGAGGACCTGATAGATTTCGACAGTAAGGAAGGACGAAACTGCGGGAAGATGGACGGGCAACTACTGGACAGGGCTCGAATGTCATTGGACGAGACCCGACGAAAATGGGGAAACGAACTGGTGACATAAGTGGGTTGGGGAATCGGGACTGATGCACTGAGCAGGGCCAAATCCACCTCCTCATGCGCAAATCTCAGCCTTATGCAGTTCAAAGTGGTAAACAGAGCGCACCTGACCAGAACCCGAATGAACTGGTTCTTCCCGGAGCTAGTGGATAAATTGAACGGTGACAGAGCGGCTCGTCTAACCACATCCATTTGTGCTTGGCCAGTCCCAAATGTCAGCTTCTGGGCAGCCATTTCCGAGACAATGTCTAAGGTTCTGTGGGTGAGAGTGGAGCCGTGCCCAGAAGTGGCAATCGTCGGGATAGCCAAACAGCAAGAGCTACATATGGGGGGCAAGGCCGATGCTCTCGTTTTCGCTTCACTAATCGCACGCCAAAGCATCCTGCTCAGGTGGCTATCAGCACCACCACCCAGAAATGAAGATTGGCTGGCAGTCCTGGAGAACATATGAAGTGTACCACCCGAAGATCGGAGGACGGATCCCTCAAAGCCTGGGGGCAATTTGTCGTCCTGTCCCAAGACCCGTTGGAAGCCAAAAGTGACTAGAGAGAAACAATAAATGTTGGGAGAAGACAGATAGGAATACACTGCGCTGATTGAGGCGGGGAGGAACTCAGGAGGGAAACCGGGGAAAACGAGGGGAACACCGCAGAGTGAGAAGGAGGGTGGAAGAACCCCCCCCCCCCCACCCACCCCGCACCGGACCCCCCACCCCCCCCCCCCCTCACAAACACACATACCCGACCCACAAGTCAGACAGAGCAAAAAGCACAAAGAACAGTAGGGGGAAATGGGAGAGCCAGGGAATAGCACACGCTGAATGAATAAGGAGGATACCAATGAACGGGGGTGGGGGAGTCGGGTTGCAAAAAGGGAGGAGGAGGAAAGCCCGGCAAAGCAGCTGAAAACTGTAGCATGTGCAAGATCGTCACGCACTGTACATATTCAACATAAAATGCAAATGTGTGCAAATTTGAAAATGCAGCTACATATGATTGTCGAAGCATTGTAAGATCTCGAGATGGGACATATGCTGTTTGAGGGGTAATATCATTTTTCAGAGAACGTAGCGTCTATGATTTATTTAGTAAATTATTGTAATCAGAACTATTTAATTTTCACGGTTCTAAACCAATCGCAGAAATCAATATATTCTATTACTGATGTCATGAGTTGTGTGTTCAAGTAAAAAAAAAAACAATGCAACATGTTGCAACCTCATTATCCCAGTGGAGATTGCGTAGGGTATAAAATAAATAATCGAGAATGTGTCATCTCGCAGTTTGATTCGGAGGAATTACCTACGGCGCAGAGGAACACATCACTCACGAACACAATGTCTGAAACGTTTAACATTTTAAGGAAAATATACTACACGACCCTTGCTGCAGTTGGTGTTCCTGGTAAGTGACTGCATCCATCGAATGTCTTTAAAAGTGTATGTGCGCTTAACTTTAGTTTTGTTGAGCGACAGGTAAAGTTACACACTGAACTAATTAAGAGAATTATACAGACCCTCACTCAGTGCTATAATTGTGTGCAGGCTGACATCCAGAATTATCTCTATTACTGTGTTATACTCCTGATCTGCCCTTGCAGTCATACAAATGTCATCGCTGGTCTAGTTCAACATTTGGTCCATAATAACTCCCGAGCACGGGCAGTGGTTGTTTCAACAATGCTGTAAAATATGGCGGCACAATGATTTCAGTTTTACAACTGTTGAAGATTAAGCGGGCACTGCTCCTGACTTACTCTTCATAACGCTTCATTGATCCAGACTTGAAACTTTGACTGGACTGGAAGATCACTGTACATCGTGGGATGTGTTGGACCATAATGTTGCAGATTTTAGTTGATGATATTGATGGTGGGAATGCTCCATTGATGTCCAGTTGTGGACGATTGCTGGCTGTCCACCCGCCCCAGCCCGTGGCATAAATACACATACACACACGCACCCACACAAACAAAAAAGCCTACTTCAGACAGTAAAGAAAACAGTCGACTTTTCGTAATTGATTCCAAGATGCTTATTTAAAATTATTAAGAACAGATTATATATAAGTTAATCAATTCTACATAAACCAGTGACAAATGGGAGCAGTAACCTAATTTCAAACAGTGCTCAAACGGTTCACACAAAGTGTTTTAATTTAATCTTCCGCCTCCTCCCGAACCATCTGACGAAGGCTGCAGCCGATGATCACTGCTACCTCATCAGGATCTCTCACCGGGACCCCTAAACTGTGTACCATGTGACTCTCCACATTCACACTCACGCACACCTACAGCCACATACGTATATAGACACGCACAGAAACATCATGTGCCCAAGCACTAGATTGTTTGCCCCATTTCTTGGGCTAGAACATTATCAAGGTCAATCATCTGTCCAAACTATTACAATTTCCTTACAATGAAAAAAAATGTTCTGTATGTCATTCGCCAATGCGCTTTAAAATTTCAACAGACTCTGTTAGGTCGACTCTGAACCATCCCTGATATAGTGAAAAAGAAACATATCTTGTTCAATCTTCCCAGCTGTTTGATAACCTTCCGGTTCCGATTACATTTTTATGCTGCAAACCATCTTTCGTGCTGGACGTTAATTTGCAACATGAATATGAGGGTTTTGTTCAATATTTATGTCTGGTATAAAGAAGCTGCTATGCATGTTGTAGATATCCTCTTTTTTCATGTGGTGATGAGTACCAAGGCTTTGCTTACATTTCCATGGGAGCTCAAACCTCGGCTCTTTTCTTGCAGGAAAGCGTGAGAGATGTGGCTCCCCAGAAACACGTTGCCCTCTGAGTTTTATTATGGTTATATCATCAATTTGACATGGATTTATTAGATTTGTCTGACTTCTGTTCCTCAGCCGATCATTGCCTCCATTGCCTTTTCCAGTATGCTGCCTTCCACTTTCTATGCCCTGTCTTCACCCGCTGTCCTCCCTGCCTGACCACGTCAACTTTATTTTGATCTCATCTCCTACTGCATACTTTTAATTTGTAATTTTCAACATGTCCAGCTGTATTATTCGCCAAATACATATTTATATTTGACTTTTGTCCCCAGCATCTTGGTACACTTTGGTACCCTCTTCCACGATTAATTTCCTGTGCAGCAGATGTAACACAATACCCAATCAATGTTTCTCTCCTACTGTCCACGCTCCAAACATTGCGTTCAGGTGAAGGCGCAATTTTACTGTACTTCTTCCAGTTTAGGTATTATACCGATAGGCCTCGCACTGTAATTTCGAATTGTAAGCACTTCCTCTAGTTGCACTCATGCTTTTCACTTCAATTCTATTCTTACTCTGACGACTCTGTCATCGGCGTCCTCAATTTTTTTAAATATAAATTTAGATTACCCAATTATTGTTTCCAATTAAGGGACAATTTAGCGTGGCAAATCCACCTACACTGCACATTTTTAGATTGTGGGTGCTAAACCTACGCAGATTCGGGGAGAATGTGCAAACTCCACACGGACAGTGACCCAGAGCCGGGATCGAGACTGGGACCTCAGCGCCGTGAGGCAGCTGTGCTAAGCACTAGGCCACCGTGCTGCCCATGGCGTCCTCAATCTTGGCACACTTAAGCCCAATGATCTTCAGGAGGCCATTTTGTTTTCATAATATTTGTCAGACATAATGCTGAGAATGAAAATTTCAGATTCGAAGCATATATTGGAAATGGTGGATAGACACAAGAAGGAATTAAAATCAAGGAAATGTGGGTAGAATTTGGAGCTGGAAGTTTCTATTGGCACAACCAAACGGCTGAAACAACACCACTCGTGTTACCCAGCTGCTTGTCTATACTTCCGTACTCTTTATAACCTTGTTCATATGGTCCACAAATTCCAGGGACCGCTTCCCCACGCTGATATTCTGCTGTACACATAAACTGGATATACCTTCAATGTCTGTCATTCTTCCATTCACGAGGTGTGTCATCATTCCGTCTGTTGTTGTTGCATCAGCAAAATATCAGCTATTTCGACCAGAATTTGATTCAAAGTTTTAACGAGGTGTATTTATGAGCGAACAGTTTAGAGGGCCATACAAGTATAAAATCAAACCAACCTTAACAACAACTTTTATCCTTAAATAACCCAATATCATTTGCCAAAGATTCTGAAGATTCGTTGTACCATCCGTAAAAAATGATTTCGGATGAGCCATGGATTTGATTCTCTGAGTTTCTTAGGTCTGCCGTTGCGAAAGTGCGTCTCGTAAATTGCTTCCTTCAACCTATGTCGGATGTTTTTGTTGACCCTGCAAGGAGTCGATGCTGCTGATGTGCCTCGAGTGATTTAGTTCATCTCCGTTCCCTTTGCGCCCTTTTGCCATTTCTTCGGTGTTCTGTCGAAGAACGAGCCAGAGAGAGCCTCAGCACCCAATTCTACAGTTCATGATCGATTGAGAGGACATATGAGCCGCCTCAGTTGTCATCTGTTCTGGTGTTGCTTGCACGTATCTTGTTGTGATATAAGGCAACGGCAAGAGCTCTGGGTGCTCGAAAGTCTGTTTCGAACTGGGCGACTGACAATATATCCATGCTTATCAATAGGGTGCGATGCTCTCTTATTGGTCACTGATGGCACAGTTTCAGACGTGTTGTGACAGGTTGTCCGTCGGTTGTGTATTTGAATTTGGTCAATTCTGAATTCCCAACAGCCTCTCTGATAGATTCCTTTAGTGTAATTTAAGGTGCCCAATTCTTTAATTTAACATATCCAATTTAATCGTGCTCAAAACTGGACCCTGTCAGGTTACCACAGTGCCTCCTCTCCATACAGTGACCATCAGCAAATAGGATCACGCAATACTAACCAAATCGAAACTATCAAATGTCTGAAACATATGTTGACAATCAGACGCCCTAATTGAACACACATATATTCCATTAAAATAATAAATTAAGTACATAATTAGGAAACATGAAAGAAATGCACAAGGAATAACTACATGAAACATTAAAAATAATAATTTTAAAAACAAGAAGGAATAATAACATCAAGCAATAAAACTGAAATACACAGGTAATAAAGACATGAAACAAAAAAACTCGAAAGCTGTAAATACTCCTTTGTGGCGTCGAATCACCTGAAATAACGTCCAGGCACTGCATCAATCCCTTCTTCCATTGGACGAGTTTTAATGTCAGGATGGTTAGATAGTATACTTTTATTGCGCTGCACTCACAGGATACGATGCTCATATACGCCCAGAACTGTTGCGGTAAATTGAATGTATCCTCGGTACAACAAATTGAATCCTTGACCTGACATCAACAATCCAGCTGTACACTGCTGCCTACGGCGCTGAGACCCAGGTCCGATGCCGGCCCTGGGTCACTGTCTCTGTGGGGTTTGCACATTCTCCCCGTGTCTGCGTGGGTTCACCCCCACAACCCCATGATGTGCATCTAGGTGGATTGGTCACGTTAAATTGTCCCTTAATTCGAAAAAAATAATTGGGTACTCTAAATTAAAAACAAATCCTGCTGTATCTCGGGACACTTCTGACCATTCCGGGTCTAGGACTCCCATAGAATACGATGAGGATGTTGTCCAGGACTGCGTGTTTGATTTTGCGCCTTCTGTAAACTCTGTGTTTTGTATCTGATACCACAGATCCCGTTTTGAATGGGTTGTTTAAGGGGACGAAGAGTTCTTTGGTGAGAGTTACACAGCTAAAGGCTGTGTACATTACGGGCAACGTATGTGTATGATGAGGAAGTGTACATTCAATGTACATTGGGAATGAAGAGTGCCTGTATTTCCTCTGAGATGGGCATTAAGTTGTGCTCTTGCTTCCGGTATTTGCTTTTCTGTCGGCTCTGGTGGTGATCCTCATATTCAACAGTTTCCCAGTTCCAGGGATCCCGTAAAGGGTTGGTTTGTTGGCATCCCTTGTTTTTCGTTTGGGTCCGTTTAGGCGGGTTTTGCCTCCTGACGCCCTGTGAATTAGTACTGAAACAAGGCGGCCATGCGTCGGTCCCAGTGGAACAGGGTGTGGGTCCGTGCACTGGGGTGTGGGGTAAGGTCCGTGGTTCGGATCCGTTGGCACATGTTTGGGGTTTGGCGGCGCTTGGGGTTCGTCAATTCCTTCTAAGGCAACGTGTTATTGATGAAAATTTTGTTGAGAGCCGACGACCTTCATCTGGTTTACAGGGTAACATCCGGCTTCCCTGTGGTCCACAACTATCATGTGCATGGAGGAGTTGGCTTTGTCTACTATCACGTAGAGTCTGGCACATTTGGAGGTCAACGAGGTAGCACGCAGGAACATCAAGAGCGTTATCTGGTTATAACACTTCACACTGGACGGGATTCACTTTCCTATCGACGGACGACTTACGTTGTTGTTTATGTCTTCCTATTCTAATCCCTGAGGCCTCTTGCACTTCCATAACGTTGTCCGGTAACATTTTACCAGCGCTCCCATGGGCTGGCGCTGCAATCTCTGGTTCGGACAGATCTAATCCGAGCAGAGGGTCGATTCCTCGCATGGGTCGCCTGCTCATTAAGACGTGGGGAATGGATCTGATGAACTGAATATGTGTTCCGCACTATCATGAGCTGCGATGATCGACCTGAACTTTAATGATCCCATACACCTTGGAAAATGAACTTTTTTTAAAAATGTTTTTTTTTTAAATTTAGACTAACCATTTATTTGTTCCTACCCTGCACATTTTTGTGTTGTGGGCTCGTAGCCCACGCAAACACGGACAGAATGTGCAAACTCCACACGCACAAGCCGGAATCGACCCTGGGACCTGGGCGCCCTGAGGCAGCAGGGCTAACCCAGTGCGCCACCGTGCTGCCCTGGAAAACTAATCTTAAAAGAAGTGATGAACGCTTATGTTTCACATCTGCTGAGGCGAATCCACGTGCTTCCCTTAATGCAAGGAAGTCTGTTGAACTTTTGCAGACATCGGTATTATCTGGATGTATGTTCGCTGGTGTGGTGAATGTTGCGGTAACTTCCCACGTGTATTATAGCCGCTAGTTCTGCAACCTGGGCAGTCATATCTGTGTGGTGTTGTAAAGCTATTTCTCTCAGTATCTTACCTTCCAGATCATCTAAATCAATGCCGCACCCATTTCCTGTTCCATTGCTCCACGACGGAATATCAATGTACATAAATATACATGGTGTAACTGTTTTGGTTGTCTGCTTTCCTGCCCTCTTTTGTTTTGACAGAAATTGCCCCTTTGGTCATTTGCTGTTAGAACCTAGCGTTCATAGCACTCCCCTCGTAGGTTGCATTATCTGCTGAGAAGATGGGGAGTCGGGCATGTTTTGCTAAAATGGTCAAGCCCTGGAGCTCAAGTGCCATATGGCCCTAGCTCTTTGATCTCTTCGTTAGGCAATAAGTTCATGGGGGGAATTTCACTGAGGATGGTGTGTCTTTTTACGCTGACTATGACAGCGTTGTTCCATCGGAGTTAGAAAGTGAGAAGTTCAGGCAATTGGGCAGAGTCATCCGTGCCGTTCTTGAAGGAGCAGAGGTTCCTCGTGTCCTACCAGCGGGCACGACCTCCAGTGCAAAAGGAAGACCCGGGTTAAGTACTTAAAGGGGAGGGGCTTGTATGTTACTCGGTCCAGATCCATGGGGTATTTTGAGTAAGAGTTCAGAAATGGGAGCGGACTTGATGGCGAAATCATTGATGCGGGTTTATCAGTGACCCACCAGGTAACACAGAAATGAGCGCAAGCAGTTCAGGCCATTTGGTAGTGGAAAGAGTGTTACTGATGCCTTATGAGTTCTTTCAATCGCCTGCTTCCTCTCAATCACTACCTTATCCAACTAGGGGATGTGTGGAACCAAAGAGAAAATGCTGGAAAATCTCCACAGGTCTGCCAGCATCTGTGGGGAGGGAAACGAGCAAACGTTTCGAGTCCAGATGAATCTTTTAGCTAATTTCTCTCCCAATAGATGCTTCCAGACGTTCTGAGATTTTCCAGCATTTGCTATTTCGTTTCATATTGCAACATCGGCTTAATTTGCTTTTATTTAGGAGATGTGTGGTCTCATTATTTCAGCGTCCTTGTGTTTTACCTTGAAGGATAATGTAGTGAAGGGTTTCAAGACGTATTTTAGAAATTTAATATGCTACTCCCTGATTTCAGTTTGGAGGAGAAGATTGTCTCTATGTTGAAGCAAATATACGGACATCGAAAACACCTGAAGTCTCTGATGAAATGTGAAAAGGCAGTTGGGGAAACCATGTGGCAGACACATACGCTGTCCCTGGAAGGTGATGGTGAATTTGTATTGGTTGTAATGGTCGAAAGGAATTCATCAGAAGCCGTTACTTATGTCTAAAACAGTAAACTATTTGGCATGCGGTGCTTGCTACATCATGGCTTCTGGCCGTGTTGCAGCAGCGGGAGCGGTGATAGGGTTGTTTGTTTCTGCGCACGATAGTCGAACGTGAGACTCCTTATTAGTGGAGGCAGTGCAGCGCTAGACTCCCTGTTGTAATAATCTATGAATTATCTTGGCCTCTTGCCTTTAAGCTTGTTAGGGAAGTCGTACTGCATTTGCGGTTTGGGTTCAGGTTATTCTAAGGTAATTTCCCTTGTCATTCAGCCGCAGTCCTGCTTCTGGTTGGCGAAAGCCTTTGTGTTTTTGCCCTTTGCTTCTTGTTCATCATTCATCTCCGTGGGTTTCATCCACAATTCCCCAAATGTAGAAATTTGGTCGATTTATTTTTCTTTGGATACGTCGGTCGGGGTCGATTCTCATGTGAGGGCATTAACCTATTTTTCCTGGTGCGCCATGTGTGACCGAGGGGAAAGTATGTGTTGAGGGTAGTGCGGGATCCTAGTGTGTCCTTGGGAACTCGACATTATGGCCTCCTGCTTAGCATTGGAACAGACTATAATTACACTATTGCCATCTAAGAGTACCTTTAATAAATGGCTGTTTACTGCTGCAGTGATGTCAGAGTGTTGGTGGAGATGGGCTGTCTGTCAGCTTTTAATTTCACTTTGTGAAAATCTTGGGTGTGTTTTTGGTAACGTTTCAGTGTTGGAGCTGAAGTCAGCCACAGAATATGTAACGTTGTTCTCTGTGCCATGTAAAGACTATCTCTTGATCATTGTGTGAATTCAGAGTTATAACTGTTCTCATCAGTGAATTTAAACCTGATGTCTTCTGCTAAAATGTTTTTTGCAAGTCTTGTGAATGTTAAAAGGATAGTAAGGAGTACTTATTGTTGTATTTGGTATTTTTCGTGGTTGTACTTGAATTGATGGTTGTTACGATGTACACTGAATGTTTTAAAATCCTTAACTTCAGTTCATAGAATAAACAGTTTTTTGCTTTTAAAAAATACTTTTCGATTTCTGCTGGACCACACCTGTGGAGTGGGCCGTGTGCTCCCCACACCACAATCTATTAAAAGTTGTGGATCAGGTGAACTCCATGATACATTTTGGGGTTCTCTGAACCATGGCCCATAGCACTATCCCATTTAGCCTTACACACTCATGTCAGTGAGGTTCTGAAACGCCATGCGTCTAGTTAAGAGTCTAAATGTGCGTATACGCAGTAAGAAGCGTCCAAGGTTCGTCCCAGGATTATTTTGGCCTGTAGCGAATGTCATTCTCTTGCCATCGGTCGGACGTCCTCTTCGGAAAATCGTTGATAAGACAGTGGTTTTTGGAAGACCGAGCCCGATCTTTGACCGACCTCTGGCAAAATGGACGATCTGACCACAGTTACAAAACGTTCGTTGTAGAGGTGGATATTTGGAGTCGGCCCCATACTGCTGTCAGTGCATGGGATTGGTAGAGTTCCGGGCGTCTGCGCGGTGCTACATTTCCCTGCTTCGCTGATGGACAGTAGATGGGCTTGAGTGCCCAGTGTTTACATACCCCTGCTTCTGCCTCGCCCCTCGTTACCAACAGCGTGCCAGGTTGCGAGTTTGGGGCGGCTGGTTTTCATATTTTTTCTTTGTGTGCTTTGATGTCGCACTCTTAGCTTGTGTCATTTTTCGAATTGCCCATACCTCATCGAGGGTATTGTCTTCGTGGTCCAGGTTTCTTACACAATTCGAACTCCTTCGGTGGCGTTTCAGATCATGGTACATAACCATCTGGACGACTGTGTGGGATTAATATTATCTTGTTTAACTGCCCGAAAACACATAAAAACAGATTCCTTCGGATGTTCTCCCCTCTTGCTGACAACTGTTTACACTGTTGACCAGGTCAACTTTATTGCACCCACGGCAGTCAAAACGGCCGCCTTCACTTTGTGTACGGTTACAACCACCACATTTTGACGGTCGGGTAGGGCGGAACGGATTGCTGGTCTGCAACATCATTAAATGAGCTTGACCTCCTGTTCCTCACCCAGGCTGTTTAAAATATAGTATTCAGCAACTTCCTCAAAAAGATCATTTGGGTTTCTGATTTTTGAATATGCCAATGGATTTAGTAATGCCATGAGTTATGTTATAGTGTAGCGTGTCACGGAAATCACATTGCGGTTCTGCGCATCCTTTCGGCGGGGCGTGACCGGATTCACCAGAATACGAAATGCATTGTGCGGTACTGTCGGTTCTATTCCCTGGGATGTGGGTGTCCCCAATTGGTAGTGTGGTTGGTCGTTGCATAAAAATAGGCGCCTTCCTCTAATTTCTCCCATTCTATCCCTGGATTATGGACCCCGGATTTGGTGAAGAAAGCTGACATTTCACCGATTTTAATGGTGAGCTGAAATTTTAGCTTCTCAATCTCGTGCAGACATTTGTCATGTTTTGCTACCTGCTCTCACTACATATGCTGTCTCTATACGCCTATGAATATTCTTGTGTCACGTAGTCACATTATATTATTTAAATGGAGTGCAGCAGTAAGAAATGTGCAGTTTTGTGTAAGGTCAGCATTTCTTCTTCAATCCCAGGACACAAGAAAGAAGCAGGAAAATGGCAGAATGCATAGACGCTCAGCTTATTCCAGTGATGGAGTGGGGACAATAGTGAATTCTAGGGTTTCGAGGAGACGAATATGCATCCAGAGGAGGACAGACGGAGGGATCTGTATAACAAGGATCATAGAGGAGTGAACTGGAAAATGGCAAGCATCCTCTGGGTTGGCACAGTCCCTCAATGGAAGAGAACAATGGATAAATGGACGGTATGTTTACTGCCAAAAATTGTATCCAAATCCGTGTAGTTGATGGCACATCCCTATCAGATCATTGAGCTCGCTGACAACATTGGAATTAACCTAAGCGAGGGTACTCACCGACAATTTCCTTCACCACGGAAGCAAAACATAGCGGACGGGATTATCTCTTAGCCAAATCTGAAATAGGGAAAAGCGATTGGACAGAGAATAGATTCCGATGTTAAAGTCATGGCAGGAGCAGATTTGGCGGCAAATCGCGATTCTCCATCACCTCGAAGATGGTGTCTGTGTTTCACTCTGCACGCACAGGACACACCGTGGGCTGGATTCTCGGGTCGCCCACACCAAAATCACTGTCGGAGATTCACCGGAGAATCATTGTTAGCGAAAGAATCTGGGGCGTCGCCGCTTTCGCATTGCTGCCCCATCCAAAGTAACATGCTCGCAGACTATTTCACGCCATGTATCGATGGCCTCAAAACATTGCCTGAGGCCTGCTCACCGACGCTCGGCCTACGATCGACCGAGTTCCCAACAACGTCGGTCACGTGTGGTCTTATCCGTTGGGAACTCAGGTAGTGACTGCGGACTCATTCTAGCGCTGCAGTTGGAGGAGTGCTGAACGCGGGCACCGGGGACTTTATTAGCGGCTGGGGGCACTGTGGTGGGGGGGGGGGGGGTGTTCCAGGGCTCCCAAGCCGGCCAAACAGCGGCACTATTTCATGTGCCGGGTCTGCGAGCGGCCTCCCGCATGGAGCATGGACCCCGAAATTCTCCGGGCCATATTGCCAGCGAGCCAGGTGCTCTACGCTGCTCATATGCTATCCCGCCGCAAAACGGGGAATCGGTGGCCGTTTGATGCCATTTTACGCCAATGTGGGGTCATTGCCCCAGAATTGGAGAATCCAACTCCGTTTACATATCATTAGCCGACACTGCTCGGTATTCTCCGCTGCCTCCGCGATTTTCCACGTCCGATGGCCCGAGTTCACGATGGCGAAGTTGACTTTTGCTTCAAAAAATCCTGAAACCGGCATGACGGCTGGCGAGGGAGAAGAGAAGAGGGACGGAAGGTGTCCAACATCGCCCTGTTTTCTGACTATTGTGCCGCTGGCTACGGTTTCTGCCAGTTTTGTGGGGGTGCAGTGGCCAAGAGGTGTGCTGTGCGGTGAGGATGGACGGACTCGGAACACAGTTGCCTTGGCCAGCAAGACAGCCCTGCAGGTGCGCACACCTCAAACAGCCTACTTTGAATTTAGTGCCACAGATCGTACAGGTGCCCCTCATGGCACTCCCTGCATCCCCTCTGGCCCCAGATGACCCATCTGCTGAATGGGTGCACTCCGGCACAACCAGTGCCATCTTTTTAGATTGCATAAGTATGTGTGGAGAGTGAAATGCGTTTGTGCTGTTGCAGTTTGTCAGCCTCCCCAGCGTCGATCATGGACCCAGCCTAACCCACAACATTTATTAATATAATCGAGCGTGCTCCACGAGGCACTGGGGCTAGCCCCTTAATAGTAGCGGAATCGGGTCAGATGGAACGCCGGTTTTTCTGTCGCAAAGGTCGGTGGTTTATCCGTCAGCGTCAATATTTATTCTCCGGAATGGAGAATCCCTTACAATGACTGTGCAAATTGTACCATATTTCTCATAGTGACGAGTCCAAATGTTCACAGTAAATATGAACATTCAACAGGAGTGTTAAACAGAAGAGTAACATTTTCTACCATAATTGTGCGTATATTCAACCACCTTCGGTTGCTGCATCGATTACCTTACTTACATATTCAGGTAGAAAGTGAGGATTTTCCTGGACTTGTAAATGTTCATTTACGCATTTGAATAGCGCCCCTCCGCAAACGTTCAACATCGCACAAAGTGTGCACTACGTGCAGGTTGCGCTGCAAGAGTACACCAAGGTCCTTACATTGTGCTTTCCAAATCCACGACCGCCACGATAGAAAAATGCAAGGGGTTATACGCACATGGGAGTAGCGGCCTCTGAAGTTCGCCTCCAAACAATCAATCCCAACTGTAAATATGTTAACTTTCATTCATTGTTGCTATATCTATATTGTGGACCTACGTCCCATCCCACGTGGATACTCATCAACAACTTCTCAAGGGGAATCGGGGGAGGCATAAACTGTTAGCCCAACCAGCTCAATTCACACCCAGTGAAAGATTTTTAAAAAAATAATTGACAGGGTGTTTCAACAATGAGAAGCATGCCTGGCTGCTTGATCATATGTGACAACCAGAAAGTTGCTATACATGCTTCAAGTTCTAATTCCAAGCCTGGGGATAATTGCGAAGAGAGAAAGCGAAAGTGTTGCAGACTTTCTGTTATGTCCTTTAGGCGGCACGGTCACACAGTAGTCAGCACTGTTGCTTCACGGCGCCAGGTCCTCTGGTTTTATTCCCTGCTTGGTTCACTTTCTGTGCGGAGTCTGCACGTTTTCTCTGTGTCTGCATGGGATTCCTCTCACAAGTCTCGAAAGACGTGCTGGTAGGTAATTTGGACATTCTGAATTATCCCTCTATGTATCCGAATAGGCGCCGGAATGTGGCAACTAGGGCTTTTTCACAGTAACTTCATTGCCGTGTTCATGTAAGTCTACTTGTGACAATAAATATTATTATTATTGCTTCACTAAAAATAGTGTGTTGTTGGTTTAATCTCTCCAGCCTATGAGACAGAACCTAAGAGAGTCCAATCCCAGATAGGTCCGCATTTCAAATGATTGGAGACTGAAAGGTGTTCAACCAAAAAGATTGGAAGCAGCAAGTTCAGGGAATTTGATTCCTTGTATCAGTGGGATTTCCCATTATCTCTGAGGCTGGAATGTTGTCCTCAGCAAGGACTGTGTCATGGGCGGTATTTAATAAGGAACTTTGCCCATCGAGGTTCAATTAGTAATTAACGCTAACAAATACATATCTGCTGTTCTGCCTTCTTTTGTACCTCGTTGAAACCTGGACGTACATAGGTTTGAGTAGCTACAGGCTGTAGTTGGGACTTTTAATCTCTGAACGGACCCCACAGCACGCTTTTGTTGCTGCGAAATGTCATCTGCTATTGTATGTGCTCAGAAACAGAGAAACTTTCACCAGTAATGCCAAATATGTTTTATTATCTCTTCTCTTTCAGTTAACTTAGTGGCGATTCTGATCCTGTCACGTGGAAAGTGCGGCCTCTCCACCTGCACAACTCACTATCTGGTGTCAATGGCGGCAGCGGATCTACTTGTCATTATCACGGAGATCATATTGAGGCGTTTTCGTTATTATTATTATCGGACCAGTGGTCTTTCTTTCCACATGCATTTTCTGGATATCACCCCTGTGTGCAGTACCATATATGTCTTGCACCGTGCAGCAATAGATTGTTCTGTGTGGTTCACTGTTACGTTCTCCTTTGATCGATTTGTCGCAATTTGTTGTCATAAGTTTAAAGCTAAATATTGCAGAAAGAAAACGTCAGCTGTGGTTCTATTAACAACCTGCATTCTGCTCTGTGTGAAAAATATTCCCTTTTATTTCAGATTCGAACCGAAAATTTTCATCAACAATGTGCCATGGTACTGTTCTAATAAGGCCAATTATTTTATTGATCCTGGGTGGATTGGTTTTAAGTTGATTGACAAGATTTTAACACCTATGATACCATTTGGTTTAATTATTTTGCTCAACGTTCTGACAGTAAGACACATTTTAGAAGCCAATCGGATCCGTAAAGGACTGAGGGGTCAGAATAAAGGAGAGAATTATTGTGACCCAGAGATGGAGAGTAGAAGGAAATCTATAATTTTACTCTTCGCCATATCTGGCAGCTTCATACTTCTCTGGTTTGTGAACATTTTGTATTTCTTTAATATTGCTCATTATTTCAATAATGATGCTTTTTATATTTTTGAACAATTTGGATTTATGCTTCGGAACTTAAATTGCTGCACAAACACATTTATTTATGCGGTGACCCAGTCCAAATTCAGGGAGCAATTCAAAAGGACTGTAACATATCCAGTTACATCACTTATCCAACATATTAAATAATCAGAATGCCAAGAGAAGCTCAAAGATCAATCCGATTGAGGGTGATGTAAAGTGTAGAGGAGCAGAAAAGCCTGTATCGTAAGTGTGAATGCATCAGAGACATGGAGGAGGTAGGCAGCAAGACCTAATCGCCGGACGATCTGGAAGGAAGCGGCACAATATGGAAACAATGCCAAAGGTTTTTGAGCGATGTTCGTGCAGCAGGAGGACTTGAGTTCAACTGGCAAAATATTCAGCTAAATCAAAAGGCATTGTTAGAAGGGTCAGATGTGAAGCCCAGATAAAATAATATGGAGAGCGTGTGTCGCAGCGCCCCCTTCAGCCATCAATCTATCATGATGAGCCAATCTATTCGCCACATATTTATATTGATCTGCACTTATCATACATAATGAAAGAAAAAGAAACACACCATAACCAGACAACAGAAGCTTTCCAACATAGGAAGAATATTGTTTTGCCGGAATTAATTTCCTTCTTGTCTTCAATCCCACATAGAACTGAGAATTGAGGTGGTCTGATTGATGGAGATTTACAAACATACCAATAATGGGAATAGGGGATTCAGCCACTCTGCAAAAGTTCAACAGTTAGTAGGATCATGACTCATCTGATTTAGGCCTCCTTATATTCCCTAACTCCCCGAGTTGAGAATTTATCGAATTTTGACTGCAGTATTTCCAACAAGCCAGCCTCCTCTAATTTCTGAGAAAGCGAATTCACAGGCGCATCTTCAGACTCATTAGTTTAGATTGCAGAGGATTGGACTGCAACTTGGATAGGAGAAGGCTCCGTGGACATTTCCTAGAAGTTTTCTACAAGATGTGTCGCATACTCTAAGAATCCTTAGGTAGTAACTACCAAAACTCACGACAGATCAATGAAGGAAACGGGCAGAAAGCACATTAAACACCACCACCTTTAAGTCCCCCTCCAAGTCACTTTCCATCCTGAGTTGGAATATATCGACGTTCTTTCATTACCGTTGGATCACAATCATTGACCCCCCCCCCATTGAACTGTGGGAGGAAACCGGAGCACTTTGACGAAATTCACGCAGACACGGGGAAAAAGTGCAAACTTCGCACAGACAGTCACCCACGCTTGCTTGACCCAAGGCATGGTGGTCTCTGACGTGGTGAGTTAGCAATGCTCACCAACGTACCACCGGCCGCCCCTGTTCCTTAGATTCGGAGAATTTCACATTTAGAGATCAGAGAGGGCAATAATGGATTTAAGCGTTGACTTCGGACATCTAATTAACACAGAGCAAATACTTACATTCCAAATGCGGGAATCGGGTGCGTTAGTTTTATTCACAAAGTTTCATTTAAAAACAAGGAACGAATGCCGAGAACGCCGTAAGCTTTGCGGGTTTCGGTCTCACGAGAGGGCACAATTCCTCATTACCAAAGAGAACTAACCTCCCGTGATGTAATACATTTTCTCACGCTGCAAACTGTCCAGCTCAATCTCAATTGCGTGATGTTTCACATTTTCTTCCCCATATATTAATTTAATTGTTGTTTGTACTGGTGCTTCCCGTCCACCAGAAGGTGTATTCCACCGTTGTCTGTGAGGTCGATAGAAGTATCATACGAGATGTTTTTTGTTATTCTGCGTTATTCTTCTCTCAAATTGAATATTAAGATAATGTAAACATGAGAAATATGTTACAGAATTGTTATCTGTAGATATGATGCAAGATAATTATTAAAGAAAGCGGTCTACAATTAAAGTATTATTGATTACCTGAATATTTCGTGTTTTGCTCAACATCTACATGCAGTGAAAATTATTAGTTGATAATTCTGCGGTCGCAGATTGTTCGATGTTGAATAAATACCCTGGACTTTGGATCAGTTACACTTTTTTTTTAATTTCGAGAGCCTACTTAATTTTTTTCCAATTAGGGGGCAATTTAATGTGGTCAAGCCACCTAACGTTCGTATCTTTCAGTTGTGGGGGTGAAACCCAATCAAACACAGGGGAATGTGCAAACTTCAGTCGGGCAGTGAAGCAGAGCCGGGACCGAACGTGGGACCTCGGCGCCGTGAGGCAGCAGTGCTTACCACACTGAAGAAGTATAAGTATATTTGAAAGAGTAAATAAATAGCTGTAGATATACGAGGGCTGTGTGGATTAGCCCTCAATACAATATTCTATGAGCTAAGCACAGATTAAAGGCGTCAAATTTTGGAATAGAAAATCATGCAAATTCGATGTTTTCATAGAATTTCTTACGGTGGTATGACTTTTATTATTTTTATAAAATGACCTCACCTTCCTTCTAGTGAAGGAAACCTAATAAATTGGTTCCAAGGAAGATTTTAGATATGGAATTTACGACCTATTATGCATGTGTCGAGGATTTCCTTTGATCATGTGTGCAGTGACAGAATTCCTATCATTATTTCTGAAATCAGTTTTAAATATTCCGGGGATTCACAATTTACATTTTACGGTTTGCATTAAGCAGAAATTGTGCTTCTACCGTTAGATAGTCGGACACATGATTCTGCGTCTAACTTCAGTTTTATGGTTGTGAGAAGATGGAAAAAGATGTTGGTTAATATTCATCACCACTGCAAGGAGTTCAACCACAACTACATATAATATCAGAACGTGGAATTAGAAGTTGCATATTCCTGTCAAATTTCCGTTCCAAAAGGAGAGAATTAGCACTCTAATATTTTTGCAATTGTAAAATATGCCGATTCGTCTTTCCAGTTTTAAAATTGATTATCTGAGGTCCCTGCCCATCACTTGACAAATCGAAATTGGATAACCCAGGCAGCACAGTGTTTATTTGCAGTTCAATCGGAGAAAATTCGTTGCAAATCCAAAGCTTCCCCTTAATCGTGATTTACTCTTGTTAGGCAAAGAATGCCGTGAAATCCTGAAGCACAAACGCCGAGAAGTCAAATCAATATAGATTTAGTCCTTTATCTAGTGCGCAAGGAATTTTCTCGGATTATACCTCCCTGATAAGTCTAGCACTTAATGATCATCGACTGATTTAACGATATGCGTTGCGTTTAAACCAGAACGGATCGCCATGATTGGAGCCGGGTGGTGGGGCTGGGATTTAATGCAGACGCTGTGTAAACCGGGTAGGATGGAGCCTGTGATATCGGACAGTTTGAAACTTGAGGAGGCTGGAGCCAGTGAGATCAGACAGATTGTAAATGGAAGAGGATGGCACCAGTGAGCGCAGATAGTGTGCAACACAGAGAGCATAGAGTCAGTCAATGCATAACCAAGGGACGATGGAACCAGTAAGGTCGGACAGTGTGTAACCCGAGGAAGATGGATGAAGGGAGTTCGGGCACTGTGTAACTCTGAGAGGATGGTGACATTTAGACGAGATATTGTGTACCCCTGGAGAGTGCATGCAGAGTAATCGGACAGTGTGTGATACGGTGAGGATGGAGCCAGTGAGATAGGTCACTAAGAATACTTGGGAGGATGCAGCCAGTCAGATTAGACAGGGTATAACTCTGTGCAGACCGAATCGTGTGATCGGTGAGTGTGTAACCGGGGAGGATGAAGCCATTTAGATCAGACAGTGTAACCCTGGAGGGTGGAGCCAGTGAGATCAGGCAATGTGTAACCCGGGGAGGATGGAGCCAGTGAGATCAAACAGTGTGTAACCCGCGGTGGATCAAGCCAGTGGGATCAGGCAGTGTGTAACCCGGGGAGGATGGAGTCAGTGAGATCAGACAGTGTGTAACCCGGGGAGGATGGAGCCGGCGAGATCAGACAGTGTGTAACCCGGAGAGGATGGAACCAGTCAGATCTCACTGTGTGTAACCAGCGGAGGATGAAGCCGGCGAGATCAGACAGTGTTTAACCCGGGGAGGATGGAGTCTGTGAGATCAGACAGTGTGTAACTCGGAGGTTGGAGCCAGTGAGATCGGACAGTGTGCAACGTGGGGAGGATAATGCGAGTGCGATCAAACAGTAACAGTTGGTTTGTGTGAACTGGAGGGTGGAAATTGAAATTTTCAATTCCAAACTCTGAAGCTTTACAGAAATCCCATGTGCCTCCGTTATAGGCGACATGAAACATAAAAATATATTCATAGCATGTCTTGTTATGTCTAATAATTCTATTCTCTCTATCTTCTGCATTCCGTCAATAGTTCTCCGTTTTCGACTGTCATAATTTAGTCTAACAGTTAAGCAGAAGTAATAATTAAGGTCAATTCAATAATGCACTGCCGACTAAGAATCAATAATAGGGAAGCTCAGTGTATTGTTAGAGTACAAACAAGAGGGACCACTTTCGTCAAAGTTTGCAAAATGAGGCAGGGAATGCTGGGAATAAGGATGGGAGTGTCTGGTACGTTAACCTTGTTCTTAATGGTGGATCAGGAGTAGAATTTTATTTTTGTGTTCGTTAGGCATTGTGATGTTTTGCAAATATATGTTGGAAAGGGAGGAGATCAGTGTGTGGGGGTGTAATACGCTTGACACCATGGGCTAGCTGGGTGGGCCAGCTTACGGAAGCGCAGTGGGGTCGAACAGGTGATAACTTTGATGAGTGGAGTTGTGATTGCTATTTTGTTACTGAGGGGGAGGGGAAGGGAGTGGAAATGACAGGTGAGATACTGGCGCTTGGAGACAAATTGGGGGTCGCTGACGATGGGCGCAGGATGGCTGGCTTGAGGAGGCACAGGAGACTTGCGTAAGAAGAGTGATGGTTGATAGATAGTGGGGTAAAGGGGGGGGGGGTGCTCCCTGACCAGGCTGATCACATGGAATACAAGAGGGTTGAATAAGCCGGTCAAGAGGATTTGCGTGTTTGCGCATTTGAAGAGGTTGAAGGTGGACCTCACAATGCTGCAGGATACATACGTGAGCGCAGTGGATCAGACTAGACTGGGGTAGGGGTGGGTTGGGCATTTATTCCATTCGGAGCCAGACCCTAAAACTAGGGGGGTTGCGATCTTGATCAATATGCGGGTGTTATTTGAGTTATGGAGCATAGGGGTGAGTGGTGGACTCGGGGGTAGGTACGTTATGGTGAGTGGGAAGCTGGAGTGGATGCCGGTGGTATTAGTGAATATTTATGCACCACACTGGGAAGACGCAGAGTTTATGAGGCGGGTGTTGGGGAAGATCGAAAACTTGGACTCACACAGGCTGATCATGATTCTGGACTTTAATATGCTTGTAGATCCGAGGTTGGATAGGTCTAGTTCAATGACAGGGAAGATGCCAGCGGGTCGAAGGAATGAAAGAGTACAGATGGGAGGAATAGATCCGTGGAGGTTCGGATGACTGAGATTTTAAAAAATTCTTTTTTTCTGCCAGCTACACAAAGTGGACTCTGGAATCGATATATTGAGCAGGGCTTTGCTGGCGTGGGTCGTAGATTATATAGAATTTTGAATTACGTAGAATTTACAGCGCAGAAGAAGGCCATTAGGCCCATCGAGTCTGCACCGGCTCCTGGAAAGAGCACCCTCCCCAAGGTTAACACCTCCACCCTATCCCCATAACCCAGTAACCCCACACAACACTAAGGGCAATTTTGGACACTAAGGGCAATTTGTCACGGCCAATCCACCTAACCTGCACATCTTTGGACTGTGGGAGGAAACCGGAGCACCCGGAGGAAACCCACATACACACTGGGAGGATGTGCAGACTCCGCACATACAGTGACCCAAGCCAGAATCGAACCTGGGACCCTGGAGCTGTGACGCGATTGTGCTATCCACAATGCTACCGTGCTGCCCCTAGATGCCGAGTATTCGGCCATTGTTGTGTCAAACCATGCTCCATACTGGCTGGATTTACGAGTGAGCAAGGAGGGGGTTCAGCACAGGCAATGGAGATTGGATTTGGACTGTTAGCGGATGAGAAGTGTGCGGGTGAGGGAGGCCAGTCAGAATTATGTGAACACAAATGACACAGGGGAGGTTTCGGCAGCAGCCGTATGGGTGGCACTGAATGCATTAGTTAAGAGGTAGCTGATTTATGTACGGGCTGAAGGGGAGAAGGTGGAACGGACAGAAATTGATCGACTAGTTAGTGCAATCTCCAGGTGGATGGAAGGTACTCGGAATCCCCGGTGCGGGGTTTTTTTTAGGAGCGGCAGAATCAGCAGATGGAGTTTGGTCTGATATCCTCAGGGAAGGTAATGGTGTAGTTGAGGAAGTCGAGAGGGGCGGTGTTTGAATATGGGGAGAAGGACAGTAGGTTGTTAGCACACGAACTCAGGAAACGGGAGGCAATATGAGAGACAGGAAGACTGAAACATAGTTTGGGGGAGGCCCGATTTGAGCTAGCGGGGGTGAACGGTGTGTTCAAGGAATTTAACAACCAGCTGTATTAGTCGGAGCCCCAGCTGTGATGGAGGGGATGAGGCACATTCTTGCAGGGGTTAGTGTTTCTGAAGGTGGAGGAAAGGTTGGTGGAGGGGATGGGACCCGTAATCGGGATTGTGCAAGGAGTAGAGCGATCGCAAGCAATGCAATCGGGTAAGCTCGGGACCGGACGGATACCAAATCAAATTGAATTTTCTAAAACGTTTTCTAGGATGCTGGGTTCGCCGTTCGTGAGGGCATTTAATGTGGCTAGGGAGCGGGATGTTCTCCACCCAGCAATGTGACAGGCGACGATCTCATTGATTCTGAAGCGGGATAAGGACCCAGAAAAATGCGGATCCTACAGTCCAAAATCCCTACAAATGGTTGACGCCAAACTGCTGGCCAAGGTTTTGGCCTCGAGAATTAAGGCTTGTGTTTCGACGGTGATAGTGAGGACCAGACGTGATTTGTCAAAGGTAGGCAGTAAACCGCCAACGTCAAAAGGCTCCTGAATGTCATTATGACGCCCTTCGAGGGAAGGAAGGTGGAGGTGGTGGTAGCTATGGGCGCGGAGAAGGACTTTGACCGGGTGGAGTGGAAGTATTTGTGGGAGGTATGGGATGTGTTTCCGTTTGTGGGGTTTGCGTTCCGGCAGGATTTTGCAGACTGGGTCCGATTGTTGCCCGGGCGCTGGTGGCGAGTGTGCAGATGAACCGATTCAGCTTGGAATGTTTCAGACGGAGCCGGGGTGGGTAGCCAGGAGATGGATTTTATTAGCGTGGGTGGACTCAGAGCCCCCGAAATAGGGTGTATGGGTTATTAACATAGAGAGGTTTCACAGACTTCAGATAATTAAGTTCACCCTGAGAATATGGTGGGTTCATCCGGAGGTGGCATCCGACTTCTGTGGGGAAAACTAACTTGTTAGCAGATACAATAAGGGGGAATTAGGGGAGAGAGGGAATTAGTGCAGTTTGAGCACCATCAGCGAGTGGAGATGGAGGTACTTGGGAATTGTGTGCATAAACTATTTTAGCGTGATATGCTTGTTGGTTGTGGGGGGGGGGAGGGGTGTTACGTACTGAATTGTGTTTAAATTTGTATTTGTATCTTTTGTTGTCATAAAACCATAAATGCCTTAATAGAATGTTTGTTAAAAAACGCATGGACTTCAGTAAAGCCGTTGACAAAGTGCCTCATGACAGACTGGTACAGAACTTGAAGTCACACGGGATCAAAGGTGAGATGTCAAGATGGACACAGCACAGGATCGGTCACATAAGGCTATGGGTAGCAGCAGCAGGGTGTTTTTTTCTGAATGGACGGCTGTGACCAGTGGTGTTCAAAAGGGATCTGTACTGGGGCCTCTGTTGTTTGTAATATACCTAAACGGTTTGGAGGAAAATGTAGCTGGTCTGATTAGTAATATTGCGATGACATCAAGATTGGTGGAGTGGCAGATAAGGGGCGCGATTCTCCGCACCCGCGGAAAATCGTGAAGTTGGCCGTGAAAACGGCCGGGTTTTGCGACGGCCCGACATGACCCATTTCCCGAGCTATTCACGTCCGGGAAATGGACTAGGAATGAAGCCGCGTCAATCACGTGCGCGATGACGCCGGAACGCCGCGACGCTACGAACACGCCCACGTGACGCCGCCCGACGCTGTAAAAAGGCGCGGGCGAGCACAGAAACTGTAGGCCAGGATGTCGGAGCTGAGGAGAGCAGCCCCGCGATTTGTGGAGGCTGACATCGAGATGCTGCTCGATTCCGTCGAGCAGAGGAGGGGCATCATCTGCCCACGTAGAGGGCATCGCCACCCTGCCAGCGTGGTGCGCCAGGCCTGGCGTGAGGTTGCTGCTGCTGTCAGTGCTGTGGGGCAGACCCCTCGCTCTGCTGACCAATGTCGGAAGAAGATGCACGACCTCAGCAGGGCTGCCAGGGTAAGTGCCAAGAGGGTGCCCCCGGGTCACAACCATCACCCCCATTTACTTAATCACCCACCACCCCTGCCACGGGGGGAGGAGGGGCATTGGGGCAGAGTTAGTTGAGAGTGGTTCACAAAGTTGTCACAGGCCCAGCGCTCTGTCCCCCGTGGAGAGATGCAATCGTCTTATTACAACTTGACCCCCAAACTGTGCCAGTATCTGAACGGACTGCTGATACCTGCCATATTCTAATGATGTACCTTTGCCCCCTCCCCCAACAGGACGAGACCGCTCACAACACCCGTGAGCGGAACAAGACAGGAGGGGGTTCGCCTATCCTGCAGCCCCTCACTACTTTTGAGCAGAGGGCTCTGGAACTTGTTGGCGGATCTGCCACCCGGGAGATCGCGCAATGCGAGGTTGGCGGAGCTGCAACAAGTGAGACAACCGTGCATGACAAACACCTCCTCTCCCCCATCCTCTGTCCCATCACACACCCTGCCCACTGGGATACCTCCCCCATCCTCTGTCCCTTCACACACCCTGCCCACTGGGACCGGCTAGCGCCTGGCCAAGTGTCTCTAAATAAGCCGTTTCATTCTCTTCCGTGGGACGTGATGCCGAACGACCAGGGCCGTCTGGCACCAGACGGGCACAGGAATCTGCCCCCACCTCACCCGGGGCCACATGACAGAGGGTGCCCGATCAGCGGGGAGTCCCATCCTCCCCAACAGGGGAGCAGGACGCCCAGAGGGCAGCGACACCCCAAGTTGAACAAATGGCCTGCGAACGCCCTGTGGCTTCTCAGCGGGCCAGTGACATTGAGGACGCATCAACCCAAGAAGACCTCGAGATTGCGGCACAGCTTCCTCCCACACCATCCACCATCCCAGAGACACTCACCCCGGCTGGCCCATTTAGTGATGAGGCTCCTGGGTCACAGTCTGGGTCGCACATCACAGCTGAGCAGGTACAGCAGGTGGAGATCGGAGCAGCCGAGGGCACGGACTGGCGGAGGCCAGGCCAGGCCCAGCATGCTGCTGGCTCCCACACGTTTTCCGAGTTCCTGGACTTTCTCAACCCACCCGCACAGCCAATGCATCAAGAAACCCAGGGACAATGACGTGATGAGGGGTCGCTTCCAGACTCTGCAGACGCTGTTTGAGGAGTCGAACCACGTCCACGAGCAGGGAGTGGTGCCGCTCATGGCAGAAACACAGGCCGACACCGCACGGGTGGCATCCGCAGTGGAGGCAATGGGTGAAACGGTTTCGGCCATGTGTCAGGTTATGCAAGTCGTTGGGCTTAATGTGCACGCATCATCCTCGGCCCTGGACAGGGTTGCCCTCTCACAGGCAGCAATGTGCCAGAGCCAAAATGATATTGCCGGTGCGCTGCAGTCCTTGGCCGAGTCTCAGCAGGTCATGGCCCAGTCGCAGCAGTCAGTCGCGGAGAGCATCAACTGCCTGACACACGTGCTGGATGGCATTGTGCACTCAGAGGTTAAGGAGGCACAGTCCATGGTAGGAACGTCTAACTCCCTGGACTCCGTCTCTGCAAACCTTCGGATCCTGGTGGATGCCGTATCAGGCCTCCAGGACTGGCAGCGCCAGGTGTCGGTGGGCGATGGGGCACCTCTCCGCTTGCACCTCTGTCCCAATGTGAGGCCCGGGGTCACCAGGCTCCCCGAGGGAAGAGGAGGTTTCGGGGCCCGTCCCATTAACTACATCACGGGAAGTCCCGGAATTCTCGGCCCTCCCCCGTCCCATCCCTGGTGCATCGGGTGGGCAGCAGGCAGAGCAGGGTGGCACAACGTCACCCGAGACGGCCGCAGAGCAGCCTGGCCCATCAAGGCCGGGTCGCCCCAGGAAACGCTTGCCGAAGAAGAAACTAGTCAAAGGGGGCAATTCGCAGCAGTCCTCCTCCACTCCTGCTGTATCATCTGGGGAATCACTTAGACATAGTGGTAGGGCCCGTAAGGCAACAAAGATAGACACTGAGTACGTTGGCACGGGTGAAGGGCACAGTTTAGTTGTAGGGGCTAGGGCACCTGTAAATGTTTGTTAACATTAAACGCACTGATCCACGTTACTTGTAAAACCGTGTGATTGTTCCACAGCCACAGGAAACGTGATGGTGACCGAATGTCGCTGGGGTTGACGAGCGGTGAAACTTCGGTGCCGGGTGTGCAGTCCCTCCCCCCCCCACCCCCTCCCAAATCTGGCCCACGCCGGCACGTGATAGAGTGTCCGTGACGATCTCAGCGGCCACCAAGGTGGATGGTTCAGCTATTGCCATGGGTCAGACTCTCTAACGATTCTGAGCTCACAGCTCTTCGCAGAGCGGGCTGTCGTCATTCCACATGGCACTGATCACACCCGCTGACACAGCCATCGATGTTGTACCATACCGTCTGGACCCAGTGGTAAGGGTGATGTCTAAGTGGAGCAGTGTACACTGAGAGGGGGGTCTGTGGTGGTGGCAGTTGTGTGTTGACCCTCTGCACGACTAGCGATGCAGGTGGTGGTTTGGTGTTCAGCGGAGTCATCACATGCGATGCGTGAACCGTGCTGACACCAAGGCGTTGTGTGCCCGCCGTCCTTGACGGGTCCGTCGTGCCGCCTCCTGGACATCGCCAGCACCTGGGTCGTGTCTGCGAGCTGCACCCGCCACTCCGCAAGCCTCCTCCTCCTCCTTATCCTCCTCCCTCTCCTCCTCCTCCTCCTCTTCCTCCTCCTCCTCCTCCTCTGTGCTGGCACAACTGCCACTGGCTTCTCCCTCTGCTTCTGAAGCAGGTCATCTCCCCTCTGCATCGCAATGTTGCAGGCGCACAGCAGACCACAACAATGCGAGTGACCCTGTCGGGCTGGTACTGCAGGGCCCCTCCGGAACAGTCCAGGCACCTGAATCTCATCTTCAGGAGGCCAAGGCAGCGCTCCACCACACCCCTGGTTGCTGCATGGACCTCGTTGTATCGTGTTTCCGCATTGGTCTGAGGCCTCTGTATAGGCGTCATCAGCCAAGACCTCAGCGGATAACCCCCGTCGCCTAGCAACCAGCCCCTCAGCCGGGGGGGGACATCCCTCAAACATCGCAGGGATGTACGACTGCGGCAGTATGTAGGAGTCATGCACACTCCCTGGGAACCTTGCACAGACGTTCATGATCCTCATGTGGGGGTCGCATACCACCTGGATATTCATGGAGTATGTCCCCCTTCTGTTTGTGAATGCCTCCCTGTCCCCTGCAGGCGGGTGCATGGGGACGTGAACACAATCGATTGCTCCCTGCACCATAGGTATCCCGGCCACCCTGGCAAATCCACGAGCTCGTGAGTCTTGAGTTGCTCGGCCCTCGGGAAAGGTGATGTAGCGATCGGCGATGGCATAGAGGTCGTCGGTCACATCCCGGATACACCTATGGACCGATGACTGGGAGATTCCGGAGAGGTCCCCGCTCGGAGACTGGAAGAAACCGGTCGCATAGAAGTTATGAGCGACCGTCACCTTGATGGCAACCGGGTTCGTGTGTCCTCCCCCCTTTCCACGTGGGGCCAGGTGCGCCACAAGGTGACAGATATGTATCCGTCCGCCAACGCAGCAGGTGTCTCCTCCTGCAGGTGATGTCTGTCATTGTTAGGAAAGAGATCCGGGCACGGTACACCCTCGGCCTTGGTCGTCTCCTCTGGCACCGTGGCTGCACCCTCACTCTCTCCTCCTCCCCTCCTCCTCCTCCCCCAACCCCATGCTGCTCGACGACTGGCAAATCGGCTCTTCCCTCTGCTGCTGCAGCTGGCCCTGCATCCACTGCGGGTTGTGGCTGTGGATGCTGCTGCATCTCCAAATGCAGTGCAGCGGCCCCAACCACTGCACAGAACATAGCCGTTCTCTTCACAGACATTGTGCTAACCTACAGAAGGGTGGTGGGGGGCAGAGAAACGGGACATTTCAGACGGAGGTTAGTCGACTCCTCAGCAGTCGCCTGCCACGGGATACCTGTGTGTCCCGGTGGCCTGGTCGCGCTGCTGACACGCGGGCAGCCTAACCCCTGGTCACTTTCTGCATCCAACGGGCAGTTAACTACCTCTTCACCGGTGCGTCAGTGGCCTGTGACCGTAAGCCACAGGTCAACCAGCGGCCGTGTCCTCGTCACTGGCACGCCATGGCAAGGTGGCAGACATTTTGTAACCGGGGTTGGACGTGTCACTCGCTCACTCTCTCTCTACCCCCCCACTCCCACTCCCCCTCCCCCCTCCGTCTCCCCCACTCCCCCCTCCTTCTCCCTCTCCCCCTCCTTCTTCCCCACTCCCCTCTCCCCCTCCGTCTCCCCCACTCCCCCCTCCTTCTCTCCCCCTCGCCCCTCCTTCACCCCCACTCTCCCCTCCCCCCTCCATCTCCCCCACTCCCCCGCTCCTTCTCCCCCACTCCCCCCCGCTCTGGGCCCCCCTTCCGTTCTCTGGGATGCCTTCCGCGTTGTGGCCAGACACCAGCAGTGCGCTGAGCGGTGCGCTGAGCGATACGTTCACCTACTCGAAGCTCTCGTCAGCCAGCACGTCTGGTTGACGAACTTGAAAAACAGGTGTGTTGGCTGGCGTGAAAACATTGCGCGATGACGTCGTGACTTCGGCCCATCCGGGCCGGAGCATAGCGGGTGGCCGATAAGTTGCGATTCTTATCGTGTCAGGGGCGCGTTCGAGGCGTTTTCTGGGAATGCTGACTTGTAGTTTGTGCGGGGTTCGGAGAATAGCTGGAGGGCGTCGGACCAGCGTCGCCGTGAAAATTTGCGCCGCCCGCTATTCTCTGAACCATCGTGAGTGCAGAGAATCGCGCCCAAGGTGTTCTGAATTTTCAGTGGATACAGCAGGACATAGATTGATTCGAGTCGTGGGCAGAGAAATGGCAAATGGAGTTCAATCCACACAAACATGATGAAATACATATCGGTAGGTCTAACATACAGGGGAAATACATCGTATATGGCAAAACTCTAAGAAATATAGAAAGTCAGAGATTTGGGCGTGCACGTCCACAGATCTTTGAAAGTGGCAACGCACGTGGACAAGGTAGTTAAGGAAGCAGTTAGAATTCTTGTCTTCATTGGACGGGTATCGAATATATAAACTGGCAAGTCATGCTACAGTTGTATAAAATCTTGGTAAGGCCGCATTTGGAATAGTGCGCACAATTGTTGTCGCCACATTACCAGAAGATGTAGAGGTTTTGGAGAGGGTGCAGAGGATGTGTATCGGGATGTTGCCTGGTCTGGGGGTATTATCTATGCGGTGAGGCTGAATAGGCTCGGACTGTTTATATTAGAAAGGCGAAGGTTGAGGGGTGACCTGATAGAGATCTACAAGATTCTGAGGGAATGGATAAAGTGGATGAGCTGAAACTCTTTCCCAGGGTGAAGGGATCAGTCACCAGGGGAAATAGGTTTAAGGTCCAGGATCAAAGTTTATAGGAGCAGTGCAAGGCGGGTTTTTCTGTGCAGCTCGTGGCGAGTGCCGAGAGTACATTGCCAGTGGAACAGAGAACATAGAATATAGAACAGTACAGCACAGAACAGGTCCTTCGGCCCTCGATGCTGTGCCGAGCAATGATCACCCTACTCAACCCCCCACCCCAACCTTACTTTTAAGGACACTACGGGCAATTTAGCACGGCCAATCCACCTAACCCGCACATCTTTGGACTGTGGGAGGAAACCGGAGCACCCGGAGGAAACCCACGCACACACGGGGAGGACGTGCAGACTCCGCACAGACAGTGACCCAGCCGGGAACCGAACCTGGGGACCCTGGAGCTGTGAAGCATTTATGCTAACCACCATGCTACCGTGCTGCCCCTTGCTACCGTGCTGCCCCTAGTTGTGGAAGCATATACATTAATGGCGTTCAAAACGCATCTCGACAAATCCATCCATAGAATGGGTAGAGAGGAAAAGGGCACAAGGAAGACCTGAGGATTTTAGGCAAGGATGATATCATAACAAGTGCAGGCTTGGAGAGCCGACCGGCCTGTTCCTCTGCTGCATTGTTCTTTGTTCTGCGTTCTTTGTTTCTAGGAGACTATCCAGATAAGGGCATCAGAAGTGTTACCAGTGTCAAACACCAGCCCACACCTGAAGACATTCGAAGTGGATGCTGGAAAAACATGACATTGCTCGTCAGAAGCTGCAGTTGACTGAAAAACGACCACAGGACTTCACAAGTGAGGATTTCTACACAGTTCCGTAATGCTATTTCGCTGTATATCCAGACGAGAATAATTCACCAATATTTTTGAGCAAAGTTGACACTCCTTAATGGAAGACGAGCCCTGTTTGAAAATCTCTGCTAGGATTTGGAGATATAACTACCACTGAAGGGGGTTGCCAAAGGGTTGCCAAAGGATGCACAATATTTTTACCTCCAAAACGCTTTGAAGAAGTGCCACACAAGACCTTTCTCAACAAAATTAGGTTTCACACAATACACAGTACTGTAGAATGGATTAAGGATTGGTTAATGGTCAGAAAATAGAGGAGAAATCAATGAGAAAAGTTCATGCTGGAAATATAGAAAACATAGAAAATATAGGGGCCGATTTAGCACAATGGGCTAAACAGCTGGCTTGTAATGCAGAACAATGCCAGCAGCGCAGTTTCAATCCCCGTACAAGTCTCCCCGAACAGGCGCCGGAATGTGGCGACTAGGGACTTTTCACAGTAACTTCATTGAAGCCTACTCGTGACAATAAGCAGTTATTATTATTATTATTATAGAACGAGTTGTGTGAAACAAGGATTAGTTTCTGAGCAATTTATTCAGTTATTTACGATCTATCTGCATTGCTGCGATGTGTGTGCTGCATGCATTGTATGTAGGATTTACAGTTTTAAAAATTGTATCTAAATATAAACTATTCGATGGAGAAAAAAAAAACATTATCTAGTCTGTCTACGTCGGTAGAATAAATGTTCAATTGAATTCCCTGTATATTGACACCACTCCTAAAGTTTTTTCCCCAATGAAATTAGAATCTATCGCCTTCCCAAAGGTCTCAGTAAATGTAATTACGCATCAGGTACTTCTATTTCACGCTTCCCAAAGCATATCTAACAGAAAATCTCTCCAATCGTTGACATTGGATTAAAGGTCTTACCTAATTGGCAAGAGAAAACCGCCTCAGCTGCCAGGAAGAAAACATGTGTTCTCAAGTTTATGGAGCACAGTGAACAATGGATATACGGAGAGAAACCTTTAATAGTCACAGTCATTTGGAAACAAAGCCAGTGCAAATCTTCCATATGATTGTTAGTTACACCCGCTTCGAAAAGAAAAACTATTATTTAGTCCCGAAGTGGATAAAGCGAGCAATCAGAATTCAACCAGTCGGACGTCCATGATAGAAAGCAATCCAAAAAATAATGCCGGAAAACAAAATTACACACATCGCATACTGTCCGAAAATAAAGGAACTGTAGGGCGATATGTTAATATAAATGTATGTATGGACAACGTGATTAAGTTATTTGATGAAGAAGTAGATTTACAAAGCAAATTGGGCCTTCAAATGGAATTTGATAATGCGTCACATTGTAGGTTTGCATGGAAAACAGATCGTATAAACACAAATAAAACAGTGTTAGATATTTGCTCAACGCAACAAGATCACGGCGTGCTGGTGAACGTTTGTTTGAAAGTCTAGGCAGGAGACAATGGTGCAATCTCTTTCCCCCAACCCGCTAGGTCCGCTCGATTCGCCATCTCGTCAAACCCAACCCGCCCCCAGATATCTGAGAGCTGAAAACAAGTGCCAGCCTACTCCAACTAAAGATGGAGCTGGTACACGTGGATCATAGCATTGGCTTACAGCTTGCAGTGTGTGGATATGAAAGAACCTAACTAAATTTAGGTTCCAGTCAGCGGGGGATTCTTCACCATACTGTGCAGATTTGCAGCATGGGCACTCACAGATTGTTGTGCTGTTTGGTGAGAAGAACTGAGAAAGAGTGAACTTTTTGTGCGGAAGCATCAGGAGAACTTTACAGTCCGAAGCATTATACTGAATGATTTCTGCACTATTGGACCCTCAGTATGGAGCAGGTACTGCGTTACGGTGTTGACACTTCTGAAAGTATCCTGCAACGTTTTGACTACTGCTGCTGCATAGATGCGGGAATACTGAGGCAGTGCAGGTGCTGCATATTTCAGCTAGCGTGAAGTTCTCCACTTTGGGACTAAATAAAAGGAAAACACTTTATTATTTGATTGGGTCTAAGTTCCGAGATGTGGGTACTAAGCGAGATATTGGTGTCCTCGTGCATCAATCCCTGAAAATAAGCGCTCAGGTGCAGCAGGGGGTGAAGATGTCAAATAGTATGTTGCCCTGCCGAGCGAGAGGATTTGTGTATAGAAAGAGGTATGTTTTACTGAAATGATGCTGGGGATTGGTAAATCTGGTGAGTGTTTATATATTTAACGCTTTAAATGTATTTGTGCGAGGTGATAATAGCGGACATAATTTTAAGATGATTGGAGGAAGATATATGGGAAATGTCGGAGATCGGTTCTTTACACAGTGAGTCCTGGGTGTGTGGAATGCGGGCCAGCAGAGGTGGTGGAGTCAGAGTCATTCGGGGCATTTAAGCGACTCTTCGACAGGCACATAGACAGAAGTACATTGAAGGGGTGTAGTTTAGGTTGATGTTAGATTAGGATAAATGGTCGGCACAACACCGTGGTCTTAATGGCCTGGACTATGCTGTGCTGCTCTATGTTCTGTGTTCTATAAAGTCAATAATAGTGCCATGAATAGACACAAGTTAGAATAGCCCTGTTCCAGTTAACACATATCCCCTACCAATAGACTTATGCAGGGAGTGCTTTGAGTCCCGGACATCCACATATTCAAAACGTATTGTCCGCTGGAGTAGAAAGAGCGCTGGGATTTCAGAGCTTGGGGGTAACGTTGATTAGTGATCAATCCGCACAAAAGTCAGAATTTCCTGCGTATCATGTTTCTCGACGTTGTTTTTTTAATGAAAAAACATTGTATTGAGGCATTTGTGATTTACAATAATTTCGAATGCAAATATAGCACAGTATCGACGCGGCCTTGTGTGCGTACAAATAAGACGGGAACAGGTGACTCAACCCTTAAAAAAACAACTGGTATTGCAGCAGGCAGCTCGAGTTCTCTAACCATTCTAAAGAAGGAATTACGGTTTGTTTGGAATTTTTAAGACGTGTGGGAGATGCAGAATGCAATAGTGATAGGGGATTATATAGAGACCGGAAAAATCAGCTATTTCTGTGGACACGGATGTGAATTCGGAATAATACGCTGCCATGTTTAAAGATGTCACTGAGCATCTACGAAATACTGCGATGCAGAAGTGAGATCAAACGAAATGTGTCGCTTGGATGGATCTCCGGAATAGGAATCTATTGATCTGAAGCTAAAAATAAAAGTGCGAATGAGGGACTTGAGGGATGGAAGTTCGCGCGAATTAGTGCCTTTGTTGGCACAATAGTAACATTGCTTCTATGGTTTCATTCTTCTGGATTCAGTTCAACATTACTTCAACGACGGAAAAAAAAACAAACATGCAGATTAAGGCTTGATTCTTCTCTCTTAAAGCATGTAATAGAACTAAAATTTAAAAATAGGTAAATTCTCAAGATATTAAGAACAAAGTTTTCTGAACAGTCTTCGGTTCGATCACAGCCCCCGGTCACTGCCTGTATGGAGTTTGAATATTCTCCCCGTGTCTGCGTGGGTTTCGCCCCCACAACCCAGAGATGTGCAGAGTATGTGGATTGCTTCTGAAATCACACGCCAGTGCTGATAGAAATAGGAAAACAGGGTAGATAAATGCACAACTTGAGTACAGAACGGAGGGCCGGGATTACTCAGACATTTGGATAAGGGAACCAACTGTAAAATTGTCATACTATATTACTTGTAAATCTTCCAAGCGTAGGTAGAATTTGAATAGGATCGAGGAAATTAAAACTCTCAGGCCGACTCAAAATCGTGCAGGGATTGGGTAAATCAGTGGCAAATTGCTTATAACATACAGAAATGCCTCCTTCTCCACTGCGGTAGATTTCCAGATACCAAAGGCGTCAAGAATCATGGGGCGTGTATGACGTTGATATAGATTATGATGAGCATAGTTAATGGAAGCTCACTCGGCCGATTGACCTTCTCCTGCAGGTACTTTCTGCGATTCTGTGTTTCTCCGATGTCTCTCTTGGTACCTTCTTAAATAAGGGGGCTGTGCTAATTGTATCCCAGTAGTTGGGATCTCTTCGTGAATCCAAGTAATTCTGAAAGTTCAAGTGTAATTCAGTCACTGCTTGAAATCAAATCAGTAAATGTTGAAATAAAAATTCACCAGATGTGGCAACATCAGTGTAGACGGAAACAGAGTACATGTTTTCTGTCATATGACTCTTCTTCAGTCATTCGTCCACCACTTTGCAACTAGATCTTTATAAAATCACAAGCTGCTTGTCAGCAGGTGTTTTCCCTCAGCCCCTTGAATGACTCCAGAACTATTCGTTTCCGAAGACATATTTCCACAAGTTCTCTATTTTTCCTTAATATTTGCCACGTTGCTCTGCCATTTCCTGATTAGCCATTATGATTTCCATACCCCTGAGTCTGATGGGTCAAAATTTACTATCACGATTTTTTTTGTTCTATTTACATGCCGAGTATAATATTTTTATAGGTCAGTATCTTTGCGTGATATCAGATTTTCTTTACTGTACCCTTAATATTGTCGATCCCCTTTTGTTGAACTCCAATACTCTTCCATTCCTGACCTTTACTTTTTAGCTGGCTACACTGTTGTGCCTTTAATTTTTATTCTTCCCGAGAAACCATGTTGCTGTAAGATTCTTATTTACACCTTTCTCATTGCTCATTACTCGCTCTAAAAGGTATTTATCTTGCTTAGTCGACAAAACTATACAGTCCAAGATCTGTATGAATGAGGCACATTTCGTCTGCGTTTTCTTTCTGTTCTTGAATTCTATTCGAATAATTCCCGGCGAATCTACAAATCATTTTTGCCATTTCTTTCCTCATGGCAATGAAGTGGAAACGGCTGTTTGTTTGTTTCGTGATTGTAACTAACGACACAGATTGTGCAATATGTTTTATTCCACTGAGAACGGTGCATTCTATAAAACGGGACACAGGGCGGTCTCAGACACATTCGAATACGAACTGCAAACGGGGCATTCGGCGAACATTACTCGAAAGAATGGAACGACCAATAATTCTGCAGATCAAGGACATTTACTATCCCGTACTCGTAGCCATCGGAACTCCTGGTATGTCTGTATATACTGTCGTCTATTTACAGTTGAAATTATAGTTAATTGCTATGCAACAGAATGATAATATCCTCCTGGAAAAATGATTTATCTCGGCCGACAGTTTGTTGAAAATAAGCGGGAAACTGAACGAAGTGTGCGCTGGATTATTCCAAACTCAAATTATTTATTTTCACAGTTCAATTGGTGTATTTTCTGACCTTAAAACATTGTACTTACTTTTCAGAATTGTATTCAAATACCTTCCCAAATATTTATCATTATTACTCGAGCACAGATTGAGTCCAGCAACCACAACTGAGATTAAATAATTTATCATGCTAAATTGCACTTTTAATGCAGTGCACAATTCATTTTTTCTACACATTGCTGAAACTGGTCGCAAAAAATAAAATTGAGGAGAAGAGAAAAACATGAAAACCGGAATACAAAGCAGAAGGAAATCCCCACAAATGTCTTATTAAAACACACATAATTAATGGAAGCTCCCGTGCTCATACGTTTCCAGGTCATTTAAATTTGCTTTTATTCAATCTTAACTATTTATAACTGAAATTAGCATTGTATGTTCAAAAAAACAAACATGCAGATTAAGGCTTGATTCTTCTATCTAAAAGCATGTAATAGAACTAAAATTTAAAAATAGGTAAATTCTCAAGATATTAAGAACAAAGTTTTCTGAACAGTCTTCGGTTCGATCACAGCCCCCGGTCACTGTCTGTATGGAGTTTGAATATTCTCCCCGTGTCTGCGTGGGTTTCGCCCCCACAACCCAGAGATGTGCAGAGTATGTCGATTGGCCGCGCTAAATTGCCCGTTATTTGGAAAATAAATGAATTGAGTACTCCAAATTTATGTGAACAAAATCTGCCTTTGACAGCCACAGGGGGACATGGAAGTTAAAACAATCGAACAAGTGAAGTTCATATTTTATTCTGCAGAATCAGCACACGACCATCAAAAAAAAACATTTAACGACTTCAACAGCCATTTCCCCATAATATGTAATGAAGACAAAGTAGAGGTTTACCGTCTGCCAATATCTCGGGAATTATTGTTGTTGTCAGCACTGCCGATCTCTCGCTCTCTCTCGCTCTCTCCGTCGTTGAAGTAATGTTGAACTGAATCCAGAAGAATCAAACCATAGAAGCAATGTTACTATTGTGCCAACAAAGGCACTAATTCGCGCGAACTTCCATCCCTCAAGTCCCTCATTCGCACTTTTATTTTTAGGTCGTCGAAATTCACCCCTCCTATTGTCTTTCGTCGTTAAAATCATCTTCTGTCACTACTCCTTTCATATCCTCGTCGTGAACGAAGATATAAATATCCCCCAAAACATCCTCAGATTCCAGAATTTTACATTTCATTGCCAACAAAGTACACGATGCCAAACCTGTAAAGGTCACATTATCATGTCCACACATTTTAACCCAACCCCCACAGATATCAGAAATATTCCCCTCTCGTATAGATCAATTGAAACAATACATGGTTTGGTTAATCACAGTCATCTTACGCTAATACTGCTTTACCTATTCATTCAAACTGATTTGAAAATCAAGTACCTCATTGTATTGTGGTAATTAACTCGACTCCAGTTGCTTTGACTCAATCTCAAATAGACTCGCCGTAAAACCATAAAACAATTGTGTTGCCTCACAAACAACTTCTCTTCTAATACATTGCTTTTTTGGAATAAATTTAGAATACCCAATTCATGTTTCCAATGAAGGGGCAATTTACTGTGTCCAATCCACCTAGCGGGCACGTTTTTTGGGTTGTGCGGGGGGCGAAACACACGCAAACACGGGGAGAATGTGCAAACGCCACACGGACAGTGACCCAGAGCTGGGATCGCACCTGGGACATCGGCGCCGTGAGGCTAACCCACTGAGCCACCTTGCTGCCCCCTAATGCTTTGCTAAGTGCAGAAATTCAAACTGAACTATGTACTTTAGGCTGCATTTGCAAACTAACGTCCATAGGTATCACATACTCGAAACAAATGAAGGATTACCAACGTGTTATGCTTAATTGCCAGATTTTGGAAACGAGTAAAAACAACAGGGTTGTTGTGATGGGAGACTTCAAGTTCCCCAATATTGATTGGGACTCACATCGTGCTAGGGGCCTGGACGCGGCAAAGTTTGTAAGGAGAATCCAAGAGGGCTTCTTAAAACAATATGTAGACAACCCAACCAGGGAAGGGGCTATACTGAACCTGGTATTGCGGAATGAGCCGGCCAGGTGGTTGAAGTTTCAGTAGGGGAGCATTTCGGGAAAAGTGACCACAATTCAGTGAGTTTTAAAATGCTGGTAGACAAGGATAAGAGTTGTCCTCGGGTGAATGTGCTAAATTGGGGGAAGACTAATTATAACAATATTAGGCGGAAAGTGAAGAACCCAGATTGGGGGAGGATGTTTGTGGCTAAATCAACATCCGATATGTGGGAGGATTTCAAATGTCAGTTGAAAGGAATTCAGGGTCGACATGTTCCTGTGCGGAAGAAGGATAAATACGGCAAATTTCGGGAACATTGGATAACGAGAGATATTGTTGGCTTCGTCAAAAAGAGAAAGGAGGCATTTGTCAGGGCCTGAAGGCTGGGGACAGAAGAAGCCTGTGTAGAATATTAGAAAAGTAGGAAGGAACTGAAGCAAGGAGTCAGGAGGGCTACAAGAGGTCACGATAAGTCATTGGCAAATAGGGTTAAGGAAAATCCCAAGGATTTTTACACATACATAAAAAGCAAGAAGGTAGCCAGGGAAAGGGTTGGCCCACTGAAGGATAGGCAAGGGAATCCATGTGTGGAGCCAGGATATGGGCGAAGTGCTAAATGAATACTTTGCATCAGTATTCACCAAAGAGAAGGAATTGGTGGATGCCGGGTCTGGAGAAGGGTGTGCAGATAACCTGGGTCACATAGAGATCTAAAAACAAGAGGTGTTGGGCGTGTATAAAAATATTAAGGTAGATTAGTCCCCAGGACCGGATAGGATCGACCCCAGAATACTGAAGGAGGCGAGAGAGGAAACTGCTGAGGCCTTGACATAAATCTTTGGATCCTCACTGTCTTCAGGTGATGTCCCGGAGGACTGGAGAATAGCCAATGTGGTTCCTCTGAAGAAGGGTAGCAAGGATAATCCAGGGAACTGCAGGCCGGTGAGCCTTACGTCAGTGGTAGGGAAATTAGTGGAGAGAGTTCTTCGAGACTTGTTCTGCTCCCATTTGGAAGCAATTGGACGTATTAGTAAGAAGCAGCATGGTGCTGCGAAGTGGACGTCGTGTCTCACTAACTTGATAGAGTTTTTCGCAGAGATCACAAAGATGATTGATGCAGGTAGAGCAGTGAATGTTGTCGATATGGGCTTCAGTAAGGCCTTTGACAAAGTCCCTCATGGTAGACTGGCATAAAATGTGATGTCATACGGGATCGGGATGAGCTGGCAAGGTGGATACAGAACTGGCTAGGTCAAAGAAGGCAGACAGCAATGGAAAGGTGCTTTTCTAATTGGAGGGCTGTGACTAGTGGTGTTCCGCAGGAATCAGTGCTGGGACCTTTGCTGCTCGTTGTATATATAAAAGATTTGGAGGAAAATGTAACTTCTGATTAGTAAGTTTGCAGACGACACACAGGTTGGTGGAATTGCGGATAGCAATGAGGGCTGTCAGAGGATACAGCAGGATTTAGATCGATTGGAGAATTGGGTGGAGGTGGGGTTAAATCCAGACAAAAGTGAGGTAATGCATTTCGGAAGGTCTAATGCAGGTAGGAAATATGCAGTGATTGGTAGAACCCTCAAGAGTATTGAAAGTCATAGAGATCTTGGTGTACAGATCCACAGGTCATTGAAAGGGGGCAACATAGGTGGAGAATGTCGTTTAAAAGGCATACGGCATGCTTGTCTTCATTGGCAAGGGCATTGAGTATAAGAATTGGCAAGTCATGTTGCAGCTGTATAGAACCTTAGTTAGTCCACACGGCGAAGAGTGTTCAATTCTGGTCGCCATACTAGCTGAAGGATGTGGAGGCGTTAGAGAGGGTGCAGAAGAGATTTACCAGTATGTTGCCTGATTATGGACGGCATTAGCTACGAGGAGCAGTGAATAAACTCGGTTTGATCTCACTGGAACAACGGAGGTTGAGGGGCGACCTGATAGAGTTCTACAAAATTATGAGATGCATAGAAAGAGTGGATAGTCAGAGGCTTTCCCCCACGGTAGAGGGGTCAATTACTAGGGGGCATAAGTTTAAGGTGTGAGGGCCAATGTTTAGAGGAGATGTACGAGGCAAGTATTTAACACAGAAGGTAGTGGGTGCCTGGATTTCGCTGCGGAGGGCGTGGTGGAAGCAGGAACGATTGTGACATTTAAGGGGCATCTTGACAAATACATGAATAGGATGGGAATAGAGGGATAAGGACCCAGGAAGTGTCGCAGATTTTAGTTCAGACGGGCAGCATGGTCGGCACGGGCTTGGAGGGCCGAAGGGCCTGTTACTGTTCTGTACGTTTCTTCGTTTTTCTTTGTTCTTTGTCTTTGAGAATATCTTGGTGAGATTTATGTCATCTGATGTGTGTTGCAGTTTCCTAATTACATTACGTTTATACTTCTTCGAACAAAACCCACGCACTTTCACAGGAGACATTTAAATATTTTATTCAAAATAATTGTTCCGGTTCCCAAACTCTCGGCTGGAATGAACTTTTACAGTTCCAACAGATTCTGCTCAGCTCCCAGCAGCAATACATGGAAAGTACATTGAATGACAGGAACATTTAATGCTTCTGGTCACCAAATACATAGCAGCAACTAATTCCAAAACTCCATCACGTGCTTCATGGGCTTTCAGGGAGATTCGGAAAATGTTACCAATACTGTAAACCTTCGTAAAGGGACGCATTCTCGCTCAGTACTGCAAAGCGGTATGCATGCAGACATCTGTATGTGGATTCGTTTGTATCTGCCAAAAAGAAGCAGGATGTACAAATATCCAAGGTGTAATTTAAGTATTTTCTCATTCTCAAGATATGTTCATGTTCGGTACTCCCGTCGCATTATTCCCTCTTCAAACATATCTTGTCTATGAGACCCACATCCTGCCATTTTTGATCCCACTGAGAACGAATACCTGATTACCCAACCTCCAATCCTGCTCCCCATATATTTTTAGATGTTTTTCTTTGGTTTTTGCGCGTTGTATATTTACAGGTGTACACAAAGATGAAGAAAAAAGAAAAGATGATAAAACCAAGATTAAAAAACAGCAACGAAGTGAAGTTAGAATCATTTTGTCATTGAAAAATCAAGGTGTGGGGAAATAAAAAGCTGGGGATGTGTATATACATCGAGGCACTGGAAAGATAATTACATTATGCATGTATTCATGACATGGGGAGCTTTCTTTTCTTCTGTTTTTTTTAACAAAGAGAATACATACAACATCAGCAATACAAAATAGACCTGGGTGTTGGGGGTGGAGGGGGGGGGGGGGGGTTGGGGGGGGGGGGGGAGCCTGTGCGGCGCCCCTGGTGTTGCTTGCGTCTCCTGGTCCATTTTCGCTACTATTGTTGTGCGTTTTCCTCTGCATCGGCCTTCCGTCGTTTCTTCCTCGTATACTTTCTCATTCTCTGGTGCTGTGTTCGTCCTGGTCGCTGTAGTTTCCCGCGCCAATTTTTCTGTTTCTGTTCCCCTGTCTCTCCTCACCCCCCTCCTCTGGCTCCCTCTATTGTTCTTTGTCCCCTGTGCTGCCATTTTGCCCTCCCGCTCCGTGACGCCCATTTCCTCCCTCCCCCTGTCCCTCCCTGCAGCTCCGCTTTCTTTTCTATTGTGTATTGCTACCCACTCTTGTAGTGCCCCCCCCCCCCCCGCCCCCCGTCTTTCCCCTCATTACTTCCCTTTTCTCATATTTTGGCTACATTTCCGTCGCTCTTAGCTACTTGATTATTTACCGGCCTCTTTGTTGGCCACAAACAGTACTCAGAACAGTTGGGTGAATAGTTCCCACGTTCTGAAGAAGCCATATTCCGATCCCCGGATCGCGGATTTGATTTTCTCCCTTTGGAGAAATTCCGATGGGTGGGACAACCAGTCTGCAGCTTTGGGTGGTACTGTTGACCAGCAGCCGAGAATGATTCACCCTCCTCCCCATGAAGAGATCCGGCTAGTCTGACACGCAGAAAACAATCACTTTGGGGCACGGCTTCAACCTCACTCCAACCACTTTGGACATTGCCTCGAAGAAGACTGTCCAGTACACTGCAAGTCTTTGGAAGAGCAGAACATGTCAGTGTGGTTGGCCGGGCGTCCTTGACCCCGTTCACATCTGTCCTCCACCTCCGGGAAGAAACTACTGTTTTGGGTTCTTGGGGCAGCAGGGTAGCATGGTGGTTAGCATAAATGCTTCACAGCTCCAGGGTCCCAGGTTCGATTCCCGGCTGGGTCACTGTCTGTGTGGAGTCTGCACGTCCTCCCCCTGTTTGCATGGGTTTCCTCCGGGTGCTCCGGTTTCCTCCCACAGTCCAAAGATGTGCGGGTTAGGTGGATTGGCCATGCTAAATTGCCCGTAGTGTCCTAATAAAAGTAAGGTTAAGGGGGGGTTGTTGGGTTACGGGTATAGGGTGGATACGTGGGTTTGAGTAGGGTGATCATGGCTCGGCACAACATTGAGGGCCGAAGGGCCTGTTCTGTGCCGTACTGTTCTATGTTCTATGTTCTAAGTGGACCCTATGTTTCACCTTTAATTGAGTTAGGTTAAGACTTGCGCACGTGGAGATGGAGTTCACCCTATCCAGTACTTCACTCCAGAGTCTCCACTTATTTTGAACCGCAGATCCTACTCTATTTTGTTCCTAGTTGCGTTCAGATCAGTGTCGGACCTCTCTACCAGTCGTTCATACATGCTGCTACAGTTTCGTTAATCTAGAATATTTGTCTCCAGCAACTCATCCAGTAATGTCTGTTGTGGTGGTCATGGATACGTATGTGTCGCATTCCGTAGAAAGTTTTAAAGTTTCTCCTACCTCAGTTCATTGCCCTGAGCTAGCTGAAATCTCTCTGTCAGTTCTTCCAGTGCTGTGACACTGCCGTCCATGTATAGGTGTCTGACTGTCAGGGAACCCCCGTCCTGTCTCCACCTTTTAAAGGTGGCATCGGAGGGCGTTGGTTTGAACTTATGATTGTTTCAGATGGGGGCTGTGACGGCCATTTCGATCAGGCCGAAATGGTGCCGTAATTGGTTCTAGGTCTGGAGGGTGGCTCCCACCACTGGGCTGCTGGTGTGTTTTTTTGGGTGGGAATGGGAGTACCGCCATTGCTAGGCCTGGAGCGAGGTCCCGATTCAGGAGGCCTCCTCCGCATACACCCACTCAGCTTCTGGATCATTAATCCACCCTCTTACTTGTTTTACTGTCGCCACCCAATGGAAGTATAGTAGGTTTGGGAAGGCTAGCACCCCCCTGGAATTTGTTTTTTGTAGGACCTTCTTAGGGATTCTAGCATTCTTCGACACCCGCCCCCATAAAAAAATGCTATGATTAATTTGTCCACTGAGTTTAACAAAGGCCTTGGGATATAGATCATTATCTATCTATGGGCAGCACTGTAGCATTGTGGATAGTGTAATTGCTTCACAGCTCCAGTGTCCCAGGTTCGAGTTCGGCTTGGGTCACTGTCTGTGCTGAGTTTGCACATACTCCCCGTGGGTGCGTGGGCTTCCTCCGGGGACTCCGGTTTCCTCCCACAGTCCAAAGATGTGCAGGTTAGGTGCATTGGCCATGATAAATTGCCCTTAGTGTCAAAAATTGCCCTTAGTGTTAGGTGGGGGTACAGGGTTATGGGGATAGGGTGGAGGTGTTGACTTTCGGTAGGGTACTCTTTCCAAGAGCCAGTACTGACTCGATGGGCCGAATGGCCTCCTTCTGCACTGTAAATTATATGTAAGTCTATGATCATAGTAGGAAGAGGTTCTTGGGCAGAATGTTCATTTTGATCGTCTGCACTCTCCCCTCGAGGGAGAGTTGCAGTGTTTTCCATCTTTGCAAGCCCTTTTTGACTTCCTCTTTTCAACTTGTCAGGATGCACTTCTGATCCCGCGTTCAGTCACGAGTGATTTGGATCGCCACGTAGTGGAATTTGTTTCAGGCTTGTTTAAACGGCAGTCCCCTCAGCATTGAGCCTCCCCCTTGCGGGTTCACTGGGAAGATCCCACTTTTGCACAGATTGAGATTGTGGCCCAGGAAGGACCCAAACCATTCCAGGAGCACGACAATTATTTCCATGCTCCTTTGAGCGTCCGAGATGTAGAGGAGTAGGTCATCTATAGCGAGCCTAACTCTGCTCCCTGCTTCCTCTTCAGATCCCTTTCCAGTTGTTTCCTGTTCTGCGAGCGATCGCCAGTGGTTCCATCGCTCGAGCAAATAGCAGTGACGACAGCGGGCATCCCTAACTGGTGCTCCTGTGCTGCTGGAATTATTGGGAGCTGGTGTTGTTTGTCTGTACGCTCGCAATGGGAGCGTTGTAAGGTAGCTTCACCCAGGACGTGAAGCCTGATCCGAGACTGAATTGCTCCTGCACGTCTATGAGGTACTTCCATTCGACTGTGTTGAAGGCCTTTTCTGAATCCAGGGAGACGATCACCTGCGGCGTTCCTTCCCAGGATATGGTCATTATGACGTTCAGCAGGCGCCTGATGTTCGATGTTAGCTGTCTACCATTGTCAAAGTCCATCTGCTCCTCTGCAACTACAGCTGGAACAATCCTCCAACCTTTTGGCGAGACTTTTAGCCAGTGTTTTGTCGTCTACATTTAGTAGTGAGATGGGTCTGTATTCCGTTCGTTATTTCCTTTTTATTAGCGATATTGAGGCCTATGCTAGTGTAGCTGGCAGTGTGCCGCTAGGCAGCGAAGCTATGAGCATCTCCCACAGGTGCAGGGCCAGTGCTCTCGCAAATTATTTGCAGAGGTCCGCCATGAATCAACCCAGTCCCGAAGCCTGGCCGTTTGCATGAAGCTAATATTTTTCCAGTTCCAGTGGTCCTTTTCAGTCCTCCCCCACAACTGGCAAGTCCAGTCCATTGAGTAACCGTTTCATCACTGATTCCCCTCTTGCGGGCTCTGAGTTCCAACCTCCATGTGAGGCTTTGGGCCCTCACCATCTCCAACGGCACATCCATATAATGTAGTGCATGGTCGGAGATTATGAGTGTGGAGTTTTTCACTTTGACCAACCCTGGAGACAACGATTTCTCCACCACAAAGAAGTCAATCCTGGAATCTTCGTTTTTAACTAGGAGAAGAAGGAGAACACCTTCTCTGTTCTGGGGGGTTGAACCTCCAAGGGTCCACTGCCCCCATCTGTTGCATAAAACGACCGAGTTCAGTTGCCAATTTGGGGTCTTTCCTGTTTTGGAGTTTGAATTGTCTGTCGTGGGTCTCGTACACAGACTGCCTCCCCCCCCCCCTACCCCACCATGATCAATCGGTGCATCGCTGTGTCGGGGTATTCCGCCATTGTCTTTTTAATGATTTTTGTCCCAGTTGGCAGCGTACATGTTAACGAGTATTACTGGTGCCTTGTCCAGGGCCCAATTGACAATGAAGTACAGTCCCTCTGGGTCCCTTACCATCTTCGTCACTTAAAAATCGTCCTATTGTTCATCAGTATTGCCCCCCCCCCCCCCCCCCCCCCCCGCCAGAGCTCGGCCCATAACAGGAATTGTAGGCTGTTCCACCCGGCCTTCTCTTACCCGCAGTCGGCCCTGCTCACTCAGGTGTGTATCTTGGGGGAAGACTATGTGGGCTTTCATTTTCTTTGGTGAGTGAAAACTGTGGATCACTTCACTGGACTGTTATTCCCTTACGTTCCAGGTGACTATACTGGTGGGGGGGTTTATGTGCCACAGTCCTCTCGGATTAACAATACATTCCTGATGGACGCGGTCATGCACTCCGGGGTTTCCCTTTGTTCCGGAGCCATCCAAGATGGTCGCTGTCACAGCTTTCCCCATAATATCAGGTCCCTGCCCTCTGGGATTCCTCTTTGTCCAAGCGGCTCCCAGCATGGCAGCCTACTGTGGGACCGCCACATGGGTAGGCCCCTATGCTCCGGCGTCTACCCAGAAACCATACTGGGTAGTTATTGCAGTGCTTTTTTGCTCCAGGCCCCGGTTGCGGCCCTTTGTACCCTTATTGCTCCTCTTGCTCTCGCGCTATTCCACCCTGCCTATGTCCACCACACCTCCTATCCCTCCCTTATCCTCCCTTTATTCAAGTCCACGGTCGTGTTCCCTTCTTTTGTCCCCCTTCCCCCGCTCCTATCCCCGCTTTCTCCCATGCTCCCTCCCGCTTATTGGCGCCGTTCCCGCTGTTGAGGTCCACCACGGCCTCGCTCTACTGCCTACCCAGGTGCTAGCTTTCACGCTAGTGCGGTCGTCACCCTCCCGGGAGTTTCTATCTCGCTTCTCCCTCCTGCACTCTGTAGTTCCTGCCCGTTCTTTCCCGTCTTACCCTGCACTGCATTCGCTTTCCCTTCTCTGCTGCGCTCGTTCTTTCTTATGAGGTCAAGGTTTTCCACGAAAAACGCTCCCTCAGGTAGTGGTTTGCCTTTTTTTTCGTTCAGCGGAGTGGGGAGAGGTGGTTCCTCACCATCCACCCCTCGACGGCTCGTCAACATGCTGCTGCGCCTTGCCAGTAGCTCTTTATTGTTTCCCCTGCTGCCGCTGCTCAAGCCCGCATTGTAAAGAAATGTTGTTGGTCTTGGTATGTGACCCAGAGCTTCGCTGGTTACAGCACACCAAAGCGTGTGCTGTCCTTATACAGGGCTTATTTTGCTCTACTGAACTCAGAGCGTTTCCTGGCCAAGTCCGCCTCAAAGTCCTGGTGTATCCTAATGCTCTATCGTTCCCAGCGGCAGTTCTTGGCTCTATCGCCCAGCGCAGGATTCTTTGTTGGTCGTGCTACCAGTGCAGTTTGTCTATTACTGCCCTCGGTTGCTTCCCGGTTTTGGAATTCAGGTGCAACGACCGGTGTGCCCTGTCCATTTCTGGTGGTTTGGAGACATTGTGTCTCCCCAGTTTTGCATTGCATCTCTACCATACATACCATGGGGTATCTGCCTTCGAATCCCTCTGGTAGGGCCACAATCCACAGATTTTTCCTTCTCGAGCGATTCTCTTGATCTTCTACTTTTCCCTTCAGACAGCGCTACATGGTGACCAACCACACCATCTCTTTCTCTAGCACCACGATCCGATCGCTCTGGTCATTTGCGGCTTTTTCCATCTCTTTGATTGTTGCTTCTCGGGCTTCCAACCTATTCTCCGCCAGCTTCACTGTGGCCTAAATTTCCGCTTTTACCTCCGCCGTTATCTCCTGTTGGTGCTCCCTCAGTGCCTCGGTGTCCTCATGCGCTGGTTCGCTCGTCCGAGTGTGGTTAGTTCTGGCTCCTGCGCACCTGGTCTCTGCTCTGCCTCGAATTTGGCTTCCTTCGGGTATTTTTCCTTATATTTCTCACTTCCTCCCTTCCTCTGTCCTATTAAAGTTGGGGAATGGATTGCTGTGTCTTTTTGGAGAATTATAGTTGAAATGTAGCTATTTTTCGGGTGCACAGGATTAGTGCCACCTAACATGCGACTGCTCAGCGCATTGTCATCTCCGGAAGTCACCTTCTCCCAGACAAGATGAGAGTGGTAACGTTTTTCTCACCTTGGATGAGCTCCTGCATTCCATGAGGAAGGTCAACATCCTCTGAAAAAAGTAGCACCCGTCGTTAAAAATCTACCCTGGGGCAGCACAGTAGCATGGTGGTTAGCATAAATGCTTCACAGCTCCAGGGTCCCAGGTTCGATTCCCGGCTGGGTCACTGTCTGTGCGGAGTCTGCACGTCCTCCCCGTGTGTGCGTAGGTTTCCTCCGGGTGCTCCGGTTTCCTCCCACAGTCCAAAGATGTGCGGGTTAGGTGGATTGGCCATGCGAAATTGCCCGTACTGTCCTAAAAAGTAAGGTTAGGAGGAGGGGGGGGGTTGTTGGGGGTATAGGTTGGATACGTGGGTTTGAGTAGGGTGATCATGGCTCGGCACAACATCGAGGGCCGAAGGGCCTGTTCTGTGCTTTACTGTTCTATGTTCTATGTTCTACCCCGCACAACCTCCAAACTCTGCCTGCTCTATAAACTCTTGAACAAATTGATGCCTCCTCACGCGTTGTCTAACGGTCACAGAATTCTACGTTCCTGTTTGAATTCCTGTTGCAATGTTAAGCTCCAGCCAGAGCTGCAAAATGTGTTTTATCAATCTAAAAATATAACATTTTATATGACTGCAACAATCTGTCCTAGATGAACTTCAAAATGGCGGACTTCGAAGTTGGTGGCGTTTGAAGTTCAGTGCAGAGTAACTTGATTCATTTGCTCAGAATGAAATGGAGAGGAAATATAAAAATGTGTATAACACTGAACGGGTTGCAGGTGCACTGGGAACTGAGTGCACCTGCGCAGTAATATTGAAGGAAGCAGAACAGTTTGAGAGTGAAGTGAACAAACCATATGATATCCTGGGTTTCATTAATAGGCTCATAGTTTACAATAAACGTGATTATGTGGAATTTCCATAAGTCACTAGTTTTAGAAGGAGGCCTATGTGAAGATGAGGCGTGAAGTTTCAGTTGGGGCGCTTGATAGTTACAAGGAAGCGAGGAAGGATCTAAAGAAAGAGCTGAGACGAGCAAGGAAGGGACATGAGAAGTCTTTGGCAGGTAGGATCAAGGAAAACCCAAAAGCTTTCTATAGGTATGTCAGGAATAAAAGAATGACTAGGGTAAGAGTAGGGCCAGTCAAGGACAGTGGTGGGAAGTTGTGTGTGGAGGCTGAGGAGATAAGCGAGATACTAAATGAATACTTTTCGTCGGTATTCACTCAAGAAAAAGATAATATTGAGGAGGAGAATGCTGAGACCCAGGCTATTAGAATAGATGGCATTGAGGTGTGTAGGGAAGAAGTGTTGGCAATTCTGGACAAGGTGAAAATAGATAAGTCCCCGGGGCCGGATGGGATTTATCCTAGGATTCTCTGGGAAGCCAGGGAAGGGATTGCTGAGCCTTTGGCTTTGATTTGTAGGTCATCATTGGCTACAGGAATAGTGCCAGAGGACTGGAGGATAGCAAATGTGGTCCCTTTGTTCAAGAAGGGGAGTAGAGATAACCCCGGTAACTATAGGCCGGTGAGCCTAACGTCTGTGGTGGGTAAAGTCTTGGAGAGGATTATAAAAGATACGATTTATAATCATCTAGATAGGAATAATATGATTAGGGATAGTCAGCATGGTTTTGTGAAGGGTAGGTCATGCCTCACAAACCTTATCGAGTTCTTTGAGAAGGTGACTGAACAGGTAGACGAGGGTAGAGCAGTTGATGTGGTGTATATGGATTTCAGTAAAGCGTTTGATAAGGTTCCCCACGGTCGGCTATTGCAGAAAATACGGAGGCTGGGGATTGAGGGTGATTTAGAGATGTGGATCAGAAATTGGCTAGTTGAAAGAAGACAGAGAGTGGTAGTTGATGGGAAATGTTCAGAATGGAGTTCAGTTACGAGTGGCGTACCACAAGGATCTGTTCTGGGGCCGTTGCTGTTTGTCATTTTTATAAATGACCTAGAGGAGGGCGCAGAAGGATGGGTGAGTAAATTTGCAGACGACACTAAAGTCGGTGGAGTTGTAGACAGTGCGGAAGGATGTTGCAGGTTACAGAGGGACATAGATAAGCTGCAGAGCTGGGCTGAGAGGTGGCAAATGGAGTTTAATGTGGAGAAGTGTGAGGTGATTCACTTTGGAAAGAATAACAGAAATGCGGAATATTTGGCTAATGGTAAAATTCTTGGTAGTGTGGATGAGCAGAGGGATCTCGGTGTCCATGTACATAGATCCCTGAAAGTTGCCACCCAGGTTGATAGGGTTGTGAAGAAGGCCTATGGTGTGTTGGCCTTTATTGGTAGAGGGATTGAGTTCCGGAGCCATGAGGTCATGATGCAGCTGTACCAAACTCTGGTACGGCCGCATTTGGAGTATTGCGTACAGTTCTGGTCGCCTCATTATAGGAAGGACGTGGAAGCTTTGGAACGGGTGCAGAGGAGATTTACCAGGATGTTGCCTGGTATGGAGGGAAAATCTTATGAGGAAAGGCTGATGGACTTGAGGTTGTTTTCGTTAGAGAGAAGAAGGTTAAGAGGTGACTTAATAGAGGCATACAAAATGATCAGAGGGTTAGATAGGGTGGACAGCGAGAGCCTTCTCCCGCGGATGGAGGTGGCTAGCACGAGGGGACATAGCCTTAAATTGAGGGGTAATAGATATAGGACAGAGGTCAGAGGTGGGTTTTTTACGCAAAGAGTGGTGAGGCCGTGGAATGCCCTACCTGCAACAGTAGTGAACTCGCCAACATTGAGGGCATTAAAAAATTTATTGGATAAGCATATGGATGATAAGGGCATAGTGTAGGTTAGATGGCCTTTAGTTTTTTTTTTCCATGTCGGTGCAACATCGAGGGCCGAAGGGCCTGTACTGCGCTGTATCGTTCTATGTTCTATGTTCTATGTTCTATGCTTCAAATGCAGTACGTCTCCCTGTTCTGGGTGTCAACCTTTCGGTAGGATGCTAAAGAAAGAGGGTGCAGAAAATATTCTGGAGAATGGCTTCAAGGAATGGGTGCTTCTCTGCCAAGAAATATTTAAGATGTTAGAACTGTTTTGTTCAGTAAACAAAGGGTTGGAAGGAGAGTTGATGGAGATTTACTATGTCATCCGGGTTCTAAGGAATGTAAATAAGTAAGGAGAATATGGTCCCACTCGTGAAATGATCGAGAACGAGAGGATATATATTTGAAGTAATTATTGAAAGATGAAACAGTGATATGAGGAAACATGTTTTTGTACAGAAAATGGTTAGGGTTCGGATGGACTGTCAGCGAGTGTAGTGGAGACAGTTTCAGCTAAAATTTGCCACGTTCCTTTAACTTTCTACATGGCGCCCCTAGTCCACACCATCAAAAAGCAAAACAATTGTTTTCATATGTTCTTTTAGGACACCCAGCTCTTCTTTACAACCCCGTCTCCCGATTCACCCACTGTTGACAAGTGCTCTTAATGTTTTTCTTTTTTTAATTCATACAGACCTGGATTATAAGGAAAGACCTTCCATTAAATAATGGGAAGGTGGAAGGCATTCTCTCTGATACCTGTTCCAAGCCCCATTCACGAACGATCTACGTATTTCACTTCCGAGTAATTATCTGGGAATGAGAAGGACTGCTTCAAACTTAGTGTCAGATTTCACCCCGAGATGACCTTCTGATAGCAGGTCCAAGCCGCCACTCGACTGTGTTTATGTACGCCACTAACGTTTTCTGACTTTTCGTTGCCTCATTTCATCTACTGTTGAAACATTCATCCCAGCCTTGGTTACCTCTGGACTCCAGTATTCCAATGCACACATAGGTGGACTCCGACATTCTCCCTCCGCAAACTTCAGGTCATTAAAATCACTGCGCCCTGTCATCTTATTCACAGGAAATTCTATTAGCTAATTCATGCATGTCCTTACTGGCCTATATCAGATCACAATAAAACATGTCTTTATTTTAAAATGCTGAAGCCCTGCCCCCACCCTACCCCACTTCGTCCCGTCTTGTGTCAAAATTTCCTGGGCTTAAGTGAGGGTTGGATTGTTTACTTTTACAATTCACAATCCGGAAAGGCACGGCTCTGTTTTCTTCCGAATGAAATATCTATAAATATATTTAGTGTTGAATCATTTAATTGTTTAGAAAGCAATGTCTTCGAATGTTGACCAATATTCTGAAGGAAATCGTGCTCCGAATTATAAGTATGCACACATCTCTGTGTTGCTCCACAACATATGGTGATATTTCTCAGTAGTCGGTTTACTTAAAATTTCTCTCCCTTGCTTGCAGTGAACATATTGACAATAATTACCCTCTGTAGAGGAAATTGTCGCCTTTCTAAATGCATCTCTACCTACATGGTGGGCATGACGGCAGCAGATCTACTGGTCACATTCGCCAACAGAATTGCACATCAAATTATCAGGGAACGCTTTCCATATTCATTCTTCTCCTACACTGTAGTTTGCAAAATTATGTTGTACTTGACTTGTGCCAACGTAGGCATGTCGGTGTGGTTTACAGTTGGCTTCACATTTGATCGGTTTGTAATAATATGCTGTGGAAAGATAAAAAACAGATATTGTACTGTAAAGACTGCATTGGTCGTTATAACTGTTATTTCTGTGTTAATATATTTAGAGAACATTCCTTTTTGGTTTGCATTTGAACAGAAAGCAATACTGAACAATATTCATTGGGATTTAATGCCCAGTGTGGCCTTTTTCACATCTCCTGCAGGACGAGCATACAGCAAGTTCCAAAGTTGTTTGTTATCGTTCGTTCCATTTGCTTTGATATTATTGTTTAATTGCTTAACAGTGAGGCGCATTGTAGTCACCAATATAGCGCGAAGGAGACTCCGCTCGCCGGGGATTGGAAATGAGCGCGATACAGAGATGGAGAGCCGAAGGAAATCCATTATTTTCCTCTTTGCTGTGTCTGCCAATTTTATATTGTTGAGTATAACATCGGTGGTTTGTAATTTGTTTGACGGCCTGCTACGATATGTCCGACTTGATTATCGAGATCCTGTGTACCTTGCCAATGAAACCGGATACATGCTCACCCAGCTGAAGTCTTGTTTCAACACGTGCATTTATGCAGCAACACAAGCGAAGTTCAGAGAAGAGCTAATTAATCTAATGAAAGCTCCTTGGGTATTCATGTTCTCATTTGTTAAATATATGAGAAAACAAAGCAATGTTTCTTTCCTGAGTTAATCTTAGCTTGGATGTTACAAACCTTGGTTTCCACATCATATGCCGCTGCCCATTGTTTCCTATGGTAATAGAAATGACCCCTTTCACCAGGTCGATCTTTAATAATGGAGCAGCAGGAAATTATCTCATTAGTATGAGTTTCGATTTTCTTGCAGATATTATAGACATAGAACAGTACAGCACAGAACAGGCCCTTCGGCCCTCAATGTTGTGCCGAGCCATGATCACCCTACTCAAACCCACGTATCCACCCTATACCCGTAACCCAACAACCCCCCCCCCCCTAAACCTTACATTTATTAGGACACTACGGGCAATTTAGCATGGCCAATCCACCTAACCCGCACATCTTTTGTCTGTGGGAGGAAACCGGAGCACCCGGAGGAAACCCACGCACACAGGGGGAGGACGTGCAGACTCCACACAGACAGTGACCCAGCCGGGAATCGAACCTGGGACCCTGGAGCTGTGAAGCATTTATGCTAACCACCATGCTACCCTGCTGCCCCAAAACCGATTTACCTTACAACCAAACAATTAGTTACAATGATATAATCCCTTATATCAACATCACTGACCTATTTTTAGAAATCCACATACTAATTCTGCTTATTTATAAATAATTGCAGTTCCCTCGAATTCTATCAGACCGTGATTCCCCAGGTAAAGTAAAGAAGTTTTTTCACCAAGTTTTATTCATTTTTTTCCCAGATACTATTTTGTCTTTGTTTTAATTCTTATCCATGAACTAATAGGAGCTGTTCTTCCTCTATCTATTCAGTATGCTTCAGTATGAACAAGGTGGGTATGACAGGACAAAGAAAACCAAACTGACACCAATAACGAAGCGAGTGAAGGTCAGGGGAGTGAACTTCAGAAAGTTCATTGATAGTCCTATTTTGCAGACGGTTGCTTCCATTTTTAAACAGAAAAAATGTGAACATTGTATTTGATCATTGGGAAACCACCTGAATGATCAAGATATTGTAGGGGAGATCCAATAAACTCATAACTACACCAACAACACACCCCAACCCATATTTCCAAACGGCTAGGAAGAAGAGATGTCTGTAATGAAAATCGTGTACTGAATTGATCTGGGGCACCTCTGTAACTATGAAATAATATTAACCATCAAGGTGCAAGCATAAAATATGCATGGTTAAAATGCGGGGAAGAGTACTTTCAATACAGGGCAAAAACTGCTAAATGAAATGATTAATCTGTTCCATCAGACCGGACTGAATAAATAGAGCTGATGGAGGTCGGAGTCAAATAAAGGGCATCAAAGGCCTCTGATGTTGAAATATCGTTTCGTGTTCACTTTTATTACTCTAATTCCAAAAAATATTATAAAAGGGTAGATTTTGCTTTACTAAAGCGTACACGTGCGAGAGGGCATTGGTTTCCCCTCCTACCTGAGTAATATTAACCATTACATTGTTTTGATCAACAGGAAGTAGCAGCCTTTACAATGTAACATGCATTTGGACTGTTTTTCCAAAACTACCCTGCAGCAAGGTCAGATCCAGAATTAAATAAACATGGATTTTACTTAATTTATCAATTGATTAATAATTCGGCAAATTAAGGGATCGAAGATCATGATGACCGTGTTGTGCACCATGTTGAGGCGCCCGGCGTTGGAAACAGCTGAGCATCATGCTATTTGTATTTAAACTTATCGAGGCAGGAACAAGCAGGGGGCATGGGGGCAGCAGGGTAGCAGGGGGCAGCAGGGTTGCATGGTGGTCAGCATAAATGCTTCACAGCTCCAGGGTCCCAGGTTCGATTCCCGGCTGGGTCACTGTCTGCGTGGAGTCTGCACGTCCTCCCCCTATGTGCGTGGGTTTCCTCCGGGTGCTCCGGTTTCCTCCCACAGTCCAAAGATGTGCGGGTTAGGTGGATTGGCCATGCTAAATTGCCCGTAGTGTCCTAATAAAAAGTAAGGTTAAGGGGGGGTTGTTGGGTTACGGGTATAGGGTGGATACGTGGGTTTGAGTAGGGTGATCATGGCTCGGCACAACATTGAGGGCCGAAGGGCCTGTTCTGTGCTGTACTGAACTATTTTCTATGTTCTAAGCCCGATTTGCGAATAAACGTTTCAGTGACGGACACTGGTTAAGAGTGAAACGAGAAACAAAATTATACAAATACATTTCGTTGTAGAGTTTTATTTTAGCTTCCATGCAATCCGGCATTGCGCAAAGAGCGAAACGCCTTGTCGGGAGGAAACACTATCTAAAACTGTATTTTTCTCCTGACTATTCGGCCTCAGATACTGAGTCAGCAATGTGATATGTTTGGGTCTCCCGCCGGCAGTTGATCTGTGTGCTGAAACATCAAACTAGGGCTTCAGTAATATTGCATCCTGAAAACTATGGCACATCATTCCACTGTTCTGGAACGTTATTACAAACCTGACATATATAATAGGACGTTGAATTTCAATTGTGAACGGTCTTCCTTATTACTCTGTGGCCACGTGCCCCTTTATCCGCCACTCTTCCTGTTTATCGGACCGCAGGAAAAAGATAAGAATTACAGCACTCGGAGGTCTTTCGGAGCCTCGTTTCTGCCCCGACATTCAAGTAGATCATGGATGATATAATTTCATCCTGAAATTCCGTGCCTGCCTTGCGCTGATAACCTTCCAGTCTAATTCAAAATTAGTCTCGCGCTGCATTAACAATATTCAATGACTCTGCTTCAATCGTCTTTGAGGAAAAAAATAATGTTGAATCAACCACTGTGTCACAGTGGTTAGCACTGCTGCCTCACTGCTTCAGAGTCCTAGGCTCAATTCCAGCCTCCGCTGCCTGTCTGAAAGGTGTTTGCCCTTTCCGTGTGTTCGGGTTTCCTTGCTCAGTACAAAGATGTGTACGTTCGATGTATTGGCAATGATGAATTGTCGTTTGGGGTCCAAAACGATAAGGTAATGTTTTCTGGGGTACGGCGATAGGCGCCGGATTAAGTAGGGTGGTCTTTCCAAGAGGCGGTGCCCCCCTTTTGCACTGTAAATTATATCCGTCTACATTATTCAAAATTAACACACAAAATAGAAAGCAATGAACATTCGGCAAGGCAGTGGAATTGTCTAATTGTCTCTGGACTAGAAATCCAGACATCCAAAGTCATACTGTGGAGAGCCGAGTTCCAAACCCACCATGAGAGTTTGTGAAATGTTAATTTAATGGATGTCTGGAGTTAAAAGACGAAAGGTGACAATGAAACCATTTTCGATCGTTGAATAAACCGAACTGGTTCACTAATGTCCTTGAGCGAATTAAATCTGGACGCGGGTCGAGACCCACAGAAATGTGGTCGACTCTACACTGCCATGGAGTGCAATTCGGTATGGGAAATAAATGGTGACACAGCCTGCGACGTCCCATGAACGAATAGAAAATAGTGTTACATTATTCCACGTGTAATTATTAGTCCCGCACCCTAGTTTGTGCATGTAGAATTAATATGTTTCTGTGAATTCCTCTATTTGCAAATTGCAGTCGCCACGTCTCCCCGATTGTACATCACAGAGGTAGAGTAATATACTTTATCAGCAGAAATAGGTCCTTCAACCTATCGGACCTATGCTGACCATCAAAAGCCGATCTATTACTCATTCAGTTTTCCGGCACTTGGTCCATTCTGTGGCCATTTTGCTCATCTAAATGCTTCATGAGGGTGGTTAGGGTTCCCAACTCGACCTCATTTTCGGTAGTCTGTTCCACACTACAACCATAGTCTGGGTGAAAATATTTTTACCCAAACCTCCTCTATATCTCTTGTTCCTTACCTTATAGCTATTCCCCCAGTTATCGACTGTTCTTCTAAGGCAAAACGTTTCTCCATGTCTGCCCCATGTATATCCCTCATAATTTTGCACACCTCAATTAGGTCCTCCCTTAGCCTTCTCTGTTCGAAATAAACCAATACATGCAGTTCAACTTCTCTTCATACCTAAAACGGTTCAGCACAGATGACATCCTGGTGAATCTCTTCTTTATCTGTTCCAGTGCAATCACTCATTTCCTTTTGTGTGGTGACCAAAACTTCACACAATACCATCGATATGCCTCACAGGCGTGTCATGCAGCTCCGTCATAACCCTCTGCTCCTATATTCTATGTCTTGGCAAATGTCAAGTCACCCACATGCCTTTTTAATTACCTTGCAATCATAATCTTTATTGTCACAAGCAGGCTTCCATTAAATCTGCAATGAAGTCTGTTTTTCTAAATTCACCTCTCTGTTTTAGAATTCCCCTTATACCAAAGAACAAAAGGGCCAATATTCTAAAACGGTGAACAGGGATTCTCCCTCCCTGACTCCAGTACAGGCTTCTGTGAGTGCTATTCGGGTCAAACTCTCCTTTCAAGTTATCCCCCGGTATAACTCATACCTTCACTGAAGAATTTTACTTACTTACCCCTTAATAGCATCGATGTCCCGGGTCCTGCGTTCTTAAGGAAGTGAAGCAAGCTAATAACCACTTTTTCAGGTTAAATTATTTTATTATTAACATACTCTTTTCTCTTTCATTAAATTATAAACATTATTTACTTTTGGATGTTGTCTGGTTGGTTGTTGAGGCCTTCAGACTCTCTCTCTCTCTCTTTCAATTCTCCTGGTCATCTCTCCTGGTGCTGTTTTCTCTTTTTCTCTGTCTTCTGTCTTCATTGGCTGCTGCTCCCTCGCATTCTTCTCCTGGGCCGTCTGCTCTTGGGTCTCTCCTGCCGCTGGGCCGCTCCGCTCCTGGGCCGTCTCGCTCCTGGGCCTCTCCTGCCGCTGGGCCGTCTCGCTGCTGTTCCTGCTGCTGCCTCTTCCTTCTGGTGCCGTGCCGTTCTGCCGCTGGTTCCTTTGTCTCTGTGTGCTGCCTCGTGGGGAGAGAGAGAGGAGGAGCCCTGGAAGCCCGCGCTGGCTGATCTCTGGCGCGAGATCGGGACCTCCGATAAGGATCGGACTTCGGGTCTTAAAGGGGCAGTCCATTACAATTTTTCAACAGCACAAAGAAATTTTTTAAAACTTTTTTCTTTTCCCTTTCTCCTGCTGCAGGTTGTAATAACCATTCTGACAGACTGAAATTGCTGCCCACAGTTTCTGTGCTCTTCAGCTGCCACCAACCTCTTGTGGGATCTTTCCCTGCACTCTCCCCGATCAGCTATTGGCAGACGTCTATGTTTCAAATGACACATTCTGTATTTTCCAGAACACCCCGTCTTGACATTTGAAACATTACTATAATTTGGTTTATTGTCCCCCCATCCAATTGTACTAACATACATCCCTGATCATTGTCATTTGTATGCATATCACAGACCAGTGTCAATACGAGTCTTGTTTTCCGTTCCAGTCCAACTTGTTTTCCATTTCTGATTGGAATGTGGTAATTGTGATATCTTGTACCCCCCACTGATCCCCTTGTCTTATTAATTTAAAATGTTCAATTGATCCTGCTTGTATTCCTAACTTCCCCATTAATGTCTAACATTGTCGTGAATCATGTAAGTCTGCCAACCCCTGGTTTACATGAGAGAACATCTTTCTGACAACGTGTATATTTTTCATTTCAGCATTTACAAAACCACATTGAACCGTCTCTTTTTTTTTTTTTCTTCCCAAACAAATTCTCCCTATTGTTCTATACATAGTAAAATTTTTATCTTATCTTAACACCTTATTCATTACCTAACCAATAGACTGTGTGTTACACTTTACATATTTTCAACTGTTAACAATTTAATATCAATATCGAAACATCGCTTCTTGGCTTTTGGAACAATAATTATTACATACTAAACTAACCCTCTATTAAAACATTCACAGTTTAGAAATGCGGATCAAGTTATTTAACGACACACATACCCCCCTTATCATATATATACAACAGTCCCTATCAATTTACATGAAAAATAAAAAAAATTTCTTATCAACGATTATAGCTCTTCAATGCAATATTGTTTTGTTGCATTGGTAACAATTTTCCCGCCGTAGTATCAAGCTACTAAAATTCTTAACCTATTATCATTTATCATATTGGGGTTCCTCGTCAGTCGCTGCTATCTGCTGCTGAGACCTTAATGATTCCACCGCGTAGTACATACCCCATGGAGACCACAGATCATCCATCAACTAATGTCCAGTTAGAGATGTCTGACCGGGGGTTTCACTGTCCAGTTATAATTTGATATTCTAATTTGTTTCTAACCCGTAAAGTTTTCCTCCGGGTTCTGTCATTTAATTCCCTCAAATTTGTAGCCAATTATATCATTAGTTTCCCCCCAATCCTGTCGAACAGATTCTTCTCTGGAGTGTAGTTCTCTTCCTTCTTGCAAACTGGTTTGTTATTAATTTTTTCCACCTGAAAAAGCAAATGAACAGATCAAGGGTGGAGAGGGCCCTATTCTTTAATTTGTACCTTCTATTTTCATTCGGATTATCCCAGAAGTGCCCTCTCCAAGACTTCCGGATTCCTTTTGCCATCATTTCTTTTTGAACTGGTTTATATTCCATATCCTTGATGTACATCATACCATTAAGGCCTGTCAAGCCTCCTTCTGTCATTGCACCCCTGAGTGAGATTCGAAGAATCTCAAACTCCTCTGATGCTCACTGGGTCGTGTGTTTCAAGCGTGACACAATTTCTTTTGCTCCAGACACCATGCTTCTCTAATTCAATTGTATGTGTACCCAGAATCTGAACAATCTTGTCTTTACATTTTACAGTCTCACGAATGATTTTCCCCGCAGTCTTAGTTGGTAACTTCACCCAAACTTCGTCTCCTACTTGATAATTCCCAGATTCACTTGGGTCTCCTTGTCCCTGGGGGACAGAGGTTCCAAGATTGCTATTAAGATCAAATACTATTCTTTCAATGTCTTTATCCCAGCCTTTATTATTCTGATTCTTTATGATCCAATCCTTTACTTTTCTTACAGACCTCTCAGCCATTCCATTACTCTCAGGTGCATATTTCACGGCCCAATTGATTGTTATTCCTCTGTCAGCACAAAAGTTAATAACAGTATTGTTTCTAAAGTGTGGCGCGTTGTCCATTCGGATCGATTCTGGTCTACCTCTGGAGGTCATCATTTCTGCCAATACCCTTTTGGTTGTGGCTCCATTTGCTTTGCTGGTTGCTCTAAGGTCAATTTCTCCCGTGCAGCTATCAGCTTTGACTAAAAAATACAAATTACCTTTGCTGCTTCTGGGAAAAAGTGGTCCTGCATAATCTAATGACCATTCCTGCATTGGTTTCTCAGTTTTTATGCTCCCATATGTTTTATTTCCTCTCTGTCCTCCACAGGCCATACATCTCTCACATTTTCTCCTTACTGCAGTTAAATGTTGTCTCCAATAGGCTATTTTAATTCCCAACTTCTTCAACTCCCTTGCGACTACAACATGACCCCCATGTCCTGTGGCTTCATGTACTTGCTTAATTATCATTTGATGGTCGGCTGCTGAGTTCCCAAGAGTCCCCAAGATTATTGTCCTAAGTCTGGCTAATTCATCCACTTCCTGATTCCCCTTACACAGTTCCCCAATTCCTTTTGTGTGTGCTTTTTGATGAATTGTCTGGATCTCCATATCGGCTAAAATTTTATCTATCTCTTCCCACTGTTCTTTCTGTTGTTCCAGTAGTTTATTTCTACCGTTCGTCCAACCGTTTAGTTTCCAAAACTCCAAATCTTTCTCCAATCCTTGCTGCACGAAAAAGCTGTCGGTTACAACGGTAACTTCCTGCAGCTTTCGCTGGTGACACTCCTTTAACCCTTGCAATACTCCCTCTACCTCAGCTGTCTGAGCTGATCCAATGATTATTCCCTGTTCCTCCACTACTATGTTTCCTGAATTTTTTAAAATGAATGCCCATCTGGCTTGTTCTTCGTCCTTCTTGACTTTACTACCATCAGTATATAATACCCAAGCATTCACCAACTCCGTTTTACTAACTGGCTCATCAAGTTTCTGTCCCTTTTGAATGTTATGAACAAACATTAAGTCAGGGTTTAGAAGAATGGTTTCCCATCTTTCCCATCGAGCTGTATTCGTGCCTTGCTGGCAAATCTGTCTCTTGGTTAGCTCCTTTAACTCCAAAAACTCAGTTGTGACATAAATTTTCTTACCACCCGACAAGTTTTCTATCTCTGCTATTCTCTTTGTTATAGCTGCTAGACATTTCTCGATGTTTGAAAACTTTTGTTCAGCTCTCGACCAGTTTCCTGTCAGATGTTTGATAGGTGTCTGATTGCTAAGATTAGCAAGTACCATACCATATCCATTTTTATATATGTCTAATTTAATGCTTAAATCATCCTCTTCTTGTCTCCCAACTAATGACCCCGATATCGCAATTGCTGTCTTTAACTGATCTAACCCTCTCTGGGCCTCGCTGGTCCAAATAAAATCCCCTTTCAAGGTTTGATAAATGGCTTTAGCATAGAGACTGAAGTCCTTCACTACTGGCCTTAGATATCCCAACATTCCCATTATTTTTTGAACCCCTTTTTTCGAAACAGGCGCAGTAATTTCAGCTATCTTCTTCCTCATTTCAATACTGGCCTCTCTACCTTCCTTCGATACTGAAAAACCCAAATAGTTGACTTCGCTTCTCCCAATTTGACATTTCTTTAGCCCTATTTTAAAGCCTGCTTCACTAAGTGTCTTAATGATCCTGGCCACTCTTTCCACATGTTTGTCCTGATCGTCATCTCCAATTAATATATCATCGATATATACTAAAGCCAAATCATCTTTAATCAGCTCCCTGATTATTGCCTGAAAGTGATTTGGAGAATTAACATATCCCTGTGGAAGTCTACAATATACATAATGCTTAGTTCCAAAGGTGAATGCTGTTTTCTCCCTGCTGTCTGGGTCTAATGGAACACTCCAGAATCCATTCGCCAAATCTATACTAGTTAAGTAAGTTTTTCCCGCGACTTGCTCTAAGGTAGCTTGTGGATTTATTAAATATCTCTTGTCCTTCTTTGTGACTTTATTTAAAGCTTTGTAATTTGTTACCATTCTAAATGTACCATCTGGTTTTCTTACTACCTGAAGTGGACTATTTGTTGAGGCATATGTGACCCCTTGAATAATCCCCTGCTGCTCCGATTCCTTGATTATTATCTCCAGCTCGCTCTTAGCTCCTCTAGGCAAAGGATACTGTTTTTGAGGTCTGTGTTGTCCCCCGTGAATTGTGTGTTGAAATTGCTGGCTAATCAAACCTGTGTCATTCTTACCTATCGCTAGGTTTGCTCCCATCAGTACTTCTTCCATCTTCTTCCAAGCTTCGTCATTTAAAATACTTTTCTCTTTCTGTTTCCTTATTTCCTCCATGTTATCAATTGGTTTTAATATCCTTATTTTTCCAGTATCTATTTTTATTAAATCTTTCCCTGCCATCAGATTATCAGTTCCTGATATTGCCAGTAATTCTCCCAATCTAACTTCTGGTCTAATATCCTTATTCCCTAATGCTCCTTCTACTATGTATTTCTTTCCTGTCGGATTTCCAGCTTCTTCCCTTATCATTGATATCTCAGCCCCTGTGTCCACTATAAATCTTTCCCCCTTGTATACTACTACTAATTCTCCTTTGTCTGTTTCTGTTGTTAGATTTTGTATAGCCTGTTTAAGGGGAGAAGCCGAATCCTGTCAATATATACCGGGGCCTCCTCTGCCTCCTCCTCGGAATCCCCCTCGCGAGCGTCCCGGATACCCTTCTGGTGGTTGATATCTACCTTGCTCAATCCTCCCCTGACCAGCTGCTCTTCTTCTCCTATCCTCAATGAATCTGTCTCTTTTCTCCCGACTGAGGGCTAGGAATTGTTCCCTTGGTAAATAATCTAGATTTTGTGGTGGAGGTGGCCCTTGTGACCGCAAATTATACCCATGTTGTGGCATTGCTGGTTGTGCTGGATTTTGTTCCGATTTGTCAGGTATCTGTCGGTTTGGTGGTCTAATCTGAGCATTTTGTGTTGAAACATTATTTTGGGCAGCTGCTCTTTTTTGTTCCCCTTTTGTGTGTTTATCCTTAAATGCTTTGCCTGCCAAATCAAATTTAACCAGTTCTCTTCCTATTTCTCTTCTAGAGGTCGTTAACAGTATTGTTGAGAGGCTTTTTCCTCCTGGAATCTTGGGTCCTAATTCCCTCAGGAATCTGACTACATCGACCCCCTCTTCCTTATTAACCTCATATATTCGGTCGATATATGGTGTGAGGTGTTCCCCTGCATATGCTGCCTCTGTCATCTCTTTCATTAAATTAGCTCTCTCATTTCCCAAATCTAACTCATTTATTAAATCTGAGACTTCGCCTGTAACTATTTCTCCCACTGTATGTAAATCAACCAATTTGGTGGATTCTCCTGATGCCCCCATTTTCTTCGCTAACTGTTTTAACCTCTGTGAATACTCAATTCTACTCTCCCCATGTTTCTTTGGGCCTGCTGTCTTCATTACGGCTGCTACTATTTTATACGGTACCATGCCTCCCTGTCCTTCCTCTGGACCTGGTGTAAATGACTGAACTATTTTCTCACTTCTGGGGCATGGTGTTCTTAAAGGGGCACCTCTATCTGGGTCCCTATATTCGGAGAAATGTATCCGTCGTCGTACCGGTTCTTCCTCAAAATAGGGGGTACTATGTTGTACAAACTCTTCCACCGATTCTATATATTCTTCAAACCTTGTACTTGGTACTTGGCTATCTCGTGGAGCATAACTTGCCCTATCCATTGGAGTAGGAGCAGTTTTTTGGGGTCTTGGACGATTCTGTATCCTTTCCTGTGGTCTTAATGCTGCTATTATCTGGCCTTGCGTTTCTGTGCTGTTCCTTACCCTACTCATGGCTCTTCCGAAACTGTCATACCCTTTGCTCATTTGCCAAATTTTAGCTTTGGGGGTAACGTTTGGTAATTCTAGTAATTTCGTAGAATCAATTTGTTGACTTCCTCCTAATATTTCTCCTATTTTAAGTCCCCTAGCTGTAACCTCTCTTTCCCATCCTTCCTGATCTCTATGGTGTACCATTTCTGCTTCTGGATTATAAATATAATACGGTACATCCTTATTTACTGGTTGATAAGTGGAAGGTTGTTGTTGTTTCCAGTGATCGCTATAATCCCCTATTTCTAATGGTTTAGATTTTTTTCTATTCCCTATTCCTCTCTTTTGTTTGACTATTTCCTCATTCTCGGATGAGGATGATAATTCTTCCTGTCCCATCACAGGAGGCGCCATAATCCCAACTATGCCTTGTTCCTCTTCACTTTCTTGTGGTTCAAAGAAATGATCGATAAACGCTTCTTTCTTATGTGTGGCAGATTGCTGAGGCCAATTTTCTTCCTGAAACAGACTTGGATCTGGGTATTGAAAATTGTATCCCGTTGGGAAATTTTCACAGGGGTCCGAATTCTCTCGGCTATCTGATTCTAGGCCTGATTCCTCGTCACTTTCCATTTCTAATGGTTCATTTTTCTGCAGTTGTTTTATATATTTGCCTACCACTTCAGAGTTACTTTTGTGTTTACTAGGGATCTGTATTATTTCTTTCATGTTTACTCCGTCAATGATTTTAATCAGTTTGGAACACACTTTGCCCACTTGAGCAGCTGCATGCTTCTGTCTGTGTCCAAACACGATTAGTGATTCAGCTCGCTTTTCAAATGCAAACTTACAAAGTGCTTTAAGGACCCTGACAGAATCTGTATATTGCAGGGCTTTTGGCACTCTAACAAAGAGGGAGATATCTCCGTCTGGATACATATCTCTTGTCCAGGATTTCTTTTGCTCTTTTAATTTCTTCCATTCCCTTTTCATTTCTACATTTCTCTTGACCGTATCCCAGGGCATGAGAATTACCCTAATTGCCATTTTCGGATTTTTAGTTCTGTTCCTGGTTGTCCCTTTCAGGTGCACTCTGAAATTAAGGATAAGTACCCTTTCTGGGCCCTTTCCAAGGCTGACTAAGGCACTATCTTCCTGTTTTAGTTAAGGGTCGATTGGTTATTGGTTTCTGAAGATTCTAGGCGTCCCTATTTTCCAGAAAATTTTCCGCACAATCTGCCTTACTCTGAGGATGATTTATTCTTTGGCCTCTTTTACCAGTAATGGATGCAAGATTTTAGTGCTGTCACCAAAATGTCTTGCAGACTTTTCTCAGGGTCAGTATCTTCCAGTCTACTGATTTTCACACGCAACCTGAGCTTCAGTCCCTTCGATCCACAGAATATCCTTACAAAAGCCAATCACACCTGACTTTCCAAACTAAACTCGGCAGGTAAAGTTTGACTCACACATAGACTAGAAACTTCTAATATTCTAGCCTTTTCTTGGGAACTAGAAACTTCTAATATTCTAGCCCCTGTGTACCTAGGACTTCTAATATTCTAGGCCTTCACGTTGGGCGCCATGTTTTTCTAAATTCACCTCTCTGTTTTAGAATTCCCCTTATACCAAAGAACAAAAGGGCCAATATTCTAAAACGGTGAACAGGGATTCTCCCTCCCTGACTCCAGTACAGGCTTCTGTGAGTGCTATTAGGGTCAAACTCTCCTTTCAAGTTATCCCCCGGTATAACTCATACCTTCACTGAAGAATTTTACTTACTTACCCCTTAATAGCATCGATGTCCCGGGTCCTGCGTTCTTAAGGAAGTGAAGCAAGCTAATAACCACTTTTTCAGGTTAAATTATTTTATTATTAACATACTCTTTTCTCTTTCATTAAATTATAAACATTATTTACTTTTGGATGTTGTCTGGTTGGTTGTTGAGGCCTTCAGACTCTCTCTCTCTCTCTTTCAATTCTCCTGGTCATCTCTCCTGGTGCTGTTTTCTCTTTTTCTCTGTCTTCTGTCTTCATTGGCTGCTGCTCCCTCGCATTCTTCTCCTGGGCCGTCTGCTCTTGGGTCTCTCCTGTCGCTGGGCCGCTCCGCTCCTGGGCCGTCTCGCTCCTGGGCCTCTCCTGCCGCTGGGCCGTCTCGCTGCTGTTCCTGCTGCTGCCTCTTCCTTCTGGTGCCGTGCCGTTCTGCCGCTGGTTCCTTTGTCTCTGTGTGCTGCCTCGTGGGGAGAGAAAGAGGAGGAGCCCTGGAAGCCCGCGCTGGCTGATCTCTGGCGCGAGATCGGGACCTCCGATAAGGATCGGACTTCGGGTCTTAAAGGGGCAGTCCATTACAATTTTTCAACAGCACAAATAAATTTTTTAAAACTTTTTTCTTTTCCCTTTCTCCTGCTGCAGGTTGTAATAACCATTCTGACAGACTGAAATTGCTGCCCACAGTTTCTGTGCTCTTCAGCTGCCACCAACCTCTTGTGGGATCTTTCCCTGCGCTCTCCCCGATCAGATATTGGCAGACCTCTATGTTTCAAATGACACATTCTGTATTTTCCAGAACAAGTCCCTTGTCGCCACATGCCGGCGCCTGTTCTAATAATGGAGGGAGGATTCAGAATGTCCAAATTCCCTAACAGCTCGTCTTTCGGGACTTGTTGGAGGAAACTGGAGCATCGGAGGAAACACACGCTGACACAGGAACAACGTCCAGACCCCGGGAATCGAACCTGGGACACTGACGCTGTGAAGCAACGGTGGTAACCACGGTGCTACTGTGCCGCATATATCTACCTTTCCAGCTTCACTCAGGGATCATTGGACAGGCATCCCAATGTTCATCTGGTCCTCTGTATATCCTAACGTCCTACCGTTGATTGTGTGTCCCCTTGCCTTGTTAGTCCAGCCAAAAGGCGTCACATCACATTTTGCAGGGTTAAATTCCACTCGCCGTTGTTCTGTCCGTCTGTCCTGCACGTCAATAACATCCTGTAACCTCAGGCCTTCCTCCTCGCTGTTTGTCATGCCACCAATTTTCTTATCATCTGTGAAATTACAGATCACCCCCATACCCCATATTCACGCTGAGATAATAAATGTACACGACAAACAGACAGGAGCCCAGTACCGATCCCTGTGGCACACACCTAGACGCAGGCTTCCTGTCACAAAAACAATCTTCAACCATTCCATTCTGCCTCCTGCCACTAAGCCAATTTTCATATAATCATAGAATCACCACAGTGTGGAAGGATGCCATTCGACCCATCGAGTTTGCACGAACACTCTGAACAACCTCACAAAACGGGCACCAGCCCTATCTCTGAAACTCCCCATTACCGCACTTAACACGCACACCCCTGGACACAAAGGGGCAATTTAGCACAGACGTTCTACCCAACCTTCATATCGTTGGACTGTGGGATGAAACCGGAACACCTGGAGAATGCCAACGGAAACACAGGGAGACTGTACAAACTCCTCACAGACAGTCGCCCAAGCTGGCTTGAACCAGAGTACCTGGCGGTATGACGGAGAGTTGCTAACAAATACCAAAATGTCCTGGATTCCATGAGATCTTACCTAATTGATGAAGCACCTATGCATTGGCTGGTCAGAAGCCTTACTTATGCACTGCCCTCATCTACACTTGGGGAGGCCGTGGCAAGACCAGAGACCCAGGATAAACATCTTGTTTAGCAGATCGTTGGGGCTGGTATAGCACAGTCGGTTAAACAGCTGGTTTGTAATGCAGACCAAATCCAGCAATGTCGGTTCAATTCCAATACTCATCTCCCCCAACAGGCGCTGGAATTTGGCGATTAGGGGCTTTACAAAGTAACTTCCTTGAAGCCCACTTGTGACAATAATTATTATTATGATCTGGTGACGTCGGAATCGGCTCTCACCATTGCAGATGATGGAATTTAAACTTAATAAAATATCTAGTAATAAAAGTTTAATGATGACCATGAAACGATTATCAATTATTCTGGTTCACGAATGTGTTTTCAGGAAGAAAATATGCCATCAATACGTGGCCTGGCCAACAGCAATCTGATTATCTTTTAAAAACCCTCTTAATGGGCCAAGCAATCCACTCAGTTGTAATCAACCGCTACGAAAACGCGCAACACACGAATGAATCCAAATCTCGAGAACTGCAGCCGTTGAAGAAGGCGACTCACCACCACCTTCTGAAGGGCAACCAGGGATGGCAGTAAATTCAGGCCCAACCAGCCATTCCCACATCCTGTAAATATGTTTTTTTAAACCTAGACACCTCCTTTAAAAATCAGTTATCCATGAATTCCCCCTGACAAAGACATGCTGAATATGTATGTTTAATCCATGCCTACCCAAGTGCAGATTCATTCTCTCCCTCTGACATTTTTTACAAATAATTTCCCTACCATTGATGCTAAATTCAATGGCCTGTTATTACCTGTTTTCTCCTCCTTCCCTTGTTGAATAAGAAAAGCGCATTAGCTGTCCTCATGACTTCTGGAACCTCCCATGTGGCCAGAGTCCATAGAAATTAGGGCCCCTGAAACCCCCCTCCCTATCGCATGATCTATTAAGTCTAGGCGGCATGGTAGCACGATGGTTAGCACTGTTGCTTCACATCTCCAGTCCCAAGTTCGATTCCCCGTTTGGGCAGTGTGAGCGGAGTCTGCATATTCGCCCCATGGAAATTCCCTGAGCTTTAATGACACTGAGGCATTGCATGATGTCTGCCTGCGTTTCAGTAGATGTCGATACATCAGATCAGATGCTGTTTCATAGTTAGGACCTCAGCTGCAACCATGGCTACCAATTTCATGTTGGATGGTCCAACTTCTGCGCAAGGCCATGTTGCCAATTAGAGTGTGATTGCTCCATGCTCCTTGGCAGCGACACAAGGTTTATGGCAGGCCTGTTAAGCATCAAACACTGTGTGCATGCACATTAGCAGGTTCTTCCTTCTGTTTAATACTTTTTCTTATAACAGGATGGATAATACGGTAACAATAGGTTGTGTGAAATATAATGTTACTTTCAGTAGCTTCTGGTCAGCTACTCGGGCTTCCAGTAAATATCCAGGTTTTTGGCAGAACTATTCCAATTATCGCCCCTTTTTCATTCCCTACCACCTGTCAACCTTTCACCCGTAATACACACACATTCCCACACATGCAGCTCAGCTGCTGGTTCCTTGTCTTCTTTCGCCATCTTTCTCTTCCATTCATCACTCTCCGGCTAGCCATGCCTGACTCACGCTCGTTTTCTCTGTCTCTCATGTCTGGCTCTCCAACTACATCTCTCTATCTACTTGTCCCCTACTGTCTTTCTCTCTATCTCTCTTGCCCGTCACTTGCCCCCCATCACTTTGCCCTATAACTTTATTTCTCCATCGACCCTGTATTGTCTTTGTAATCTTCATGCCACGTGGCGCCCCATTCCTGTCTTCTCCACCTATCTCGCTCTCTTCCCAATTCTAGTCTCAATCAGTCACCTAATTTGTGTTCCTCGCTGTCTCCCAGCCGGTCTGTTTCTGTCTATTTTGGTCTCAAGCCACATCCCTCTGTCTGCATTTTCCTCATTTATCTATCGCCTTTTCGTCCCTGTGCACCTTTGCTCCGCCCTTTCCTGGTCTGTATATGAATGTTGCAAACGAACTTAATCTATTCTTGCTACTTCAGTCCTCCATCTGTCTCCCCATCATACACAGTGGTACATTTGTTAGCACTGCTGTCTCAAAATATCAGGGTCTGGCTTCAATTCAGTACTTGACTCACTGCCTGAGTAGATTATCAAGTTCTCCCCGTGTCTGCATGGGTTTCCTCCAGGTTCTCTGATTTCATTTCACAGTCCAACGAGGTGCAGGTAAGGTGGATTGACCATGCTATATTATCCCTTACTGTCCAAATATTAGGTCTGTCACAGGGGTGTGATGGGTGGACATGAGTAGGGTAATCTTTCAGAGGGCCCGCACAGATTCTATGGGCCGGATTGTCTCCTTCTGCACTCCAGGGATTCTATTCTATTACTGCGCCAATTTTTTGTCTTCCCACCATCCTATTTGCTCCAACTGAAACCCCTTCTCCCTGGTATTTTGCATTCCATATTTCTCTCCCTTCCTCTAACTACATCTCCAGTCTGTCTCTCCCTCTGATTTCCAGTCCTCTTCTCTCTTCACCCCGCAGTTGACACTCTTCCCTCTATCTCAAACTTTCTAACTAATTTCCATGCCTGTTTACTCAGTCTGTCTGACCTCTGCCTCTCGTTCTCAGTTTCCAACCAACGTGTGTCATCCCAATATGTATGCCTCCAACGTGTCTCGCAGAATCATCTCCCCACAGAATTCCACTCCCTTTGTCTAGTCTCCTTCTCTGTCTCTTATTGCTTCTCTCTCGCCATCCTGAACCTCATCCTGTCACGTTCTCTCCTCGCTACCCCACCTCCGCTGCTCTGTCTGTCCATTGCTCAATTTATATATTTCCTGCCTCTCTGCATTATATATGTGTGTATTCGTCTCTCTCTGTTTCCCCATTTTCCCCTGGTGTGTCTCTTGTTCTGACTCCACGGCAATTTGTCCTGTCTGCCTCCTTGAATCTGCCCCTCACCTCTCAGTGTAGTTCCAACTATCTTACAGGTTTTCCTCCTCCAGTTGGTCTCCCCAACGTCCACCTCTTTCATTGAGATATGACAGATTGTTATCCTCGCGAAAGAGGAAATTTTTCAACGACCATAACTGAAAACGGAAAAAAACAAAACCACCACCTTGTGTGCTGTACTTCAGTTATGGAGATTAACCCTGAACATTCAGCCAGTTTGTTTTCACACAATGAAGCTGCGATTACACCAAAATTTGCTTTAAGTAGTAGCAGACCATGTGGACTGAATGAATGTGCAATCAGTACCCTTTGCAACATGTCGCAGCAAAACATGATTAAAGTGCATCACTAAAATAATAGCACTTGGTTAATGGCAGAGCTGTATTGTTACTGAACTGGTCATCCAGAGACCCAGGGCATTACTCTGGTGAACCTGATTCTAATCCCACCAAGCCAGATATTGGAAATTCTATCCACTAAATATATGGAATTAAAGGTTGAACGATGATCCTTCACGATTGTCGTAACAAAATGCAGATGGATCACAAATTCCTTCAGGGAAGGAAACCTTCAGACCTAGACACCACTACCGGTGGGACAGGAACTACCCGGCAGAGGTGATATACAGTTAGACGGGAATTTCCCTGGGAGTTTTCCACATCAAACCTGAACACCACGAAGCCTCGTGGCTTCTGGTCAAACATGGACCCGTCTGGCGGTTACCACGTACCACCCCCGTCAGTTCATGTATCAGTACTCCATGTTGAACACCACTTGCAGTAAGCCCTGGAGGTGTCTTGAGCACAAAATGTATTCTCGATAGGGGACATCACCGAGGGTTGCCGAGTTCTAAAGCTCATGGCTTGTGGACTGGTTCTGCGACAGTTGGTGAGGCAGCTACTAGAGGGAAAAATGTACTAGATCTCATTCTATCCAATCTTCCTGCCGCAGTTGCATTTGTAATGACAGAATTGCTTCGGCTCAACATCGCACAGTTCTCGTAGAGACGAAATTCCATCCTGACATTAAGGACACCTTCCATCGTATTGTGCGCCGCTGCCATTTTGTTAAATGGGATACATTCAGAACATATTTAGGAACTCAATGCTGCGCATCCATGAGATGTTGCAGAACATCAGCAGGAGCTGCATTGTACTCTGCGACAACCTGCAACCTCATGTCCCGGCATATCCCCGATTCTACCATTATCGCCAAGTCAGGCTCAACCATGGTCCAATTAAGAGTGCAGAAGGTCATGCCAGGATCAGTACCTGACAGATTGAAATATATAGTTTCAACCTGGTGCATGCCAAACAACATAATCAGCAAGTGATCGGTAGAGGTGAGTGAACACACAACCAACGGTTCAGAACCCAGCTTCAACCACATCCAGAAATGAATGATGGTGGACAATTAAACAACTCACTGGATGAAGAGGTAGCACACATATCCCAATAGATGATGGGCAGCACGGTGGCGCAGTGGTTTAGCCCTGCTGCCTCAGGGCACGGAGGTCCCAGGTTCGATCCCGGATCTAGGTCACTGTCCATGTGGACTGTGTACATTCTCCCCGTGTTTGCGTGGGTTTCGCCCCCACAGCCCAATGATGTGCAGGGTAGGTGGACTGGCCACGCTTAATTGCCCTTTAATTGAAAAAAAAATAAATTGGGTATTCCAAATTTAATAAAAACATTATCCCATTAGATGGTGGAGGCGCCCAACACACCTGTGCAAAAGATAAGGCTGAAACATTTGCAATAATCTTAAGACAGAAGTGCCAAGTGGATGGCCCATCTTGGTCTCCTCTACATGTTCTCTGCATCATAGGTGCCAAGCTTCAGCCAAATCGATTCACATCATGTGATATCCAGAAACAGCTGAAGGCTGGATATTATAAAGGCTATGAGACCTGACAACATTCCGGATTTAGTTCTGACACCTTGTGCACCATAACGCTGTTCCAGTATTGCTGCAGCACTGACAATATCCAGCATTGTAAAGTAACATTTGACGCACAAGTGCCTGAAAATTGTCATCTTCAAAAAGAGAGGATCAAACCGTCGCCCTTGACATTCAGCGGCATTACCATCCCTGAATACCCCACTATCAACATCGTGGAGGTTACCACTGACCATGAACTGAACTGGAGTGGCAACGTAAATATTGTGACGACTAAAGCAGGCCGGAGGCTGGAAATCCGGCGGCAAGTAAATGAATCTCCAAGTCAGTACACCAACTAAAAGGCACAAATTAGAACAATAATGGAATACCCCCAATCTCCTGGATAGTGCAGCTTCAACAATACTCAAGACGCTGAACATCATCTAGGACAAAGCAACCTGCTTGATTCGCACCCCTTCCTCAAACGTTCGTTCCCTCCACACCCGATACACAGTCGCAGCAGCATACAATGCAGGACCTCACCAAGCCTCCTCAGGGAGTACCTTCCAAATCCCACCATCTTTACCATCTGAGTAACGTTTTTCAAAGTGGGGGTCGTGACCGCACAGGGTTAATGGCCGGGTGTCAGAACGGTCGCCGAGTGGAGTACCTCAACACAATGAGAACTGCAGTACCAGAATAAGAGGACAGACAAAGCGCAGAGAATGCAATTTGAAGTTTAGACAAGAAATTCGACAAAATATCAGAAACGAGGCAGATGCGGTAATTGAGTTCACAGGAGAGTAGATGGCAGGGAATACGTGCTACTGATGGGAGCCGATGTATTTTATGGCCAGTCGCAGCAAAGTCGCGTTGACAATCATCCCGATTATAGGGATGGGACTGGAGAGCGCAGCAATAATGCATTTGAAGGAGTAGCAACTGCTAATCAGAAAGGAGCAGGTCGGAAATTTCGTAACTGCCATTGGCCGAAGGAAAATTGCTAGCGTTTGAGTTCAAAATCATCAATTACATTCGGATGGCCAATGCCTTATTGAGATAATCCATCCTGCTTGAACCAGACTTCTCGTCATGTGAAATAAATCCACTCCCCGGCAATCCCATTTTTAGTTGTCGTCTTTGATATTCCAAAGCCAAGAAATAAAGAGATCCAACCCAGTCATGCAGGCATGAACCACCTCCATTCTTTAAAAAACCCTTTACAGAGGACAGAAAGAATAATGGTACCAGCACTGATTGATTTCATTCAAATGGCTGTTTTGTAAGGCATCCTTGTAGTCGGATGTTTTTGTGATACACCATCTTATTATACAAGATATTTGAACAACACATTCCGCAGCAGTGTGGCACAGTGGCCTCACAGCGCATGGGATCCTTGTTTAATTCAGACTTTGAGTGACGATGTGGAGATAGCACATTCCCTCCCATGCCTGCATGGAAGGTGGGGTTAAGGGATAGGGCGAGGGAATGGATCTCGGCACAGAGCCCTTTTAGAGGGTTCGTGCAGACTCGATGTGCTGAATGGCCGACTTCTGAACTGAAGGAATTATGTTCTAAAATTCTAACAAATGCATACAACACTGTTGCAGCCATTCACAAACTGAATATCCTGCCCCGGGAGAGCAGTCATAGTGTTTATATGTATTTTATCTTGTTTTTTAATTGGGATGTTTCATGTGACGTCTCAGCTTTCAGCGTCAGCTTCTCCTTGCCCTTTCCTGTTGGACAGGCAGTGCTCAACTGGGCATGTGTGCAAGAAATGCATTGAATTGTCATTTTCTTGCTTCAATAAAACCAGCATATGCCCTAATACTTTGAGTTATGAAATTGGGAGCTGGAGATTTTTAAGTCCAATTTATGATTTTGAAAACTGTAAAAGAAAATTCAATCGTGTGTATTTATTGAATATGTTTGTCAGTTAGCATCAAGAGACACATTGGGGCTTAGGAAAGTTAAAGGAAAGCAAAGGTGGCGTGAGTCCCAGCCACTTGGCAAAAGTTGGGCTCAGGAAAAAAGTTTGAAAAGCACTACTCAAGAAGGATACGGGCAGCAGATACATGGGCAGACTACCATCCGGATGTTCCCCTCATAATAACTCACCATCCTAACTTAGAAATATATCGCCGTTCCTTAACTGTCGCTGGGTCAAAGACATGGACCTCCCTCCCTCATAGCACAGTGGGTGTACCAACACCACATGGACTGAAAAGTTCAAGAAAGCAGCTCACCACCATCTTCTCAAGGTGAATTAGGGAAGGGCAATAAATGCTGATCCAGCTCGTGACGCCCACTTCCTGTAAACTAAAATTTAAAATAGAAATATACCCTGTCACATCTGACAATTTAACTATCTGAATCAATCTCAACTTACAGCTGTCAACTGTAATCCTTCTCATTGCTGATCAAATGATAACGATATTCTTTGCACTCCTGAAATATAAAAAGAGTGAATAAATACAATTCATTAAACTAGTGGTCCAGCCCTTTGAATGCCAGCACGTTTTTATAGTTCCTGCTGGAAACAGATCGCAACAACAAACACAACAGGTGAGAGTTGAATGAGTACCCAAATGCATTTAGAATGAATCTGAACAAACACTACTCTCAGTTTAATGAGATCCGAAGCAGGAAGCTGATCAGGAGACCACAGGTAACCTTTATTCTAACACACTAAATAATCAATTGCAATCACATTTAAGGAATCATAGCATTGACAGGTCAGAAGGAGACCATTCGGCCCACAGAATCTGCCTCAGCCCTTAGAAAGGCCCATGCTTTCACCCTATCCCCCTAACCAAGTAATCAGCACCTTCCACCCACATGCTTTCGTCCTTTTAGCCTCAAGGGCCATCCCGATCTCCTTCTTGAAACCAAACCTCCGGAACGTTCATCAAGTGAGAGTCCTTAGTTTCCTACCAAATATTTTCTTGTCCTTTATTAAAATGCAATTTGGGTTTTTTCACGGCTTTTTGCATATATTTACAAAATATCAGAAGACCAACACAGCAACCTGAACAAACAAGAATCCTAACTGTTTGGACATTAATGTGCAATTCATCATGGCCAATCCAACTAACGTCCACATCTTTGGACTGTGGAAGGAAACCAGAGCACCCGGAGGAAACCCGTGCAGACGCAGACAGTCACGCCAGGCAGGAATTAAACCCGGGACCCTGGAGCTGTGAGGCAGCAGTTCGAACTACTGTGCCACCCTCTACATTTAAAATGTACATTCTAAATGTAATGCTTCATCATCATCTTAATGCTGGTTTACTTAGAAGCATAGATAATAGGAGCAAGATACGTCCATTCGAACCTTAGAGCCTGCTCCGCGATTTATTATGATCATGGCTGATTATCCAACGCAATAGCCCGATGCCACCTTCCGCCCACATACTTTCGTCCCTTTAGCCTCAAGGGCCATCCCGATCTCCTTCTTGAAACCGAACCTCTGGAACGCTCATCAAGTGAGTCCTTAGTTTCCTACCAAATATTTTCGTGTCCGTTATTAAAATGCATTTTGGGTTTTTTTCACGGCCTTTTACATATATTCACAAAATATCAGAAGACCAACACATCAACCTGAACAAACAAGAATTCCAGTCTCACCCCATACCAACACCCCACCATATCCCGCCTTCCTACTTTTTGCACCTTTTAACCGCCCCTACTCCCACAAGCACCCCCCCCCCCCCTCCAACCCCCAGATCTTTGCTAACCCCTCAATCCTCGCTTAAGAAATCTATCAACGGTTTCCACATTCGGGTGCCCCCTACACTGGATATGTATTTGGATATGCATCCAAACGTCCCACTGGTCCCCATGCAATTCCTAGCCTCCTACCGTTCATGGTGTATTAGCTTTCCTTGTTCGTACTACCAAAATGCATCACCTAAAACTTTTCAGAGTCAATCCCATTTGCCACTGTTCTGCTCATCTGACCAGCTGTCGATATCGTGCTGTAATGTAAAGTTTTCCTCGTCTCTATTTATCTCTATTACGTCCAATTCTTGCATCTTCTCGGAATAATGGGTATCACATTAACTGTGATGTCCTCTGGCACCTCACCTATGGCTAGAGAGCATTACAAAAATTAAGATCAGGGCCTCTGAAAGGGTGGTCGAGCCGGCCACCTTCACAACATTCAAGAAGCATTTATATGATCACTTGAAATTCCATAGCATATGAGGCTATGGACCAAGTGCTGGAAAGTGGGATTAGGTGCATAATCGACACCACAGACACGATGGAGTGAAGGGCTACGGTGGGTATGGCGAGAGAGTGGGACTGCAGAATCTGTTTGCTGTTGATGTTGGTGTTGGGATATGGTGACATGTTTGGACTGTGGTATGTGTTTGGGCTTTATGCAAGGGTATGCTGCAAGAGTGGGACTGTGGAATGAGTTTGCAGTTGATGCAGTGTATGGTGAGATAGCGAGACTCTGGAATGAGTTTGAGTTGATACAGGGGTATGATGACAGAGTGGGGCTGTAGAAAATACTTGCAGTTGATGCAGGGTTACGGTGAGAGAGTGGAATGTGAAATTAGTTGGGGCCGATACAGTGGTATGGTGAGAGGGTGGGATTGTAGAATGTGTTTGCGGTTGATGCAGGATATTGGTTAGAAAGTGGGACTGTGGAATGAGTTTGGAGTTGATAAAGGGGTGTGGTGAGGGAGAGAGGGATTGGAAAATGAATTTCGGATGTCTACAGGGATATGGCTAGACAGCGTGACTGCATAATATGTTTGGAGTTGATGAATGGGTTATTGTGAAAAAGTATGATTTTAGAATGCGTTTGCGGTTGATACAAAGGTATCGTGCGAGAGCAGGACTGCGGACTGAATTTGGCATTAATACACGGGTCTGGTTAGGGAGTGCGAATGTTAAGTGAGTTTGTGGTTAATACAGGGATATGGTGATAGAGTGGGACTATGGCATTTGTTTGGGGCTGATACAGGTGTGTGGTGAGAGTGGGACTGTGGAATCAGTTTGGGGTGGGAATCGCAGCAAAATATACTTTGTCGCACTGGAATGAAAGTGCCATTGTACTCGACGGCCCGTCCCTGTTTCAGCAGGAAACACAAAACGCGGGGAATGGGCTGGAAGCCTCTCGGTGCAAATTTACAATTTCAGACAGTCTCTTAACAGCACCCCGCCTTATTTTCATGAACTGTCAGATGTGTAAATTACTGACCTCCTCACACCAACTCCTGTTACATTCTGATAGTGAACTCACTCCATCCGCCTGGGGGCTGCTTGTCATATTAGACCGGGAGGAGTGTGCCATGGTAGCAACCAGTTTCACAGAAAAAAATAATCCCTTAAAAACACGTTCCTAAATATAATTCTGTATTTTCCAGCCTCATAGCCGCCAATCGTGATCAGATTAACAGACTGTGGAAACATTAAGATAAATGCAGCATCTGCTCTCCGTTGGAGACAAAAGATCACGCAGCCACAAATATTTGGCTGTGTTTCTTAGATGAATCGTAGAATCTCTGCGTTTCAGAAAGAGGCCAAACGGCCATCAAGTCTGCACCGACCGTCTGAAAGTGCGCCCAACCTATGCCCACTCCCCTGCCGTATGCCTGTAACCCCATAACCAACCTACCCTTTGGACATATAGGGGAAATTTGGAATGGCCAAACCACTTAAACAGCACATTTTGCGATTGTCGAAGAAAAACGCACCACCAAGTGGATACTCCCATAGACACGGGAGAAAATGCAAATCTCACACATAGTCTTCTAAAGTTGGAGTTTTACCCGGGTTTCTGGCGCTTTGCGATAGCAGTGCTAACTAGTGTGCCACCGTGCCACCATTTGGGTGGCAATATCACTTGTCTGTGAATCGGATTTTAAGATCTCGAGATCCAGCTGTAGAGACTTGGCCCCATAAATATCAAGTGTAAATTGTGTAAGTCCATAAGTGAGGTGGTTTATTGAATACAATATCAGAAATATTTGGAGACATTTGGAGAATCTTTGGATTGTTTAGCCAATACTGTAACAGACTCACAGCCACCAGTGAATCTGAGAGAAGAAAACTCGAACAGGCATCACCTTGATCAAAGTCTAAATGCGATAAAAAATCATTTCCTACTTACTATAAAACACTTATTAATTCAGGAACGAAAGATGTAAGTCACTGAAAACTAACCTGCAGGTACAGCAAGCAATTAGGACGGCTAATGGTATCTTATCTTTTACAACATTAGGAAGTGCGTACAGGAGTAGAGACTTCTTTCGTTAAATGTATAGAATTTTGGTTAGACTGGTTACCCGCACATAGAGAACTGAGGAAGGGTATTGTGGACAAAGAGGGACTTGTTCCGTGGATGGCAATGAAGGACAATATTCCATTAGCCTTCATAATTGCTTGCTGCACCCGCAAACCAAAACTCCACACCGAAGTAACGCTAGGCCGGAATTGAAAGTGGGACCCTGGAGCTGTGAGGCAGCAGTGCTAACCATTTTGTTACCGAGTCGCCCACTGTGCTGTCGTGCTAACGGACTGCCCAACACTATCTTGTTGATAACGATCGTTTCCAGATCGTCACTGTTCATAGCTCCCTTTATAACAATTATTAGCATGTTATTTGTGATTTCCACTGTGAAGAGCTACATAAAATACCTGTCCAATGCCTCAGCCATCCCCTCATATCACATTATTAAATTCCCTTATTCATTCTCTGAAGGACCAATATTTATCATAGATATTTTATCTTTCACATTTAGACGAAACGTTTGAACAACATAAAACAAAGAAAAGAAGAGCACAGGAATATGTTCTTCGACCCTCCCAGCCTGTGCCAACCATGCTGCCCGTCGAAACTAAAATCCTCTATACTTCCGGGCTCCGTATCCCTCTATTCCCATCCACTGCATGTATTTGTCAAGATGCCCCTGAAACGTCATTATTGTCCCTGCTTCCACCACCTCCTCCAGCAGCTAGTTCCAGACACCCACTACACACTGAGTAAAAATCTTGACTCGTACATCTCCTCTACACATTGCCCGTTGCACCTTAAACCGATGCCTCCTAGTAATCGACCCCTCTGCCCTGGGAAAAAGTCTTGGAATATCTACTCTGTCAATGCCCCTCATAATTCTGTAGACTTATATCAGGTCGCCCCTCAACTTCCTTCGTTCCAGTGAGAACAAACCAAGTTTATCCATCCTCTTCTCATAGCCAATGCCCTCCATACTAGGCAACACCCTGGTAAATCTTCTACACCCTCTCTAAACCCTCCATATCTTTGTTGTAGTGCGGCGACCACAATTAAGTACTATGCTCCAGGTGCGGGCAAATTAAGGTTCTCTTCAGCTGCAACATGACTTGCCAATTTTATACTGCCCGGCCAATGAAGGCAAGCATGCCGTAAGGCTTCTTGACTACCTTCTCCAACCCGTTCAGGGTGCCCCGTTAAGTGACCTGCGGACCTGTACACCTCTGACTGTCAATTCTCGGGGTTTCTAGCATTCACTGTATATTCCCTACCTGTATTCGACCTTCCAAAATGCATTACCTCACATTTGTCTGGATTAAACCCCATCTGCCATCTCTCCACCCAAGTCTCCAAACGATCTAAATCCTACGGTGTCCGCTATTAACAATTCCGCCAATCTTTGTGTTGTCTGCAAACTTACTAATCAGACCAGTTACTTTTTCCTACAAATCATTTGTATATACTACGAAGAGCAAAGGTCCCAGCACTTAACCCTGGAATAACACTAGTCAAAGTGTTCCATTCTGAAAAGCACCCTTCAATTGCTACTCTCTGCTTCTATGACCTACCCAATTCTATATCCGTCTTGCCAGCTCACCTCATATCCCGTGTGACTTCACCTTTTGTTCCAGTTTGCCATGCGGGGGCTTTTCAAAGGCCTTACTGAAGCCCATATATACAACATCCACTGCCCTACCTGCATCAGCCATCTTTGTGACCTCCTGGAAAAACTCTATCAAGTTAGTGAGACTCGACATTCCCTTCCCACAACCGTGCAGCCTCTCGTTAATACGTCCATTTGCTTCCAAATGGGAGTAGATCCCATCTCCAGTATCCAATTTCCTGTAATTTCCCTACCACTGACGGAAGGTTCCCTGGCCTGTAGTTACGTGGATTATCCTTGGTACTCTTCTGAAGCAAAGGAAAAACGATGGTTATTCTCCAGTCAACCGGGACATCACCTGCAGACCATAAGACCATAAGACATAGGAGTGGAAGTAAGGCCATTCGGCCCATCGAGTCCACTCCGCCATTCAATCATGGCTGATGGGCATTTCAACTCCACCTACCAGCATTCTCCCCGTAGCCCTTAATTCCTCGCGACATCAAGAATTTATCTATCTCTGCCTTGAAGCCATTTAGCGTCCCGGCCTCCACTGCACTCCGCGGCAATGAATTCCACAGGCCCACCACTCTCTGGCTGAAGAAATGTCTCCGCATTTCTGTTCTGAATTTGCCCCCTCTAATTCTAAGGCTGTGACCACGGGTCCTCGTCTCCTCGCCTAACGGAAACAGTTTCTTTGCGTCCACCCTTTCTAAGCCATGTATTATCTTGTAAGTTTCTATTAGATCTCCCCTTAACCTTCTAAACTCCAATGAATACAATCCCAGGATCCTCAGCCGTTCATCATATGTTAGACCCGCCATTCCAGGGATCATCCGAGTGAATCTCCGCTGGACATGCTCCAGTGCCAGTATGTCCATCCTGAGATGGGGGGCCAAAACTGGACACAGTACTCCAAATGGGGCCTAACCAGAGCCTTATAAAGGCTCAGTAGCACATCGCTGCTTTTATATTCCAACCCTCTTGAGCTAAATGACAACATTGCATTCGCTTTCTTAATCACAGATTCAACCTGCATGTTTACCTTTAGGGAATCCTCGACTAGCACTCCCAGATCCCTTTGTACATTGGCATTATGAATTTTCTCACCGTTTAGAAAGTAGTCTATGCTTGGATTCTTTTTTCCAAAGTGCAAGACCTCACATTTTCTCACGTTGAATTGCATCAGCCATTTCCTGCACCACTCTCCCAAACTGTCTAGATCCTTCTGCAGCGAGGACAGTGAGGATCCTAAGATTTCTGGCAAGGCCTCGGCAATTTACTCTCTTGCCTTTTTCAGTACTCTGGGGTGGATGCCATCAGGCCCTGGGGACTTATCCACTTTCATATTTTTCAAGACGTCCACCACCTCGTCTTTTTGGATCGCAATGCGATCCAGGCTATCGACACACCCTTCTCCTGACTCAACATCCACCAATTCCTTCTATTTGGTGAATACTGATGCAAAGTCTTCATTTAGTACCTCGCCCATTCCCTCTGGCTCCACACTTAGATTCCCTCCCCGTCCTTCAGTGGGAAAACCCTTTTGCTGTCTACCCTCTTGCTTTTTTATCTTCGTGTATGGAGCTTTGGGATTTTCCTTAACCCTTTTTGGCATGACTTTTATATAGATAGAGAAATACAGCACAGAACAGGCCATTCGGCCCACGATGTTGCGCCGAACTTTTGTCCTAAGTTAATCATAGAATTTTGGACAATTTTTCATGGCCAATCCACCCAACCTGCACATCTTTGGACTGTGGGAGGAAACCGGAGTACCCGGAGGAAACCCACGCAGTCACGGGGAGGATGTGCAGACTCCACACAGACAGTGACCCAAGTCGAAATCGAACTTGGGACCCTGGAGCTGTGAAGCAATTGTGCTATCCACAATGCTACCGTGCTGCCCTTAAGAATTTAACCTACACTCCCTTATTCTACCCTAATCCAAGTACCTATCCAATAGCCGCTTGAAGGTCCATAAATTTTACGACTCAACTACTACCAAAGGCAGTGCATTCCATGCCCCCACTACTCTCTGGGTAAAGAACCTACCTCTGACATCCCCTCTATATCTTCCACCATTTATCTTAAATTTATGTCCCCTTGTAATGGTGTGTTCCACCCGGGGAAAAAGTCTCTGACTGTCTACTCTATCTATTCCCCTGACCATCTTATAAACGTCTATCAAGTTACCCCTCATCCTTTTCCGTTCTAATGAGAAAAGGCCTAGCACCCTCAACCTTTCCTCGTATGACCTACTCTCCATTCCAGGCAACATCCTGGTAAATCTCCTTTGCACCTTTTCCAAAGCTTCCACATCCTTCATAAAATGAGGTGACCAGAACTGCACACAGTACTCCAAATGTGGCCTGACCAAGGTTTTGTACAGCTGCATCATCACCTCACGGCTCTTAAATTCAATCCCTCTGCTAATGAAGGCTAGCACACCATAGGCCTTCTTCACAGCTCTATTCACTTGAGTGGCAACTTTCAAAGAACTATGAACATAGACCCCAAGATCTCTCTGCTCCTCCGCATTGCCAAGACCCCTAACAATAACCCTGTATTCCGCATTCAGATTTGTCCTTCCAAAATGGACAACCTCACACTTGTCAGGGTTAAACTCCATCTGCCACTTCTCAGCCCAGCTCTGCATTCTATCTATGTCTCTTTGAAGCCGACAACAGCCCTCCTGACTATCCACAACTCCACCAATCTTCGTATCATCTGCAAATTTACTGACCCACCCTTCAACTCCCTCATCCAAGTCGTTAATGAAAATCACAAACAGCAGAGGACCCAGAACTGATCCCTGCGGTACGCCACTGATAACTGGGCTCCAGGCTGAATATTTGCCATCCACCACAACTCTCTGTCTTCTATCGGTTAGCCAGTTTGTTATCTAACTGGCCACATTTCCCACTATCCCATGCCTCCTTACTTTCTGCATAAGCCTACCATGGGGAACCTTATCAAATGCCTTACTAAAATCCATGTACACTACATCCACTGCTTTACCTTCATCCACATGCTTGGTCACCGCCTCAAATAATTCAATAAGACTTGTAAGGCAAGACCTACGCCTCACAAATCCGTGCTGACTATCCCTAATCAAGCAATGCCTTTCCAGATGCTCAGAAATCCTATCCCTCAGTACCCTTTCCATTACTTTGCCTACCACCGAAGTATGACGAACTGGCCTGTAATTCCCAGGGTTCTCCCTATTCCCTTTTTTGAACAGGGGCACGACATTCGCCACTCTCCAATCCTCTGGTACCACCCCTGTTGACAGCGAGGACGAAAAGATCATTGCCAACGGCTCTGCAATTTCATTTCTTGCTTCCCATAGAATCCTTGGATATATCCCGTCAGGCCCGGGGGACTTGTCTATCCTCAAGTTTTTCAAAACGCGCAACACATCTTCCTTCCTGACAAGTATCTCCTCAAGCTTATCAGTCTGCTTCACGCTGTCCTCTCCAACAATATGGCCCCTCTCGTTTGTAAATACTGAAGAAAAATACTTATTCAAGACCTCTCCTATCTCTTAAGACTCAATACACAATCTCCCGCTACTGTCCTTAATCGGACCTACCCTCGCTCTAGTCATTCTCATATTTCTCACATATGTGTAAAAGGCCTTGGGGTTTTCCTTGATCCTACCCGCCAAAGATTTTTCATGCCCTCTCTTAGCTCTCCTAATCCCTTTCTTCAGTTCCCTCCTTGCTATCTTGTATCCCTCCAGCGCCCTGTCTGAACCTTGTTTCTTAAGCATTACATAAGTCTCCTTCTTCCTCTTAACAAGACATTCAACCTCTCTTGTCAACCATGGTTCCCTCACTCGACCATCTCTTCCCTGCCTGACAGGGACATACATATCAAAGACACGCAGTACCTGTTCCTTGAACAAGTTCCACATTTCACTTGTGTCCTTCCCTGACAGCCCATGTTCCCAACTTCTGCACTTCAATTCTTGTCTGACAGCATTGTATTTACCCTTCCCCCAATTATAAACCTTGCCCTGTTGCTCGCACCTATCCCTCTCCATTACTAAAGTGAAAGTCACAGAATTGTGGTCACTACCTCCAAAATGCTCCCCCACTAACAAATCTATCACCTGCCCTGGTTCATTACCAAGTACTAAATCCAATATGGCCTCCCCTCTGGTCGAACAATCTACATACTGTGTTAGAAAAGCTTCCTGGACACACTGCACAAACACTACCCCATCCAAACTATTTGATCTAAAGAGTTTCCACTCAATGTTTGGGAAGTTAAAGTCGCCCATGACTACTACCCTGTGACTTCTGCACCTTTCCAAAACCTGTTTCCCAATCTGTTCCTCCACATCTCTTCTGCTATTGGGGAGCCTATAGAAAACTCCCAACAAGGTGACTGCTCCTTTCCTATTTCTAACTTCAACCCATATTACCTCAGTAGGCACATCCCCCTAGAACTGCCTTTCTGCAGCTGTTCTCCTATCTCTAATTAACAATGCCACCCCCTCACCTCTTTTACCATCCTCCCTAATCTTGTTGAAACATCTATAACCAGGGACCTCCAACAACCATTTCTGCCCCTCTTCTATCCAAGTTTCTGTGATGGCCACCACATCGTAGTCCCAAGTACAGATCCATGCCTTAAGTTCACCCACCTTATTCCTGATGCTTCTTGCATTAAAGTATACACACTTCAACCCATCTCCTTGCCTGCAAGTACTCTCCTTTGTCATTGTTACCTTCCCCACTGCATCACTATGTGCTTTGGCGTCCTGACTATCGTCTACCTTAGTTGCTGGACTACAGATCCGGTTCCCATTCCCCTGCCAAATTAGTTTAAACCCTCCCGAAGAGTACTAGAAAACCTCCCCCCCCCCCCCCCCCCCAGGATATTGGTGCCCCTCTGGTTCAGATGCAACCCGTCCTGCTTGTACAGGTCCCACCTTCCCCAGAATGCGCTCCAATTATCCAAATACCTGAAGCCCTCCCTCCTACACCATTCCTGCAGCCACGTGTTCAACTGCACTCTCTCCCTATTCCTAGCCTCGCTATCACGTGGCACCAGCAACAAACCAGAGATGACAACTCTGTCTGTCCTGGCCTTTAACTTCCAGCCTAACTCCCTAAACTTGTTTATTACCTCCACACCCTTTTTCCTACCTACATCGTTGGTACCAATGTGCACCACGACTTCTGGCTGCTCACCCTCCCCCTTCAGGATCCTGAAGACACGATCAGAGACATCCCTGGCCCTGGCACCCGGGAGGCAACATACCTTTCGGGAGTCTCGTTCGCGACCACAGAATCTCCTATCTATTCCCCTAACCATTGAATCTCCTATTACTATTGCTTTTCTATGCTCCCCCCTTCCCTTCTGAGCCCCAGAGCCAGACTCAGTGCCATAGACCTGGCCGCTGGGGCCTTCCCCCGGTAGGTCATCCCCCCCAACAGCATCCAAAACGGTATACTTGTTTTGAAGGGGAACGGCCACGAGGGATCCCTGCACTGCCTGCCTGTTAGTTTTCTTTCCCCTGACTGTAACCCAGCTACTCTTGTCCAGTACCTTTGGTGTGGCTACCTCCCTGTAACTCTTCTCTATAACCCCCTCTGCATCCCGGATGATCCGAAGTTCATCCAGCTCCAGCTCCAGTACCTTAACACGGTCTCTGAGGAGCTGGAGTTGGGTGCACTTCCCGCAGGTATAGTCAGCGGGGACACCAGTGGTATCCCTCACCACCCACATCCTACAGGAGGAGCATTCAACTGCCCTAGCCTCCATCCCCTCTTACTTTACAAAATTAGCTGCCCCGTGGACCAACTGGACCTCCGCCCTCCGACTCTACTTTCCAGTCAGCTGTCCTCTAAACTCCTGGCTCCCTTCACGCTCTTTGATAAATATAGGAAATGAAATGTAAGGATCACCTTACTCCCTCCTCACCTAACTCCCTCAGTCACCAAACTCTCACTGCAGCACTCAAATGCCACAAGCTCAGCACTCCCTCAGTCACCAAAGTCTCACTGTAGCACTCAAATGCCACAAGCTCAGCACTCAGTGCAAACCTTTTCGTGGCCCCTTTTAGCCCTCTGACGCCTTGCTTAAGTTCCTTCCTACTTTCCTTATATTCCATAGAGACTTTGTCTGTTCCCAGCCTGCGAGCCCTGAAAAATGCCCACTTTGTAATTTTGACGAGGCCTACAATATCTCCTGTTATCCAAGGTTCCCAAAATTTACCATATTTGGCCTTCTTCCTCACAGGAACATGCCGGTCCTGAATTCCTTTCAACTGACATTTGAAAGCCTCCTACATGTGAGCTGTTGATTTACCCTCAAACATCCGCTCCCAATCAGTTCCCGCCGAATATTGTTATAATTAGCCTTCCCCAATTTAGCATATTCATCCGAGGACCACTCTTATTCTTGTACACCAGCGCCTCAAAACTTACTGAATTGTGGTCACTGTTCCAGAAGTGCTCCACTGTTGAATCTTCTACCACGTGACCGGGTTCATTCCTCAATACCATGTCCAGGACAGCCCCTTCCATCGTTGGACTATCTACATATTGTTTTAAGGAGCCCTCCTAGATGTTCCTTACAATCTCTGCCCCTTCCAAGCCCTTAGCACTAAGTCAGTCCCAGTCAATATTGGGGGAATTTAAAATCTCCCATCACAACAGCCCTGTGGCATTTACTCCTTCCCAAAATCTGTCTACCTATCTGTTCCTCTATCTCCCGCTGGCTGTTGGGAGACCTGTGGTACACCGCCAACATTGTGACTGCGCCCTTCTTATTCCTTATCTTTACCCATATAGCTTCGTTGCCCTCTGCAATGTCCTCCAGCAATGCAGCTGTTATATTCTCCCTAACCAGCAGCACAACTCCTCCACTCGTTTTACATCATCCTCTATCCTGCCTGAAGCATCTAAATTCTGGAACGTTTAGCTGCCAATCCTGTCCTTCCCTTAAGCAGGTCTCTGTAATGGCAACAACATCATAGTTGCAAGTACTAATCCAGCTCTAATTCCATCTGCTTACCTGTTACACTTCTTGCATTGAAACAAAGGCACCTCCGACCACCAGTCCCATTGTTTTCAGCAACATCTCTGTCTGCTCTTCCTCAGAGCTACACTGGTCCTATTTCCTAGTTATACCTCAGATTTTTCACATTCTGCCCTTTTGCTCCGGTACGCAGCTCCCTGCCATATGGTTTAAACACTCACGTGTAACACGAGCAAACCTCGCAGCCAGGATAGATAGATAGAGAAATACAGCACAGAACAGGCCATTCGGCCCACGATGTTGTGACGAACTTTTGTCCTAGGTTAATCACAGCATTTTGGACACTAAGGGCAATGTTTCATGGCCAATCCACCCAGCCTGCACATCTTTGGACTGTGGGAGGAAACCGGAGTACCCGGAGGAAACCCACGCACACACGGGGAGGATGTGCAGACTCCACACAGACAGTGACCCAAGTCGAAATCGAACTTGGGACACTGCAGCTATGAAGCAATTGTGCTATCCACAATGCTAGCGTGCTGCCCTTAAGGAGAAGTTAATCTACACCCTATTATTCTACCCCAATCCATGTACCTATCCAATAGCCGCTTGAAGGTCCCTAACGTTACCGACTCAAATACTTCCACAGGCAGTGCATTCCATGCCCCCACTACTCTCTGGGTAAAGAACCTAACTCTCAAGTCCCCTCTATATATTCCACCATTTATCTAAAATTTATGTCCCCTTGTAATGGTGTGTTCCACCCGGGGAAAAAGTCTCTCACTGTCTACTCTATCTATTCCCCTGATCATCTTATAAACCTCTATCAAGTCGCCCCTCAACCTTCTCCGTTCTAATGAGAAAAGGCCTAGCACCTTCAACCTTTCCTCGTATGACCTACACTCCATTCCAGGAAACATCCTGGTAAATCTCCTTTGCACCTTTTCCAAAGCTTCCACATCCTTCCTAAAATGAGGCGACCAGAACTGCACACAGTACTCCAAATGTGGCCTGACCAAGGTTTTGTACAGCTGCATCATCACCTCACGGCTCTAAAATTCAATCCCTCTGCTAATAAACGCCAGCACACCATAGGTCTTCTTCACAGCTCTATCCACATGAGTGGCAACTTTCACAGATCTATGAACATAGACCCCAAGATCTCTCTGCTCCTCCACATTGCCAAGAACCCTACCGTTAACCCTGTATTCCGCATTCATATTTGTCCTTCCAAAATAGACAACCTAAGACCATAAGACCATAAGACATAGGAGTGGAAGTAAGGCCATTCGGCCCATCGAGTCCACTCCGCCATTCAATCATGGCTGATGGGCATTTCAACTCCACCTACCAGCATTCTCCCCGTAGCCCTTAATTCCTCGCGACATCAAGAATATATCTATCTCTGCCTTGAAGCCATTTAGCGCCCCGGCCTCCACTGCACTCCGCGGCAATGAAGTCCACAGGCCCACCACTCTCTGGCTGAAGAAATGTCTCCGCATTTCTGTTCTGAATTTACCCCCTCTAATTCTAAGGCTGTGCCCACGGGTCCTCGTCTCCTCTCCTGACAGAAACAGTTTCTTTGCGTCCACCCTTTCTAAGCCATGTATTATCTTGTAAGTTTCTATTAGATCTCCCCTTAACCTTCTAAACTCCAATGAATACAATCCCAGGATCCTCAGCCGTTCATCATATGTTAGACCCACCATTCCAGGGATCATCCGTGTGAATCTCCGCTGGACACGCTCCAGTGCCAGTATGTCTTTCCTGAGATGTGGGGCCCAAAACTGGACACAGTACTCCAAATGGGGCCTAACCAGAGCCTTATAAAGGCTCAGTAGCACATCGCTGCTTTTATATTCCAACCCTCTTGAGATAAATGACAACATTGCATTCGCTTTCTTAATCACAGATTCAACCTGCATGTTTACCTTTAGGGAATCCTCGACTAGCACTCCCAGATCCCTTTGTACTTTGGCATTATGAATTTTCTCACCGTTTAGAAAGTAGTCTATGCTTGGATTCTTTTTTCCAAAGTGCAAGACCTCACATTTTCTCACGTTGAATTGCATCAGCCATTTCCTGCACCACTCTCCCAAACTGTCTAGATCCTTCTGCAGCCTCCCCACTTCCTCAGCACTACCTGCCTGACCACCGAACTTCGTATCATCGGCAAACTTCGCTAGAATGCCCCCAGTCCCTTCATCCAGATCATTAATATATATGGTGAACAGCTGCGGCCCCAACACTGAACCCTGTGGGACACCGCTGGTCACCAGCTGCCATTCCGAAAAAGAACCTTTTATCCCAACTCTCTGCCTTCTGTCAGACAGCCAATCCTCAACCCATGCCAGTAGCTCACCTCGAACACCATGGGCCCTCACCTTACTCAGCAGCCTCCTGTGTGGCACCTTATCAAAGGCCTTTTGGAAATCCAGATAGACCACATCCACTGTGTTTCCCTGGTCTAACCTACTTGTCACCTCCTCAAAGAATTCTAACAGGTTCGTCAGGCACGACCTCCCCTTACTAAATCCATGTTGACTTGTTCTAATCCGACCCTGCTCTTCCAAGAATTTATAAATCTCATCCTTAACGATCGATTCTAGAATTTTACCAACAACCGAGGTTTCGGCTAATTGGCCTATAATTTTCCATCTTTTGTCTTGATCCTTTCTTGAACAAGGGGGTTACAACAGCGATCTTCCAATCGTCCGGGACTTTCCCTAACTCCAGTGATTTTTGAAAGATCTCAACCAACGCTTCCGCTATTTCTTCAGCCACCTCCCTCAGAACTCTAGGGTGTAGCCCATCGGGGCCAGGAGATTTGTCAATTTTAAGACCTTTTAGCTTTTTTAGCACCATCTCTTTTGTAATGGCAACCATACTCAACTCAGCCCCCTGACCCTCTATAATTTTTGGGATATTACTCATGTCTTCCACTGTGAAGACAGACGCAAAGTACTTATTAAGTTCTCCAGCCATTTCCTCGTCTCCCATCACTAGCCTTGCGGAATCAGTTTGAATTGGCCCAATGTCTACTTTGGCCTGTCGTTTGTTTCTTATGTATTGAAATAAACTTTTACTATCATTTCTTATATTACTGGCTAGCCTGCCTTCATATTTGATCCTCTCCTTCCTTATTTGTCTCTTTGTTAACCTCTGTTTGTTTTTGTAGCCTTCCCAATCTTCTGATTTCCTAGTGCTTTTGGCCACTTTATAGGATCTCGCTTTTTCTTTGATACATTTCCTGACCTCCTTTGTCAGCCATGGCTGTCTAATCCCTCCCCGGATAATCTTTCTTTTCTTGGGGATGAACCTCTGTACAGTGTCCTCAATTATGCATACAAATTCCTGCCATTTTTGCTCTGCTGTCTTCCCCATTAGGGTCTGCTTCCAGTCGATTTTCGCCAGTTCCTCTCTCATGCCCTCGTAATTACCTTTATTTAACTGTAACACCATTACATCCGATTTTGCCTTCTCTCTTTCAAACTGCAGACTGAACTCAACCATATTATGATCGCTGCTTCCTAAGTGTTCCCTTACTTTAAGATCTTTACACTTGTCAGGGTTAAATTCCATCTGCCACTTCTCAGCCCAGCTCTGCATCCTATCTATGTCTCTTTGACGCCGACAGCAGCCCTCCTCGCTATCCACAACTCCACCAATCTTCGTACCATCTTCAAATTTACTGACCTACCCTTCAACTCCCTCATCCAAGTCGTTAATGAAAATCACAAACAGCAGAGGACCCAGAACTGATACCTGCGGTACGCCACTGATAACTGGGCTCCTGGCTGAATATTTGCCATCCACCACCACTCTCTGTCTTCTATCGGTTAGCCAGTTTTTATACAACTGGCCAAATTTCCCACTATCCCATGCCTCCTTACTTTCTGCAAGAGCCTACAATGGGGAACCTTATCAAATGCCTTACTAAAATCCATGTACACTACATCCACTGCTTTACCTTCATCCACATGCTTGGTCACCTCCTCAAAGAAGTCAATAAGACTTTTAAGGCAAATCCGTGCTGACTATCCCTAATCAAGCAGTGTATTTCCAGATGCTCAGAAATCCTATCCCGCAGTACCCTTTCCATTAATTTGCCTACCACCGAAGTAAGACTAACTGGCCTGTAATTCCCAGGGTTATCCCTATTCCCTTTTTTGAACAGGGGCACGACATTCGCCACTCTCCAATCCTCTGGCACCACCCCTGTTGAAAGCGAGGAGGAAAAGAACATTGCCAACGACTCTGCAATTTCATTTCTTGCTTCCCATTGAATCATTGGATATATCCCGTCAGGCCCGGGGGACTTGCCTATCCTCAAGTTTTTCAAAACGCGCAACACATCTTCCTTCCTGACAAGTATCTCCTCGAGCTTATCAGTCTGTTTCGCACTGTCCTCTCCAACAATATGGCCCCTCTCGTTTGTAAACACTGATGAAAAATACTTGTTCAAGACCTCTTCTATCTCTTCAGACTCAATGCACAATCTCCCGCTACTGTCCTTGATCGGACCTACCCTCGCTCTCGTCATTCACATATTTCTCACATATGTGTAAAAGGCCTTGGGGGTTTTCCTTGATCCTACCCGCTAAAGATTTTTCATGCCCTCTCTTACCTCTCCTAATCCCTTTCTTCCGTTCTCTCCTGGTGACCTTGTATCCCTCCAGCGCCCTGTCTGAACCTTGTTTCCTCAGCCTTACATAAGTCTCCATCTTCCTCTTAACAAGACATTCAACCTCTCTTGTCAACCATGGTTCCCTCACTTGACCATCTGTTCCCTGCCTGACTGGGACATACATATCAAAGGCACGTAGTACCTGTTCCTTGAACAAGTTCCACATTTCACAATTCAATTCCTGTCTGACAGCATTGTATTTACCTTTCCCCCAATTGTAAACCTTGCCCTGTTGCACGCACCTATCCCTCTCCATTACCAAAGTGAAAGTCACAGAATTGTGGTCACTCCAAAATGCTCTCCCACTAACAAAGCTACCACGTGCCCTGGTTCATTACCAAGTAACAAATCCAATCTGGCCGCGATGCTGAGGAGGTTGTGGATAGCACGTTTAGCGAGTTGGTCACACCGCAGGTGAAAATTAATGAGGGAGATAGAAAATGGGTGACCAAAGAAAGAGCAAGAGTAGGAAGGCAGTGCAGGTGTCCCCTGCGGTCATCTCCCTGCAAAACAAATATACCGCTTTGGATACTGTTGAGGGAGATGGCTCACCAGGGCAAGGCAGCAGAGACCAGGTTCATGGCACCGTGGCTGGCTCTGCTGCACAGCAGGGCAGGAAGAAAAATGGCAGGGCTATAGTGATAGGGGACTCGATCGTAAGGGGAAAAGATAGGCGGTTCTGTGGACGCAATCGAGACTCCAGGATGGTATGTTGCCTCCCTGGTGCAAGGGTCAAGGATGTCTCGGAGCGGCTGCAGGACATTCTGGGGGGTGGGGGGGGAGAGGGTGAACAGCCAGCTGTCGTGGTGCACATAGGCACCAACGATATCGGTAAAAAAAAAACCGGATCAGGTCCTCCAAGCTGAATTCAGTGAGTTAGGATTTAAACTAAAAAGTAGGACCTCAAAGGTAGTAATCTCAGGATTGCTACCTGTGCCACGAGAAAGTCAAGTAGGAATGTCAGGATAGATAGGATGAATGCGTGGCTCGAGAGATGGTGCAACAGGGAGGGATTCAAATTCCTGGGGCATTGGGACCGGTTCTGGGGGAGGTGGGACCAGTACAAACCGGACGGTCTGCACCTGGGCAGGACTGGAACCGATGTCCTTGGGGGTGTGTTTTCTAGAGCTGTTGGGGAGGGTTTAAACTAATGTGGCAGGGGGATGGGAACCGATGCAGGAAGTTGGAAGGTAGTAAAATAGGGACAGAAGCAAAAGGAAGAAAGGGGAAAAGTGCAAGGCAGAGAAGACATAGTCAAAAATCTAAAAGGGCGACAGTACAAGGTACAGTGACTGAGGGGAGCACAGTGAATAGGCCCAGTAATAACAAAATGAATAAAACTGGAGATGTTAAGATTCAAAACAGAGGTAAAAAAAAACAACATAAGTGTACTTTGCCTGAATGCTCGCAGTATTCGGAATAAAGTAAATGAGTAGATGGCACAAATCATCGTAAATGACGATGATTTCGTGGCCATTACTGAAACATGGTTAATGGATGGTCACGACTGGGAGTTAAATATCCGAGGGTATCATACAATTCGGAAGGACAGAGTGGATGGTAAGGGAGGTGGTGTTGCTCTGTTATTTAAGGATGACATCCGGGCAATAGTAAGGGATGACAACGGTGCTATGGTGGATAAGGTTGAATCCATTTAGGTGGAAATCAGGAATAGTAAGGCGAAAAAGTCACTGATAGGAGTAGTCTATCGGCCACCAAATAGTAACGTTATGGTGGGGCATGCAATAAACAAAGAAATAACTGATGCATGTAGAAATGGTACAGCAGCTATCATGGGGGATCTTAATCTACATGTCGATTGGTTTAACCAGGTCGGTCAAGGCAAACTTGAGGAGTTTATAGAATGTATCCGCGATACTTTCCTAGAACATTATGTAAGGGAACCTACGAGGGAACAAGCGGTCCTAGATCTTGTCCTGTGTTATGAGACAGGATTGATTCATGATCTCATATTTAGGGATCCACTCGGAAGGAGCGATCACAATATGGTGTAATTTAAAATACAGATGGAGGGAGAGAAAGTAAAATCAAATACTAGTGTTTTGTGCTTAAACAAAGGAGATTACAAGGAGATGAGAGAAGAACTAGCTAAGGTAGAATGGGAGCTAAGACTTTATTGTGGAACAGTTGAGGAACTGGTAATTTGGTGCAGTGAGGTAATTCGGTGCAGAGTGTGAGGAGGTGCTCTTTAACCCTGGTAAGTGACTGGTAAGTAGTCTCTCTTTTTCTTTTCATTGTCTAATTCATTTATTTTTATTTTGAAATTCTAGTTGTTTAAGTTTACCAACGGTTTACGACATGGCAGGAGATCCCAGACCCGTGTCATGCTCCTCGTGTGCGATGTGGGAGCTCAGGGACACGTCCACTGTCCCTGGCTCCTTCACGTGCAAGAAGTGTGTTCAGTTGCAGCTCTTGTTAGACCGCTTGACGGCTCTGGAGCTGCGGATGGACTCACTTTGGAGCATCCGCGATGCTGAGGAGGTCGTGGATAGCACATTTAGCGAGTTGGTCACACCGCAGGTGAAGGTTACTGAGGGAGATAGAAAATGGGTGACCAAAAGAAAGAGCAAGAGTAGGAAGGCAGTGCAGGTGTCCCCTGCGGTCATCTCCCTGCAAAACAGATATACCGCTTTGGATACTGTTGAGGGAGATGGCTCACCAGGGGAAGGTAGCAGCAGCCAGGTTCATGGCACCGTGGCTGGCTCTGCTGCACAGCAGGGCAGGAAGAATAATGGCAGGGCTATCGTGATAGGGGACTCGATCGTAAGGGGAATAGACAGGCGGTTCTGTGGACGCAATCGAGACTCCAGGATGGTATGTTGCCTCCCTGGTGCAAGGGTCAAGGATGTCTCGGAGCGGCTGCAGGACATTCTGGGGGGGGGGAGGGTGAACAGCCAGCTGTCGTGATGCACATAGGCACCAACGATATACGTAAAAAACGGGATGAGGTCCGACAAGCGGAATTCAGGGAGTTAGGAGTTAAACTAAAAATTAGGACCTCAAAGGTAGTAATCTCAGGATTGCTACCAGTGCCACGACCAAGTCAGAGTAGGAACGTCAGGATAGATAGGATGAATGCGTGGCTCGAGAGATGGTGCAAGAGGGAGGGATTCAAATTCCTGGGGCATTGGGACCGGTTCTGGGGGAGGTGGGACCAGTACAAACCGGACGGTCTGCACTTGAGCAGGACTGAAACCGATGTCCTAGGGTGGGTGTTTCCTAGAGCTGTTGGGGAGGGATTAAACTAATGTGGCAGGGGGATGGGAACCAATGAAGGAAGTTGGAAGGTCGTAAAACAGGGACAGAAACAAAAGGAAGTAAGGGGAAAAGTGCAAGGCAGAGAAGACATAGTCAGAAATCCATAAGGGCGACAGTACATGGTACAGTGACTGAGGGGAGCACAGTGAATAGGCCCAGTAATAACAAAAGGAATAAATCTGGAGATGTTAAGATTCAAAACAGAGGTAAAAAAACCAACATAAGTGTACTTTACCTGAATGCTCGTAGTATTCGGAATAAAGTAAATGAGTTGGTGGCACAAAACATCGTGAATGACAATGATTTAGTGGCCATTACTGAAACATGGTTAAAGGATGGTCACGACTGGGAGTTAAATATCCGACGGTATCAAACTATTCGGAAGGACAGAGTGGATGGTACGGGAGGTGGTGTTGCTCTGCTATTTAAGGATGACATCCGGGCAATAGGAAGGGATGACATCGGTGCTATGGAGGATAAGAGTTCAATCCATTTGGGTGGAAATCAGGAATAGTAAGGCGAAAAAGTCACTGATAGGAGTAGTCTATCGGCCACCAAATAGTAACGAGATGGTGGGGCAGGCAATAAACAAAGAAATAACTGATGCATGTAGAAATGGTACAGCAGTTATCATGGGGGATTTTAATCTACATGTCGATTGGTTTAACCAGGTCGGTCAAGGCAACCGTGAGGAGGAGTTTATAGAATGTATCCGCGATAGTTTCCTCGAACAGTATGTAATGGAACCTACGAGGGAACAAGCGGTCCTAGATCTTGTCCTGTGTAATGAGACAGGATTGATTCATGATCTCACAGTTAGGGATCCTCTCGGAAGGAGCGATCACAATATGGTGGAATTTAAAATACAGATGGAGGGTGAGAAAGTAAAATCAAATACTAGTCTTTTGTGTTTAAACAAAGGAGATTACAAGGGGATGAGAGAAGAACTAGCTAAGGTAGACTGGGAGCTAAGACTGTATGGTGGAACAGTTGAGGAACAGTGGAGAACCATCCAAGCGATTTTTCACAGTGCTCAGCAAACGTTTATACCAACAAAAAGGAAGGACGGAAGAAAGAGGGAAAATCGACCGTGGATATCTAAGGAAATAAGGGAGAGTATCAAATTGAAGGAAAAAGCATATAAAGTGGCAAAGATTGCTGGGAGATTAGCGGACTGGGAAATCTTTAGGGGGCAACAGAAAGCTACTAAAAAAGCTATAAAGAAGAGTAAGATAGCGTATGAGAGTAAACTTGCTCAGAATATAAAAACAGACAGTAAAAGTTTTTACAAATATATAAGACAAAAAAGAGTGGCTAAGGTAAATATTGGTCCTTTAGAGGATGAGAAGGGAGTTTTAATAATGGGAAATGAGGAAATGGCTGAGGAACTGAACAGGTTTTTTGGGTCGGTCTTCACAGTGGAAGACACAAATAACATGCCAGCGACTGATAGAAATGAGGCTATGACAGGTGAGGACCTTGAGAGGATTGTTATCACTAAGGAGGGAGTGATGGGCAAGCTAATGGGGATAAAGGTACACAAGTCTCCTGGCCCTGATGGAATGCATCCCAGAGTGCTAAAAGAGATGGCTAGGGAAATTGCAGATGCACTAGTGATAATTTACCGAAAATCACTAGACTCTGGGGTGGTCCCGGTGGATTGGAAATTAGCAAACGTGACGCCACTGTTTAAAAAAGGAGGTAGGCAGAAAGCAGGAAATTATAGGCCAGTGAGCTTAACTTCGGTAATAGGGAAGATGCTGGAATCTATCATCAAGGAAGAAATAGCGAGGCATCTGGATAGAAATTGTCCCATTGGGCAGACGGAGCATGGGTTCGTAAAAGGCAGGTCATGCCTAACTAATTTAGTTGAATTTTTTGAGGACATTACCAGTGCAGTAGATAACGGGGAGCCGATGGATGTGGTATATCTGGATTTCTAGAAAGTCATTGACAAGGTGCCACACAAAAGGTTGCTGCATTAGATAAAGATGCATGGCATTAAGGGTAAAGTAGTAGCATGGATAGAGGATTGGTTAATTAATAGAAAGCAAAGAGTTGGGATAAATGGGTGTTTCTCTGGTTGGCAATCTGGTTGGCTAGTGGTGTCCCTCAGGGATCCGTGTTGGGCCCACAATTGTTCACAATTTACATAGATGATTTGGAGTTGGGGACCAAGGGCAATGTGTCCAAGTTTGCAGATGACACGAAGATGAGTGGTAAAGCGAAAAGTGCAGAGGATACTGGAAGTCTGCAGAGGGATTTGGATAGGTTAAGTGAATGGGCTCGGGTCTGGCAGATGGAATACAATGTTGACAAATGTGAGGTTATCCATTTTGGTAGGAATAACAGCAAACGGGATTATTATTTAAACAATAAAATATTAAAGCATGCCGCTGTTCAGAATGACTTGGGTGTGCTAGTGCATGAGTCACAGAAGGTTGGTTTACAAGTGCAACAGGTGATTAAGAAGGCAAATGGCCGGGGAGAGAACACAAGAGGTGATCGTCTCCCTGGACGCAGAAAAGGCCTTCGACAGAGTCGAGTGGAAATACCTCATAGAGGTACTGGAGCGGTTCGGGCTTGGAACAGGGTTCACCGCTTGGGTAAAGCTCCTGTACAACGCACCCATGGCGAGTGTACAGACCAACAATACCAACTCCCAATACTTCCAGCTGCACAGGGGCACCAGACAAGGATGCCCACTGTCCCCGCTGCTGTTCGCACTAGCAATTGAACCGCTAGCAATCGCGCTCAGGGCAGCAAAAAATTGGAGGGGGATCCGAAGGGGAGGTAGAGAGCACAGAGTCTCACTCTATGCGGATGATCTGCTCCTCTATATCTCGGACCCACAAAGCAGCATGGACGGAATCATCGCGCTCCTGAAAGAGTTTGGAGCCTTCTCGGGCTACAAACTCAACATGAGCAAAAGTGAGATCTTCCCAGTACACCCGCAAGGGGGGGGGGGGGGCAGCACTAAAGGGGCTGCCGTTCAATCAAGCCCGACATAAATTCCGCTACCTGGGGATCCAAATAGCCCATGACTGGAAAGGGATCCACAAATGGAACCTCACCAGCCTGACGGAGGAAGTTAAAAAGGACCTGCAAAGATGGAACACACTCCCGCTCTCCCTCGCGGGGAGAGTTCAGACGATCAAAATGAACGTACTGCCCAGGTTCCTCTTCCTGTTTAGATCCATTCCGATCTACATCCCCAAGGCCTTTTTCAAAGCGCTGGACAAACTCATCATGGCGTTCGTATGGGGGGGTAAAAATGCTAGGATCCCAAAGAAGGTCTTACAAAAAACAAAAACCAGGGGAGGGCTAGCCCTCCCGAATCTACAATTCTACCACTGGGCAGCAACAGCCGAGCGAGTAAGGGGATGGATCCAGGAGCCAGAGGCTGAGTGGGTGCGTGCGGAGGAGGCCTCCTGCATGGGAACCTCCCTCCGGGCCCTCGCCACGGCAGCACTCCCATCCCCACCCAAAAAACACTCCAGCAGCCCAGTGGTGACAGCCACCCTCCAATCCTGGAACCAACTGCGGCAGCAACATGGCCTGACCAAAATGTCGAACAGGGCTCCCATCTGCAACAACCATAGGTTCACACCAGCACTGACTGACGCCACCTTCAAAAGGTGGAGGCAGGACGGGGGGACACTGACAGTCAGGGACCTATACACGGACGACAGGATCGCAACACTGGACGAACTGACAGAGAAGTTTCAGCTAGCTGGGGGGAACGAGCTACGGTACCTGCAGCTCAAAAACTTCCTACGAAAGGAGACAAGGACGTACCCACAACCGCCACGACAGACACTACTGGAAGACCTACTGGACGCAAGTATCCTAGAGAAAGGGAACTGTAGTGACATGTATGACCGACTGGTAGATAGGGACGACACCGTACTGGACGCAACAAGAAGGAAATGGGAGGACGACCTGGGGATGGAGATAGGGTGGGGACTCTGGAGCGAAGCACTGCATAGGGTCAACTCCACCTCCACGTGCGCAAGGCTCAGCCTGACGCAACTAAAAGTGGTACATAGAGCCCACTTAACAAGAACCCGTATGAGTAGGTTCTTCCCGGAGGTGGAAGACAGATGTGAACGGTGCCAAAGAGGCCCGGCCAACCACGCCCACATGTTCTGGTCTTGCCCCAGACTCGTGGAGTACTGGACAGCCTTCTTCGAGGTTATGTCCAAAGTGGTGGGAGTGAGGGTGGAGCCATGCCCGATAGTGGCGGTCTTCGGGGTTTCAGAACAGCCAGATCTATTCCTGGGGAGGAGGGCGGACGCCCTTGCCTTTGCCTCCCTGATCGCCCGCCGTAGAATCCTGTTTGGCTGGCGGTCAGCAGCACCGCCCAGAGCTGCGGATTGGCTGTCCGACCTCTCGGAATCTCTCCAAATGGAGAAAATCAAATTTGCCATCCGAGGGTCGGACGACGGCTTCCACAGAACGTGGGAGCCATTCATGCAACTGTTCCGGGACCTATTTGTGGCCAATGTACAAGAGGAAGAATAGTCGGGGGAAGGTAGCGGGAGGGGCTACAGGTTCGGTACGGGGGTTCGATGGCTAGCTAAGGCCCAAAACCAAACTAAATAAACATGTTGGGGGGGGGGGGGGGGGCGGGCGCAGTTACTACTACGAAGATGCTTACCTGTAAATATGTATGTTAATTTTTGCGTGTTTGTTTGTTGTTTTTTTTTTCTCCTAACAATTTGTAATTTGTTCAATATAAAATATGAAAACTGAATAAAAACATTTATAAAAAAAAAAAAGAAGGCAAATGGAATTTTGTCCTTCATTGCTAGAGGGATGGAGTTCAAGACTAGGGAGGTTATGTTGCAATTGTATAAGGTGTTAGTGCGGCCACACCTGGAGTATTGTGTTCAGTTTTGGTCTCCTTACTTGAGAAAGGACGTACTGGCGCTGGAGGGTGTGCAGAGGAGATTCACTAGGTTAATCCCAGAGCTGAAGGGATTGGATTATGAGGAGAGGTTGAGTAGACTGGGACTGTACTCGTTGGAATTTAGAAGGATGAGGGGGGGATCTTATAGAAACATTTAAAATTATGAAGGGAATAGATTGGATAGATGGAGGCAGGTTGTTTCCACTGGCGGGTGACAGCAGAACTTGGGGACATAGCCTCAAAATAAGGGGAAGTAGATTTAGGACTGAGTTTAGGAGGAACTTCTTCACCCAAAGGGTTGTGAATCTATGGAATTCCTTGCCTAGTGAAGCAGTTGAGGCTCCTTCATTACATGTGTTTAAGGTAAAGATAGATAGTTTTTTGAAGAATAAAGGGATTAAGGGTTATGGTGTTCGGGCCGGAAAGTGGAGCTGAGTGCACAAAAGATCAGCCATGATCTAATTGAATGGCGGAGCAGTATCGAGGGGCCAGATGGCCTACTCCTGCTCCTAGTTCTTATGTTCTTATATTCTTATGAACAGTGGAGAACCTTCCAAGCGATTTTTCACAGTGCTCAGCAAAAGTTTATATCAGCAAAAAGGAAGGACGGTAGAAAGAGCGAAAATCGACCGTGGATATCTAAGGAAATATGGGAGAGTATCAAATTGAAGGAAAAAGCATATAAAGTGGCAAAGATTTCTGGGAGATTAGAGGACTGGGAAATCTTTAGGGGGCAACAGAAAGCTACTAAAAAAAGCTATAAAGAAGAGTAAGATGGAGTTTGAGTGTAAACTTGCTCAGAATGTAAAAACAGACAGTAAAAGTTTTTACAAATATATAAAACAAAAAAGAGTGGCTAAGGTAAATATTGGTCCTTTAGAGGATGAGAAGGGAGTTTTAATAATGGGAAATGAGGAAATGGCTGAGGAACTGAACAGGGTTTTTTGGTCGGTCTTCAAAGTGGAAGACACAAATAACATGCCAGCGACTGATAGAATTGAGGCTATGACAGGTGAGGACCTTGAGAGGATTGTTATCACTGAGGAGGTAGTGATGGGCAAGCTAATGGGGATAAAGGTACACAAGTCTCCTGGCCCTGATGGAATGCATCCCAGAGTGCTAAAAGAGATGGCTAGGGAAATTGCAGATGCACTAGTGATAATTTACCGAAATTCGCTAGACCCTGGGGTGGTCCCGGTGGATTGGAAATTAGCAAATGTGACACCACTGTTTAAAAAAGGAGGTAGGCAGAAAGCAGGAAATTATAGGCCAGTGACCTTAACTTCGGTAGTAGGGAAGATGCTGTAATCTATCATCAAGGAACAAATAGCGAGGCATATGGATAGAAATTGTCCCACTGGGCAGACGCAGCATTGGTTCATAAAGGGCAGGTCATGCCTAACTAATTTTGTGGAATTTTTTGAGGACATTACCAGTGCAGTAGATAACGGGGAGCCGATGGATGTGGTATATCTGGATTTCCAGAAAGCCTTTGACAAGGTGCCACACAAAAGGTTGCTGCATAAGATAAAGATGCATGGCATTAAGGTTAAAGTAGGAGCATGGATAGAGGATAGGTTAATTAATTGAAAGCAAAGAGTGGGGATTAATGGGTGTTTCTCTGGTTGGCAATCAATAGCTTGTGGTGTCCCACAGGGATCCGTGTTGGGCCAACAATTGTTCACAATTTACATAGATGATTTGGAGTTGGGGACCAAGGGCAATGTGTCCAAGTTTGCAGATGACACTAAGATGAGTGGTAAACCGAAAAGTGCAGAGGATACTGGAAGTCTGCAGAGGGATTTGGATAGGTTAAGTGAATGGGCTCGGGTCTGGCAGATGGAATACAATGTTGACAAATGTGAGGTTATCCATTTTGGTAGGAATAACAGCAAACGGGATAATTATTTAAACGATAAAATATTAAAGCATGCCGCAGTGCAGAGAGACCTGGGTGTGCTAGTGCATGAGTCACAGAAAGTTTGTTTACAGGTGCAACAGGTGATTAAGAAGGCAAACAGAATTTTGTACTTCATTGCTAGAGGGATGGCGTTTAATGAGGTTATGTTGCAATTGTATAAGGTGTTAGTGAGGCCACACCTGGAGTATTGTGTTCAGTTTTGGTCTTACTTGAGAAAGGACGTACTGGCACTGGAGGGTGTGCAGAGGAGATTCACAAGGTTAATCCTAAAGCTGAAGGGGTTGGATTATGAGGAGAGGTTGAGTAGACTGGGACTGTACTCGTTGGAATTTAGAAGGATGAGGGAGGGTGTTATAGAAACATTTAAAATTATGAAGGGAATAGATAGGATAGATGTGGGCAGGTTGTTTCCACTGGTGGGTGAAAGCAGAACGAGGGGACATAGCCACAAAATAAGGGGAAGTAGATTTAGGACTGAGTTTAGGAGGAACTTCTTCGCCCAAAGGGTTGTGAATCTATGGAATTCCTTGCCCAGTGAAACAATTGAGGCTCCTTCATTACATGTTTTTAAGGTAAAGATAGATGGTTTTTTGAAGAATAAAGGGATTAAGGGTTATGGTGTTCGGGCCGGAAAGTGGAGCTGAGTCGACAAAACATCAGCCATGATCTCATTGAATGGCGGAGCAGGCTCGAGGGGCCAGATGGTCCTAGTTCTTATGTTCTTATGTTCCTTCTGGTCGCACAATCTACATACTGTGTTAGAAAACCTTCCTGGACACACTGCAGAAACACCAGCCCATCCAAACTATTTGATCTAAAGAGTTTCCACTCAATGTTTGGGAAGTTGACGTCACCCATGACTACTACCCGGTGACTTCTGCACCTTTCCAAAATCTGTTTCCCAATCTGCTCCTCCACATCTCTGCTGCTATTGGGGGTCCTATAGAAAACTCCCAACAATGTGACTACTCCTTTCCTATTTCTGACTTCAACCCATACTACCTCAGTAGGCAGATCCTCCTCGAACTGCCTTTCTCAGCTGTTATACTCTCTCTAATTAACAATGCTACCTCCCCCCCCCCCCACCTCTATTACCATCCTCCCTAATCTTGTTGAATCATCTATAGTCAGGGACCTCCAACAACCATTTCTGCCCCTCTTCTATCCAAGTTTCCGTGATCGCCATCACATCGTAGTCCCAAGTACCGATCCATGCCTTAAATTCACCCACCTTATTCCTGATGCGTCTTGCGTTGAAATATACACACTTCAACCCATATCCTTGCCTGCAAGTAGTCTCCTGTGTCAGGGTTACCTTCCCCACTGCGTCACTACATGCTTTGGCGTCCTGAATATCGGCTTCCTTAGTTGCTGGACTACAAATTCGGTTCCCATTCCCCTGCCAAATTAGTTTAAACCCTCCCGAAGATTACTATAAAACCTCCCACCCAGGATATTGTTGCCCCTCTGGTTCAGATGCAACCCGTCCTGCTTGTACAGGTCCCACCTTCCCCAGAATGCGCTCCAATTATCCAAATACCTGAAGCCCTCCCTCCTACACCATTCCTGCAGCCACATGTTCAACTGCACTCTCTCCCTATTCCTAGCCTCGTTATCACGTGGCACCGGCAACAGACCAGAGATGACAACTTTGTCTGGCTTGGTCTTTAACATCCAGCCTAACTCCCTACACTTGTTTATTACCTCCACACCCTTTTTCCAACCTACGTCGTTGGTACCAATGTGCATCACGACTTCTGACTGCTCACCCTCCACATTCCGGATCCTGAAGACACGATCCGAGACATCCCTGGCCCTGGCACCCGGGAGGCAACATACCTTTTGGGAGTCTCGCTCGTGACCACAGAATGTCCTATCTATTCCGCTAACCACTGAATCTCTTATTACTATTGCTTTTCAATGCTCCCCCCTTCCCTTCTGAGCCCCAGAGCCAGACTCAGTGCCATAGACCTGGCCGCTGGGGCCTTCCCCCGGTAGGTCATCTGCCCCAACAGCATCCAAAACGGTATACTTGTTTTGAAGGGGAACGGCCACGAGGGATCCCTGCACTGTCTGCCTGTTAGTTTTCTTTCCCCTGACTGTAACCCAGCTACTCTTGTCCAGTACCTTGGGTGTGGTTATCTCCCTGTAACTCTTCTCGGTAACCCCCTCTGCCTCCCGAATGATCCGAGGTTCATCCAGCTCCAGCTCCAGTTCCTTAACACGGTCACGGAGGAGCTGGTGTTGGGTGCACTTCCCGCAGGTATAGTCAGCGGGGACACCAGTGGTATCCCTCACCACCCACATCCTACAGGAGGAGCATGCAACTGCCATAGCCTCCATCCCCTCTTACTTTACAGATTTAAAATATTTGTACCTCTCCAGTTTAGATGCAACCCATCCTTCTTATCTAGGTCACGACTGCCGGGAAGAGCTCCCAGTGGCCCCGTTAACAAAAACACTCCCTCCTTCACCAGCTGTTTTTCCACGTGTCTAGATGCTCCATCGTCCTATTTAGAGTCTCTCTGGCTCATGGCACAGGGAGTAATCCTAAGATTGCACCCCTTGAGGACCTGTCTTTTAACTTTCTCTCTAACTCCCTGAACTCCTGCTGCAGGACCTCATCCCCCTTCCTGCCTATGTCGTTAGTACCAATATGTACCACGACCTAGAACATAGAACGATACAGCACAGTACAGGCCCTTCGGCCCTCGATGTTGCACCGACATGGAAAAAAAACTAAAGGCCATCTAACCTACACTATGCCCTTATCATCCATATGCTTATCCAATAAACCTCTGCCTGTTTGCCCTCCTCCTTCAGGATACCAGCTTCCCGTTCTGAGATATTCTGGACTCCTGCACCAGGGAGGCAAAATACCATTGTGATGAGAATTTCACTTTAAGACATGGCTGTCTGCTAAAGTTACTGTAGTGATGTCAGAGTGTGGGTGGAACAGAGCTCTGGCTCTGCTTTTTAATTTGACTTTGAGAAAAACTTGGGTGTGTCTGCGTTTCTTTGGTTTCGTTTCAGAGTCGGGGCTGCAGTCAGCCAGAGAAGGTGTAATGTTGTTCTCTTCTGCCATAAATAGACTACCACTTGATCATTTGGTGAATTCAAAGTGATAATTGTTCTCAATAGTGAATTTAAACCTGATGTGTTTCTATTAAAATGTCTTTTAAGCCTTATGGATGTATTACTTAGGATGTTGTATTATTTGGTGGGTTGTGTTTGACTTGATGTTTCCTAAGATGTTTACTGTGTTTTAAAAAGGTTAACTTGAGTACATAGAATAAACATTGTTTTGCTTTTTAAAAAATACCTTTCTATTGCTGCAGTACCACACCTGTAGAGTGGGCCATGTGCTCCCCATACCACAATCTGTTAAATGTTCTGGATCTGGTGATCTCCATGATACATTTTGGGATTCTCTAAACCCTGGCCCATAACAAATTGGAGGCTCATCCGGGATAAAAATCTATCTATTGGACTGGCTTAGTCAATTTAAAGACAGTGAGGGATGAGCATATTGTGGTTGCTTTTCAGGTGTGGTATTTTAGTTTAAGTTGGGCGTGTGTTGTGGACAATGGCTCTTTCAGAGGCTCTGAAGTTTTTGGGGGTGGAGACGGTCACACAAAATACATCACGGACAGAGACTAAAAACAGACTTTGAGGTTTGGAAAAGAACTGCAGTTAACATTACCTGACAAAATGAAAAAAGGTGAGATAATTATGGCGGTGGCTAAGCATTTAAAATTGCGTCAGATACAGTCTGATTCTTTAGAAATGGCAAAACTCCAGTTACAAATTAAACAAATGGAACATGAGAAAGAATTAAAGCAGCTTGAATACGAAAGAGAAGTGAAGAAAAAGAAAGAGAGAGAGTTTGAACTTCGGGAGATGGCCATGAAACATGACAGTCAGTTAACAATGGCCGATTTAAACGTACAGTTTGAGGATAGTGATGAGGAGAATGAGACAGAGTGTCACAGTCGGAATTTGGTGGGATCCATTTAAGTATGTCAAAAGCATTGCCAAGGTTTGCAGAGAAGGAGATAGAAGCCTTTTTCATTTCATTTGAAAAGATAGCTAAATAAATGAAATGGCAACAGGACATGTGATTAGTACTGATTCAAGCAAAGCTGATAGGCAGAGCAATGTTTTCACCACTACCGGAGGAGGTATCTGAAACGTGTGAGGAGGTGAAAAAAATCAATTTTGGGTGCATATGAACTAGTGCCTGAAGCCTACAGACAAAGGTTTAGAAATTTCAGGAAAGAATTTGATCAAGCATACACGGAGTATGGCTTCCGGTCACGAGGGCGGAAGGCAGCCGCGCAATGGAGGGCTCCCGTTCGGGAACGGCATTTTCGGGGCTTTAAGCCCGGTCCCAGTGTCCACGGAGGCGTCAAAGGCAGGGAGACGGCACAGAGGAGGCACAGTGAAGGCACAGTGAAACAAAATGTCGAAGGTCAGCAAAGAAACGGCCGTACAAATAACAGCTGAAGGTCCGTCGGGGAGGGGAAAGGTCACCGCGCAGCCACCACTGAAAAAGGAGGCTGGAGCAACAGGGGAGGCCGTATTGTTTGCAGCTGAAGAAATAACTAAGGTGATGGCTGCAGAATTCGAAAGGCAGTTTACAAAACACTTGGAGGTGATGAGGAAGGATATAAGGGAGGTTTTGAATGTGCTGGCGGAGGAGGCAATATCTCCAGTAATGACGGCAGTGGCGAGCGAAGTGGCGGAGGTGCGGACACAAGGGGAGGTGCTGAAGGAAGTGGAGGAGACATTATTACAGCACGGTGATCAACTTACCTCGGTGGGGAAGGAGATGAGCAAGGTGATGGAGATTAACAAGGATCTGCGAGGAAAAATGGAAGACCTGGAAAACATATCCAGGTGACACAATTTGAGGATTGTGGGACTGCCGAAAGGAGTTGAAGGGCCGAGGCCGACTAAGTATTTTGCCACCATGCTGGCGAGACTATTAGGGGAGGGGGAGGATCCCTCCCGCTATGAACTGGATCGGGCTCATCGCTCGTGGCGGCCTGTACCAAAGGTGAGTGAGCCGCCAAGGGTAATGACTCTTTGCTTCCGTAGGTACAGTGTGAAGGAGAAGGTCCTGTGATGGGCCAAGCAGAAGCGGGTGGTACAGTGGGCTGGAGCTGGTATACATGTATACCAGGACTTTACGGTGGAGCTGGCGAGGAGGCAGGCTGTTTTCAACCGTGTGAAGAGGGCACTGTACATTAGCAAGTTGCAGTGCGGCATTGTATATCTAGCAAAGCTGAGGGTGACTTACGAGCTGAAGGACTTTTATTTTGGAATGGCAGAAGAAGAGGAGGAGTTTGTGAAGGCAGAAGGACTGTGGCAAAACTGAGAATATGAGAAATGGCCATGTGCCGATGTAACCTCAGGACGGCATTTTCTTCTTTTTTGTTTCACTGCGTGCGGATGTATGGGCTAAAGGAGCCAATGTTGTATGTATTTAGACAAGGGAAGTGATGGGACTTTCACTCGAAGTGAGAGCTCTTTGGTGTGTAGGTGGATATGCGGGGTGTGTGTGCTAAAAGGGCATTTCTGGGCTTTCCTAGGGCCGAGAAAGGGGGAAAGGGACCACGGTGGTGGCTTCCACGCTGGCCGGTTTAAGCCGTCCAATGTATGGGAGTGAGGTGGGGGAGGGGCATGCGGCATAACAGAGTCCGAGTGGTCTAACCGGGGAACCGAGGTTGGCGGGAGGAGTTTTACAAGAGGCTGTGAACGGGAGGAGTGGGGGGGGGGTGTTTACAACTCTTGGGTATCATGTACAGTACTCTTTAAGAGGTTTGACTGCTTTGAGTTTGGGGGGGGGGGGCGGGGGTGGACTCTATGGTGACCATGGGCAGTCCCAGACTTTTTTTCTTTTTCTCCTTTGTTTTTTGTTTCCACCGTGGGAGGTTTTGTTTTATTTGATGCATATATTGACAGATGGGCCGTTGTTTGGGGTGGTGGGGGGATGGGTTCGTTGTTATTGTTAAGGGGATTGATTTTGTATTTGTTACCGTTTACTGTTTATGGGTGGGGTGTAAATTCTGAAGGAAAATGTGACAATGAAGAATAAAAACATTTTTTTAAAAGCATACATGGAGTTTGAAAGGATGAAATAGAGTCATTTTGATAGGAGAATAATGGCTTTGAAAATAGACCAAACATGTAAAGCTCTCAAAGAAATTATACTTTTGGAGGAGTTTAAAAATTCAATTCCTGATGTAATGAGAAGCCCTGTGGAAGAGCAGAGTCTTAAAACTGCAAGATTAAAAGCAGAAATGGCAGATAATTAAGAATTAGTTCACAAATCAAAGCTTGGTTTCCGACATCAGTTCCAGCCAGTGACGAATTGAAACTGGGGACATGAGAAATACTCAAGCTGTAAAAGTGAAGGTGATCTGATGGGAGATAATAAGGAGACTGTACCTCAAATTTACAAAAAACTCCAGGAGGGTGGAAAAGAAATTAAAAGTTTCAAATATTTTAACTGTAATAAACTAGACCATGTAAAGTCACAGTGTTGGTGGTTGAAGAAAAGCACTGGGAAGGCTGATGTGGTAAAGCAGGTTAAGCCAGTGGGGTTTGATGAAGTGTTAAAGGAAAGCCCAAGTGAAGAGAAGGAAGTGCAAAAGATTATACAGCCTCATCAAGAGGTGATTGATGAGAAGGTGCCTGATCTCTTTTAAAAATTTACTTGTGTGGGTAAAGTTGACTCATGTGTATCAGGAGGACCAGATGAACAACCTACCATTTTAAGAGATTCGGGAGCTAGTCGAAATTTAATGGTAAGAGATGAGGAGTTATGCAGTTTTGGAAGAATGTTGCCAAAAAAGATGGTAATATGTGGAATTCAGGGTGAGAGGAGTGGCGTTCCATTATGTAAGGTAAGGTTGGAAAGTCCAGTAAAGAGTGGTGAACGGGTAGGAGAAGTAATAGAGAAACTATCTTGTCCAGGAATACGGTTTAGCTTGGGCAATGATATAGCTGGATCGCAGGTGGGAGTGATGCCTACTGCGCTTGATGAGCCAGTGGAAAATCAGACAACTGAAGTGTTGAAGGACGAATATCCTGGGATTTTTCTAGATCGTGTGGTAATAAGGACGCAAAGTCACAGGTTAAGACAAGACGAGAAATCAAAGAGTGAAGATGAAGTTGAAGTGCAATTGTCAGAAACTATTTTTGATCAGATGGTTGAAAAAGAACAAGAACAGGTGTCGGATGAGGCGGATATTTTTAGTTCAGGAAAATTGGCGGAGTTACAGCAGAAATATATGGAAATAAAACTGATGCATCAGAAAGCATAAACGCAAGAGGAATCTGAATGAATACCAGAGGGTTATTACCGTAAATGTAATGTCTTGATGAGGAAATGGAGACATTTACATATGCAGGCGGATGAAAAGTGTGCAGAAGTTCATCAAATAGTATTGCCGATAGGGTATAGAAAGGAGGTGTTGCGAGTTGCACATGGGGTACCAGTGGGAGGTCATTTGGGAATAAGGAAAACTCAAGCTAAAATCCAGAAATATTTTTATAGGCCTGGACTACATAAAGATGTGGTTACATTTTGTCAATCATGTCACGCATGTCAAGTGATAGGTAAACCTCAAGCAGTGATAAAACCAGTGCCCTTAATACCCATTCCAGCATTTGAGGAACCTTGCACAATGGTCCTAATTGATTGCGTAGCACCGCTTCCTAAAATAAAAGTGGGAATCACTATCTTTTGAATCCAGTAAGAAGTCTTACAACACCAGGTTAAAGTCCAACAGGTTTGTTTCAAACACGAGCTTTCGGAGCACGGCTCCTTCTTCAGGTGAAGGAGCCGTGCTCCGAAAGCTCGTGTTTGAAACAAACCTGTTGGACTTTAACCTGGTGTTGTAAGACTTCTTACTGTGCTCACCCCAGTCCAACGCCGGCATCTCCACATCATATCTTTTGAATATAATGGATGTGTCTACTAGGTTTCCAGAGGCCATTCCAGTACGTAATATTGCAGCTAAAACGATTGTTGCTTCAATTCTTTACTAGATATGGACTACCCACAGAAATGCAATCGGATCAAGGATCAAATTTTACCCCCAGGTTATTCAAAGAAGTAATGGATAGCTTAGGAATAAAACAATTTAAATCAACTGCGAACCATCCAGAATTGCAGAAAGCGTTAGAAAGGTGGCATGAGACATTCAGGACAATGTTGAGGGATTGTTGTCCAGATTATCCAAAGGATTGGGATAAAGAAATTCCATTCGTACTGTTTGCAGATAGGGCTACACATAATGATTCAGCCACATTTAGTCCTTTTGAACTAATTTTTGGTCATGAAGTAAGAGGATCACTTCAATTGATTAAGTTGAGTGAGAAATCGGAAATTATGCTGCTGGATTACGTGTCAAATTTAATGGAACGCTTACATAGAGCACGTGAATTGGTTAGACATTTGAAAGTTGCACAAAATGTGATGAAACGGGTTGCGGACAAGAAATCCACAGTTCATTGTTTTGGCAGTGGCAATAAAGTTTTAGAGTTGTTATCAGTGGTATGTGAACCTTTCAAAGTTGGGTTTTGTGGACCATTTCAGATTAAAAGGAAATTAAGTGAGGTGAATTATGTGGTACAAACGCCAGATAGAAGGAAGAATCACCCAGTGTGTCATGAGAATATACATAAAAGATACTTTGATAGGGAAGGAGAGGTAAAGGAGGAAATTTTAATGATTCTAACTCAAAGTTACGAACCAAATCCAGATGACAGTGATTTCAATATACCTCAAATGAAGTTGGAAAATGAGGATTTTCTTTAAAAATTGGGATAAATTGTTGAGTTACCTTCCACAGGAAAAACGAGCTGACTTGAAAGAGTTATTGATATCACATGGGCAAGTTTGTGGAGATAAATTAGGAAGTAGTAAAATGGATCCACATGATGTTCATGTGGGAAATGCTGTTCCAATCAAACATTTAAGACATCCTTCACCACCGGGAAACCCGTGAATGCAGATTTCGTGACCATGGAACTTGAATCGCAATGGCGAGACATCTGCCTCCGACATATTTCTTGCACCTACATCCCAACATTTCCTAATTCATTTGCCAGGCGATCAAGAGCCCTCTGCACCTCATCTTCGCGAACTCCTCAGAATTAATGGATGGCACGGCAGCACTGTGGTTAGCACCGATGCTTCACAGCGCCAGGGTCTAAGGTTCGATTTCCGTTTGGGTCACTGTCTGTGCGGAGTCTGCACGTTCTCCCCGGGTCTGCATGAGTGTCCTCCGCGTGATCCGGTTTCCTCTCACGTCACTAAGGCGTGCATATTAGGTGATTTATAAATTCTCAATTATCTCTCATGTACCCAAACAGGCGCTGGAATGTAGCGACTAGGGGGTTTTAAACTAACATCATTGCCGTGTTAATGTCTATGTGGAGATGCCGGCGATGGACTTGGATGGGCACAATAAGAAGTCTTACAACACCAGGTTAAAGTCCAACAGGTTTATTTGCAATCACTTGCTTTTGGCGCGTAGCTCCTCATCAGGTGAGTGACTCCTGTCAACCCGAAACAAGATCCATGTATCCATATTTTATGACTCAGCTGATGGAGGAGCTATGCTCCGAATGATATAGATTCCAAATAAACCTGTTGGGCTATAACCTGGTGTTGTAAGACTTCTTACCGTGTTAATGTAAGCCTACTTGTGACGATAATAAAGATCATTATTAAACTGTTTTTCTAGTCACCTAGTTTTTACTCAAGCGGAAAATTCTCAATTTTCCACAGTGTGGAATGGAAGTTAATTTGAGGATTAGTTGCCCGCTTCTGGAATACATTAATATCTAGTTGCTATTATAAAATAAAGACACTTGCTGAAGCATGATGGGATTGCTTGAGTATATTTTGAGACTGCTTTTGAACAAAACTTAGGAAGTTGGGTAATGTAACCAAAATACTGTATTTTGGAATTGGCCGTATTATGATGACGAGTTATGTAAGTAAGGGCAAGGAATAAGTACTCGATAATGAACCAAGAGCATTCTCAATGTTTGTTTAACATGAACACAGCCAGCCAGATGCTTTAGTTGTTTATGCCAGATTATAAAGGTACCGTTTCTGCTGTGTAATGTCAGAGTGTTGTGAAGTGGCTATATGGCTACTGTAGCCTCCCACAATATCGTGTTAATAAAATCCGAAAACGAAGCTCGTGAGATTTATCTAAAGCACCGAACATCAGAAATTGAAATCAGGTTAAAGGAAATAAATTCAAGCGAAAAAAAAGTTATTGAACAATATATGTTTTTAAATGATATGAAGGGACGCAAACGGCATTCCAGATTCTCAGCCCACTCTCCGTCCCTTTAGGTTCTGTCCGAAAATTAACCATTTCAGCAGACAGTTGAGCTGTTCTAAATAGTAATAGAAAAATATACGTCTCTAAAATAGCTATTGCCAATAAAATCAATCATTGGAAAATGACTTAAATGGAAATACTGTTCTTGTGCTGCGAAATATATGATTCCAGTCCCACCCTGCATAAATGGGGACTAGGCTCCCAATGATAATCAGCTGAATGTAGGAAATAAGTCATTTGATCACTCGTTAGCAAATAGAAGGAAAAAAGCTGTCATGAAAGGGGCCAAGAATATATTGACATAGGGCAAGTGACTCTGTGTTGGCAGAAAAAGGGCAAGACAGTGCCCTAGTTTGTGGCTAGGTTTAAAAATTATTGGTAAGAACATGCTGGTGATTCATTGGATGTACATTTTACGTACTCTGACCCCAACACTAATCAATGCCAATAGGGCTGCCACGGAGAAAATGTGCTACAGGCGACCAAGATCGGATTGTCCAAATCAATGAGAGAAAAACCCATGTCAACGGTAAAAATTGGAGATCATTATGTGGACCTTCTGGTCGATACCGGCTCTACTATGACCATTCTCCTTGGGAATCCGCTCCACCCCCCTCCCTCCGTGAATCCTCTATTGCCACTGTGAGAGTAGCCAGTATTCTCATTATGGAGACATTATCGCGCCCAGCAGACATGGAAATAGACAATGTCCCTCTGGTGGATACTGTGACTATTTCAAAAATAGTGCCCCTTCCCATATTAGGCAGACACTTTGCAAATTAGGAGCGGTAATTCATTGCAGTAATGACGGAATATTTATGGAACTACATCAAAATCGAACTCATCAGTTGCCAACTTTGGAGGTTGCATCTCATCTGTGTTGTGTTGCTGACAGCTGAACATTAACAGTAAAACTGTTCAGAATCTGCAGGAAATCCTACAAAAGGTTAATGACCTTTGCACACAGCTCTTAAAGCACCTGACAGAGTCCAGCCGAGAAAATATAGTGACTCATTGCGCGACTTGATATGCACATAAGGATGAGCAAGCATGTCACTTGAAAAAGCAGACTTCATTGCAAGTCACTCCCTATTTAATTTTCGGGCTATGTGGATTAAGAATGTTAGTACAAGTAACCCACAGTCACAAGGAGCTCTTTAAGATGGGTTTGACTTCAAAGCCCCATATAACATTGTGTGAAGTCTGACAACGCAAGGTTAAAGTCCAACAGGCCTCTTTCAAATCACTTGCTTTTCGAGCACTGCTCCTTCCTCAAATGAATTTTGGAGCAGTGCTCCGAAAGCTAGTGATTTGAAACAAACCTGTTGGACTTTAATCTGGTGTTGTACGGCTTCTTACTGTACTCACCCCAGCCCAAGGACAGCATGTCCACACCCTATAACATTGGCCGTAAGACATCCTGCTGACGCAAAGCAAATAGGAGAACAGATCAAAGACGCCAAAGGCAAAAAAGTAGCCCTGGGGATTTGTATTGAAATGGACAGAAAAAAATGTCTGATAGAACTTTATAGTAACTGGAGCGACGAGTGACCTGGAAAGAGGAGATATGGCCCGCTAAATTTGAAAGACAATAGCCGCTGCTAAAGAACCGCCATTTGCTCCCTTCAGTCCTGGCCCAGGTACCGGCACATTTTTGGACCCAATATAAACATAATGCTGGAAAAGTACATTCTGTCCCAGGGTATAGGGTGCAGTTACAGAAGAACGTTGCCCTGCCCCCCCCTTAAAACAATAAGGTTGACGTCGGAAGCAGAAAAGTGGATACAGGGGAAAATGCACTTTCACACCAATGGGGTACTGAAAAAAATAGAGTAATGCCCCTATACTCACCTTTCGAAAAGTAGGAAAACCCAAAGAATGGTGGTTTGTGCAAGATACCAGAGCCATCAAGAACAGTCATTCCTATTGCTCAACTGGTGCCTCACTCAATTGTAATTTTATCACCTATACGAGCAACAGCGGATACTTTTTCCGTCATGGACTTATGCTCAGCCTTTTTCATCATAGCATTGCAGCCGGATAGTTAATATCTATTTGCATTTAAATATCGGAATCCACAGTATACTTGGACACGCCTACCACAAGGCTACACGGAAAGGCCAGCAGTCTAATCTGCGGTAATTAAAAGAGACTCGGACGAGTGACGGTTGTCTGCCTGCTCAACACTCCATCAATATGCTGACGATTTATTGACAGCCTCAGAGCTACACTCTTGCTTGGCGCCGCAGATGCAGAACATTTGTTTGATCATGACTGTTTACAATTGGTTGAAACCACCACCACCCCTGGACCTGATTTACTGATTCTTCCACTAGAAATTCCGAACATTATCTTATTCACCGATGGGTCATTTCATCAAACAAATGATATGTCCCTCTTGGCCAGCTATGCAAAATTATCTGCCTTCGGGAACGTCTGCTAAAGCGTCCGAGTTCTTTCCCCTTACTAGAGCATGTATTCTAGCTATAAACCAAACGGTTTATAATTATACTGCACCAGGTTAAAGTCCAACAGGTTTCTTTCAAACATTAGCTTTCGGAGCACTGCTCCATCCTCGGGTAAATGAAGAGGAGTCCTCTTCATTCTCATGAGAAAGGAGTAATGCTCCGAAAGCTAATGTTTGAAACAAACCTGTTGGACTTTAACCTGGTGTTGTAAGACTTCTTACTGTGCTCACCCCAGTCCAACACCGGCATCTCCACATCATAATTATACTGATTCTCGATATGCTTTCGGGGTAGTACATGATTTTGGCCGATTACGGAAAACAGGGGATCCATAACTTTTCCCGGCCAACCTACTAAACATGCGAAATTGGTTCTAAATTTACTAGATGTTGTTCAGCTGCCCAGATAGCCGTTTTAATGTTGAATCACATACGATTGCAGACGGTGAAGTCGACTGCGGTGATAGATTTGCTGCTAAAGTTGCAAAAAGAGTGGCTTTCAAACAACGGCCACGACAGCAAGATGCTGCAGTTGAAATTCCGTCCGCCATACCATAACAGAAATACAATAAAACCTGGCCCAGGAGTTAGCCTCCCTCCGAGAGCATCGATTTTGTCGAAAAACGGGTTGCTATCGAGACAAACATCAAATCTCGATCCACCCACATACCCGAATAGTGTGCCCCAGGAATCTGTTCTTGCCATTGTGTAGCCTTGCCCAAGGGCAGGCTCAGGTAAGCTAAGGAGCGATGACACACGCCATATGGAAACAATGGTATGCACGATGTATTACGGTAACAGTTTAAAAAGTTGCCCACATATGTATGATTTGTCAGAAGAATAATCGGGGTAGAACAACAGCAGTCTTTCATCATCTCCCAGAGCCCGAAATGACTTTTGAAAATTTGCAGATAGATTTTATACATATGCCGATGTCTAAATGATTCAAATACATGCTGGTGATAGTGGACATGTTTTCATGACGGGTAGAGGCTTTACGAACCAAAAGATATGATGCGAGAACTGTGGTGAATATTCTGTTAAAAGAAATTTAACTTAGGTTTGGAATACCACTGAGTGTCAGAGGAACTCATTTCACCATCAAATTGAACAAAGTCCTAAGAGAAGCCAAGGGATTTGATTGGAAATTGTCTCTACCATATCAGCCACAATCCTCAGGAATTATGAAGGGGAAATCATGCATGACAAATCTGTTGAAGTTCTTTGAAGATGTAACCAGTACAGTTCACGAGGTGCAGCTAGTCGATATTTGGACTTTCAGAAGTTGTTTGACAAAGTCCCGCATAAGAGACCATTGTGTAAAATTAAAGTGCATGGTATTGTGGAAAATGTTTTGAGGTGGATAGAAAACTGGCAGAGTCAAATTCGCACCTCGTAACCCGTGGTTACCCCTCTCTCTGGCTCTGTAAATATTTAATTACCCGCAAATGTTCGCATTCAAAGTATCGTCTTGCGTCTTTGACTTTGTCTATATAAATGTTTCGGGAACCTGCCTCTCCATTCACCCGAGGAAGAGCACTGCTCCGAAAGCAAGTGATTTGAAAAACCTGCTAAACGTTGACCTAGTGTTGGACGGCTTCTTACTGTACAACGATCAATTGATTAACTAAAAACTCTGCATCATCACGCACAGTATGGAACGCACTGAACAATTCGCCAACGGACTCGAGCAGGAGGACCAGCAACTGTCCCCATTCTCAATAACGTGTGTTCCCTGTGCATCAATGTAAAATACAAGACTGAAGAAGTTGAGACAACATTCAGCCAGAAATGTGACATGGGTCTTCTATTGATTTACCACGCAAGACATATTTCAGTCTTCAGTCAATAGATTCATTCCATGTGCCATAAAGACATGAAAACACTAAATACATCAAAATCTGCTGGCTATGATAACGTTCCGACAATAATATCGAAGGCTGATCCAGCTGACGTCGTCAAGTTATTTCAATACAGTCGAAAAATGAACATTGTCGGAAATTTCCCAGGTTGTTCCTTTCCACAAAGATCAACAAGGCAAAATCCAAACAGACAGTTATCATCCTACCATTCACACTCAGATAATCCGGGAATTGATGCAAGCTAAAATAAATTTACTGAGAATACTGAAATCTGAAACAAAAAAGTAAAACACTGGAAATTCGCAGCAGGTTTGACAGTATCAGTGGAGAGAGAAAGTGGCGAACGTTTCGACTCTGGATGACCTTTGTCAAAGATGGGGGCAGCAGGGTAGCATGGTGGTTAGCATAAATGCTTCACAGCTCCAGGGTCCCAGGTTCGATTCCCGGCTGGGTCACTGTCTGTGTGGAGTCTGCACGTCCTCCCCCTGTGTGCGTGGGTTTCCTCCGGGTGCTCCAGTTTCCTCCCACAGTCCAAAGATGTGCGGGTTAGGTGGATTGGCCATGCTAAATTGCCCGTAGTGTCCTAATAAAAGTAAGGTTAAGGGGGGGGTTGTTGGGTTACGGGTATAGGGTGGATACGTGGGTTTGAGTAGGGTGATCATGGCTCGGCACAACATTGAGGGCCGAAGGGCCTGTTCTGTGCTGTACTGTTCTATGTTCTATGTTCTATGTTCTATGGGAATAGAAGCTGTATTCGATTATTTAAAAAATAACTAGTTTCAATGGTCTCGTTGATATTGTGTTTTATTGTGAAGCCAGGAATGGTGAGAAGAATAAAAAAACAAAATCCCTCATCAAAAGCGCCTACATAGACCGCAAAGTCGGCAACCTCTGCAGTGAAGATATTTATCTCACCCTCCGGCTTAATGCCCGATTATTTTGATCCTCCCCTGCCTCCCGCTGTGTGTCTGTCTTATGTGTGTATGGTGGTTAAGATTGGGACGGTGTTAGCCGAATAGTTATATCAGCAGACTGTTGTTAATTGTTTACATTATATGCGTATCTCTTCTCTTGTTATGAATAAACAGGATTTTATGTTTTATTTAGGAATCTGACACCTGCACGTCAGCGGAGTAATCAAGAGTCAATGATCTCCCGAAAATATAAGAATGTTGGTTAATGCATCTGTGATGCCATTCAGGAGATTGCGGGGCTGAAATTGACTATGTATTAGCCCAGGGTATCGTAACACCATTACAACATTGCCTGCCTCTAAACATTCTAATGACGCTTTCACCATTTACCGCTTCTGTTACTTCCAAATGTTCCTGCAGTATTCCCAGTCTCTGGAAGGTGCTCCAAATGCAACAGCCCGCTTAACTTTGTAACCGTTTGCTACACTTATTGTCTATCTGTGTGAACGTCTTCAACACATAATATCAAAGATGAGATCAGGGTGGTTTTTGTTTCTTATTCCAATTGTACTTTATTTCTAATTTGGAAGACACCTTCCATCTCCCTCTTTGACAGAGTAATGTTAGCGTCCTCCTCTCTCAACAGATATTGTCACACATGATGCGATTTTCCAGTATTTTCTGATTTTGCTTCAAATTCCAATACTCTCCTTTTAGCTTCCATCTTTTTCCTAATTATGTCAGTGTGAAATGATAGGGTAATAATTGTCTGTCTGGAATTGTCTTGTTGATCTTTGTGGACAGGAAGTACCTCGCAGGTTTCCACACTGTTCGTTTTCCGATCGTTTTCGGCAGCATACGTCTTCAGCATTGTCGCCGGAATGTTATCAGTGCCAATGCCATTTCGTGTATTCAGTGACTTAAATCGTTTTACGACACATGGTGTGAATCGAATTGAATTAACATGTGTGTATGTTATGCTTGGCGTCACAGTGGAAGGCTTAGTAGAAGATCAATGTCACGTGCATAGAATATAGGAGCAGGAGGAGGCTTTTGGTTTTTCGAGCCTGCTCCATCATTTACCACGATCATGGCTGATCATCCAACTCAAAAGCCAAATTCTACCTTTTCTGCATAACCTTTGATCACATTGTCCCCACGTGCTGTATCTAGCCGCCTCTTGAACATATTCAATGTTTTAGCATCAACAACTTGCTGTGGTAATGAATTCCACAGGCTCCAGTCTGGGCGAAGAAATGGCTCCTTATATCTGTCCGAAATCGCTTACCCTCAATTCTCAGACTATGACCCTTGGTTCTGGACACACCTATCATTGGGAACATCTTCCTTGCATTTACTCTGTCGAGTCCAGTTAAAATGTAATAAGTATCTATGAGACCCCCCCCCCCCCTCCCATTCTTCTGAACTCCAACGAGAACAATCTCCTCATGTGACATTCCCGCCATTCCTGGAATCAGTGTGGTAAACCTTAGCTACACTCCCTCGAGAGCAAGAACGTCCTTCCTCAGAGAAGGAGACCAAAACTGCACACAATACCAAGGCGCTGTATAATTGCAGCAACACATCCAGCTTCTATACTCGCAACCTCTCGCAATGAAGCCAGCATGCCAACAGCCTTCTTTACCGCCTGCTACGCCTGCATGCTTACCTTCAGCAACTGGTGCACAAGGACATCCAGGTCCCGCTGCACACTCCCCTCTCCCAATTCACAACCATTTAGGTAGTAATCTACCTTCCTGTTTTTGCTTCCAAAGTGAATAACCTCACTCTTATCCAAATTATACTGCATCTGCCGTCGCCCAACCTGTCCAGATCATGATGTAGAACCGCGGTATCCTCGTCACAATCCGCCTCCCACCTAGCTCGATATTATCTGCAAAATTTGAGATATTACATTTTGTTCCCTCATCCAAATCACTGATATATATTGTGAATAGCTGAGGTCCCAGCACCGATCCCTGTGATACCCCACTAGTTACTGTCTGCGAATTTGAAAAGGACTCATTAATCACGACTCTTTGTTTCCTCTCTGCTAACCAGTTTTCTATCTACGTCAACACATTTACCCAATGCCATGCACGTTAATTTTGCACAGCACCCTCTTCTGCGAGACTTCGTCAAACGCCTTCTCAAAGTCCAAAGAGACCACATTGACTGGCTCCTCTTGCCAAATCTACTGGTTACATCTTCAAAGAATTCCAACAGATTTGTCAAGCATGATTTCCCCTTCATAAATCCATGCTGACTCTGACTCACACTATTGGCCCAAGCTTGTAGCAAATGCTTGTGTCTTGCATTTTGCATTGACGTAAAGCACACAGCCGCTATCGAGGCAGGGACTCCTGCTCGGGTTAGTTGGTGAATTATTCCGTGGCTTCAATCCTGTTCGTCTGGACTGCAGAGTTTTTATCTGATTTAGTAATTGCGTGATCGCTTACCTCAGTTTTTTGCAAGCATGTTTCGCTTCTGGCATGCAAGCAAAGCGATGCTGTGCCTTCATCAAGTTAACACTTCATTTTTATGTATTACTGGTGCCGCCCCAGGTATGCCGTTCTGCACTCTCCATTAAAAGTATGTTGATCATTCGATAGGAAGATATTGATAGTGTAATGTGTATGGCTGGAAACAATTTCAAGTTTTTGATTGAAAACAATCACGGCCAGCTGATGGCCTGTCGCAGAGCACAATTGCTTCACAGCTCCAGGGTCCCAGGTTCGATTCACGACTTCGCTCACTGGTTGTGCGGAGTCTGCACGCTCTCCCCGTGTGTGCGTGGGGTTCCTCTGGGTGCTCCGGTTTCCTCCCACATTACAAAGATGTGCGGGTCAGGTGGATTGGCCATGATCAATTGCCCTTAGTCTCCGAAATTGCCCTTAGTGTTGGGTGGATTACAGGGTTATGAGGATAGGGTGGGGGTGTGAGCTTGGGTAGGGTTCTCTTTACAAGAGCCAGTGCAGACTCGATGGGCCGAAAGGCCTCCTTCTGCACTGTAAATTCTATGATATATGATTCCCTTTCGCGTCGAGATGGCGCCATTCTGCATGTTAGTTGAATACCCTTAACGTGAAAACAGGGTTTCCTTTCCACAATACTCACTCATAGAACAACATAGAACATACAGTGCAGAAGGAGGCCATTCGACCCATCCAGTCTGCACCTACCTACTTAAGCCCTTACTTCCAGCCTATCTCCGTTACTCTAAGGGCAATTTATCATGGCCAATCCACATAACCTGCACGTCTATGGACTCTGGGAGAAAACCAGAGCACCCGGAGGAAACCCACGCAGACACGGGGAGAACATGCAGTATCTCCGCAGACAGTGGCACAGCGGGTAATCGAACTTGTGACCCTGGCCCATTGAAGCCATAGTGCTATCCACTTCTGCTACCGTTCTTCCCACTCCTATGGATAAAATTAGTCAAATATGCATAGTGGTGAATGCATTTAATTAGTTTGAGTTGCTTAATTTAATTGACTTGGTTTATCAATTCCTAATATTGAAATAGATCCATATGCTGCATTTTCTGAATCCCGCAACGGTCCTCGTTCTGCTTGATATTATTCATTGACATGTCGGGTCACCGAGTGGAACGTGGCTTGGTCGATCGAAACTTAAAAGTAATGTGGAGGATGCATACTAAAAATATTCACAGGAGCATTAATTTGATATTGTTAACACAATAACAAAACAAGTATTCAAGGGGAAACGTTAACCGTATTGCACAAAATAACACGAATATTGCAAATAGATCCAAAGAATAATTGATTCATATGAGCTCATCCATTTTATCTCGGAAATGTTCTCATAGACCAAACACTCCAGTAAATATGTGCCACTGTTTTCACACTGTATTTCTGAACATTCACTGGGTTTCCTTCCCAGGCTCATATCTACCCGAGACAACGTGGCAAACTCATTATACAATAACGTTCAGAGGACTGCAAATGGGTTCTCGAAAGTCATGTTCTCGGCAGTCAGAAAACATTTCTAACTGAAGAATCTTAGATGTTCATTTTTTCTCTCTCAGGCACACACATACCGACTGAAACATCACTTTCATCGCTCCCTGGGTCACTGGAACGCTGTTGCTCGGGATCAACATAATCCTTCAACTTTATATTTCTATTTCAATTTCAGTAATCTACTAAACCAGCTGCTTACTTCAAGGCTTGTCTCTCCTAATTAATAATATCGCGATGAAAAACTCTGAATTTATCCAAACCCAGTTTTCACCATTCTCAAATCAAAAGCACAAACTAAAAAATAGAAAAACCAAATTAACTTGAATATGTATATACGTTTCGGAACCTAGTGCATAGCCACAGATAATATACATTAATATATACTGGAGATGCTAATATATATGCTAAAGATGGCAGTTTAAAACCTTTTAGAGAGACACTCTAACATTTGAAATCAAATTACTGAGTTTTCACAGTTGAGTTAAGAACATGAATGAAACAAAATTTGAACTCCAAATAGGAGTGGTGGTGCTCGACTGGACAGAATAATTGCTGGCCGAATTCAGCTTTCTTTTTTGTGCTTAAGCATTGAGACCTGAAATGTACAATTGAGTCCCAGCGCTAAATATATTCCATCAAAAGTTTAAAATAACTCAGTGTCGTAATCTATTCATTAAAAAGCATGGAACTATGTCGTAACATTGATATCCCTGAGGTGATCGCATAGGGTATATATGCAAGGCTTTGGGAATGTATCATCTCAGAGTTTAATAGTGAGAGAGTTCGTCCTGGACAAAGGATCTGATTCTTTCCCCGAAAATGCGTTCTCCGATTGACCAAATCCTGAAATTATATTACCTGATTCTAGCCGTTCTTGGTGTTCCTGGTAAGTGACCATAACTATTGAAGTTCCTAAAGCTGTTTGCAATCTGCGTTCTGGTTTTATTTGTGAATGATAAATGTTGCATACTGATCCAACTATCACCTTTATGCGTGCGCCAGAATAATGAGAGTGTTTGTTCAATCATATGTCTTGTAATGTCCCCGCAATATTATTATGTTTCTTTCAATAGCAATCAATATAATTTGATTGGAATTATCGAAATAACGTTTAATGTTGAATCAGAGCCTAGTGAAGGCCAACACTTCAAGGAAGATATTAATGCAGGTCAAAATAAAACCATAGTGAATATGGATCAATTACGAGAGTATTATACCAACATCCAGTAACCGTGCCCAATGGGAGTATTGGTCACTGTTGAACAGTACTAAATGTGGATGACGCAGTGTACTGAATAAGTTGCATCTTCTTTGAAATCACCCAATTTTAGTCAGTGATCTTTCAATTTTATTGGCCTGCCTCTATCTTTTACCAATCTCAGAATTTGGAAACAAAGAGAGTTTCACGTTAAATTAAGATATTTTGGGGCATACCGTGACATGTCTCGATACTGTTTTTATCTATTAAACAGTTCCAACACTAACATATATCAACATTCAAACAATCAAACTTAATTATAAGGTTATTCCAATCGTCCTCACAAATACCTATTCTTACACATTATAGTTATTCTGAAAATAGTTTATTTTATTCTAAGTTTATTTAACGGCAACCTGAATACGGTCCTCATCAACTATTTAACATGAATACTGCGGTTTATTATCATCTTCTTATTGGTATTAATATTGGCTAAGTTTAATAAAGAGCAGACTTCAATAATTGATTAAGAACTTTTATATCGGCTCTTGTCAACATTCCAGTGCGTTTCTGTAAACCACCTGTAGAAATAACTGTGCATAGTTCAGTGAAATGTACCTTTGTGAGGAGACAAAGCTACAACTGAGAACGCAACATAGCGGATTTTCAATTTGGAGATCAAACGATTGAACAACGAATAAAGAACAATACAGCACAGAAAGAGGCCCCGCGGCATTCCACTCCTGTACCGGTCATGATAACACGCTTTGCAAAAACACTGAACACTTTCTAGTGCCGTATCCCTCTATACCCATGCAATTAATGTATGTTTTAAGATACCTCGACATGCTTCTGCTCGTGTGGCGACCATAATTCTGCGTAATATTCCAAGTGCTGCCTTACCAAGTTTCTATACAACTGCAGCATGGCTTGGCAGCTTTTATACTCGATGCCCCGTCCAAGAAGGCAAGCATTCCATATGCTTTCTTGACTTACTTGTCCACTCTTGTTGCCACCTTCAATGATCTGTGGACCTGCACGTCCAGATCTCTCTACGTTTCTATATTCCGAAGCGTTTTGCCATTTACGGCATATTTCGCTCTGTGTTCGACATAGCAAAATCCATACCTAACATTTGTACGAAATAAACTCTATTTGTCATTTCTCTGCCTAAGGCTCCAACCTATCTATGTCCTGCTGTATCCTCTGACAATCTTCAACACTATCTGCCACTCCATTAACCTTGCAGTCATCCGCAAACTTACTGATCAGCTACATCTTCCTCCAAATCGTTTTTGTATACTACAACTAACAGAGGCCTCAGCATCAATCCCTCTGGAACACCACTCGTTATAACTTTCCATTCAGAAAAACACCCATCTTCTGTTCCCCTCCGCTTCTGTGATCGAGCCAGTTCCCTGTACATCTTGCCACCTCACTTCTGATACTGTGTGAGCATCTTTTGTACCAGTCTGCCAGGAGGCACTTTGTCAAAGCTTTCCTGGATTCATCTTACAAACTCTGCCCCATCCAAGCATCTAGAACTAAGTGAGTCCCAGTCAATACAGGGGAAGTGAAACCCCCTTACCACAACAACCTTGTTACTTTTGCACCTATCCAAAATCTCTCTACCTATCTGCTTTAATGAATAACGTTTGTAAACGGTTCATGATTAAACAAACGTTCCATTATCTGAATCGCTAAATTAACCTCGTGAAAATAATTGCACAGACTCCATTCATTCAATACCATCATTGTTGTAATATCGGGAACGTGCTTCAAACGGTAAACACAGTTTTGCAGAACTGTGTTGGTGAGTCTCATCTCGTGTTTTTATTTATTCCGGTTCAGGACAAATTAAACTAATATTTTACTGGATTCCAGCGATACTTGTCGACACACATTGTTTATTTAAATGATCCACTATGTTCCAATGGTCACGTTAGCGTGTCGACTCGAGTCACATTTCATTTCCCACTGAATATTTCTGCAACGCCTTGTTCCAGTAAAAACGTCACCTCTATCCCTATGCCAAGTTGAAATTAATTTGTTCCATAATTCCACAATGTCTAAAGTTATTCATTATTAAAAATTAATTCAGTCATTGTATTGTATTATGGATCTTTATTCATACAGTATAAATGTGGATTTGACAGCAAATTTTATCACTGTCTTTCTGCCCGCCGAATACACTTATAAATGTTGAAAGACAGTGTTGCCACCGCTGACCTTTCAGAAAGACCACATCCGACATTCCCGTTGAACCCTATTCCCTTTTTGTCTAATTTCAACCAGTTTTCTTCTGCTTGTGCCCTAACTCGACTTGAATTCGTTATGCCGCAATTTCCAGACAGTATTTGCATAACCAAAGTGTGTTGTATCCATTGAAACACCTACTCTACAATTTCTGACAGCAATTTAAAAAACGGTACAAATTATCACCTTACTTTTTTGAATACTATTGACATTATGTTCAGTATATTTAACAATTGTAACTAGCAAGGACGGGAAAGTAAAAAAATCAGTCGTGGGTGCTGACAATGAGGGATGAAGTCAGTCCCTTCATAAGTGACCATAATTCTGTGGCCATTGGGATCTCCTTTTCCACTCGCAGCGCACCCATGATCATGGTGATCTGGGAGGCTGGGGTGACTTGAATGGGAAATCTCTTTGACAAGCCGCGGGAAGAGAGAATCCCGCCACTAGCAAACGATGCGCTTGCCGAGAAAGCCATGCGTGGGGAACCGGAGTCCCCAGCCCTAACATCGGACTATGTATTGGTTGGATCTGAGAAACAGCAAGTGTAATACCATACCTCTAAAGTGTAGGGGACATGCTAGACCAGGCATAAATCAGAAATTAGAGGTGAATATAACAAGGGCAATGAAGTAACAATCGTCAGCTACAATGGACATGTCGACACGGCAAGACGAATTAGCACTAATATTTGGAGAACGAATTCATGGAATGTGTCAAAGATGTTTGCTAGCCCAGTATATTAAAGGCATGGGGTATACTCGATCCAGTATTATGAGATGAGGATACCTCACAAAGAATGTTGGTGCAAAATCTTTAATGAAGAGAGACCGTAAAATATACAAGTCTCTATTGAATGTGAAAGCATTGTACTTCAATTAAAGAGGACAGGCTCTTACATGAAAGTGTAAAATCGGGAAAGAGTGCAGGAGATAGAATCCATAGCATACCTAGTGTGCAGACCTTCTGTACCGACCTTCTGAAAGAGCACCCTACTTGGGCCTACTCCCTGAACCTATCCCTGCAATCCCGCATCCCCAACTATCCTGAAAATACCTGGACACTAAGGGACAATTTTGTCATGGCCAATCCATCTAACGTGCACACCTTTGGACTGTGGTCGGAAACTGGAGCACCCCGAGGAAACCGGCACAGACACTGGGAGGAAGTGCAAACACCACACAGACAGTGAACGAAGACCACAATTGAACTCGGGTCCCTAACACGGTGAGGCAGCAGTGCTAGCCGCTGTACCATGTGTCACACAGATAAACCCCTGTCACCTTTCCTCTGAATAACAACCACTGGTTAATGGAGAAACAACGACTTGATTGAATTTCTTATAATTCAATAATTCAATTGAAAGCTCATGGTGGAATCCTCTGTACATTAGGGGAGGGCTACTTTGCTTGCAAGCGTGGCTCTGAGATCTCAATCACTTCTCCCTTTAATTATATATCCAACTCCCATTCCGACCTCTCGATCCCACGGAAGTGAGGGTCCAAAGGTGGAGTAACTACGAACATGTGAAGTGTTCAAATCTGATGAAGCGCTGAATCCATGGAGACATCTTAATCCGGTGATTCCACGATGCTGTTGAGGGAAGTAAGCTGGTAAGTGTGCGAAAACAGAAGGTGTGCGCTTCTGAATTATCCACATCTAGTGAAGCACTGTATCCTTGATAGAGGCCTATCTGGTGCTGGCCTCATGTCGATACGGGAAAAAAGCTGATAAGGGCAAGAACCCTGGGAGTAAGACCATAAGACATAGGAGTAGAATTCGGCCACTCGGTCCATCGAGCCGTCTCCGCCATTCAGTCACACCTGATATTTTTCTCACCCCCAATCTCCTCCCTTCTCCCCATAACCCCTGATTAGAAGCTAGCTATCATTCACGGCAGTACTGTAGCCCAGTGGTTAGCACTGTAGCTTCACAGCGCCAGGGTCCCAGGTTCGATTTCCGGCTTGGGTCACTGTCTGTGCAGAGACTGCACATTCTCCCCGTGTCTGCATGGGTTTCCGCCGGTTGTACCGGGTTCCTCCCACTGATCCCAAAAGATGTGCTGTTATGTAATTTGGACATTCTGAATTCTCCCTCGGTGTACCCGAACAGGCGCCAGAATGTGGCGAATCGGGACTTTTCACTATAACTTCATTGCAATGTATCCCCACTTGTGACAATGAAGATTATTTTATGTTATTTTATCTGTGTCTTGAAGATATTCCGTGATTTCGCCTCCATAGAGTTCTGCGGCAGAGTTCCACAGATTCGCCACTCTGAGGCTGATGAAATTCCACTAATCTCTGCTTTAAAGGATCGTCCCTTTAGCCTGAGATTTGTGTCCTCTGGTTCCAGTTTATCCTACAATTGATGACATCCTCTCCACGTCCACTCTATCCAGGCCTCGCAGTGTCCTCTAAATTTCAATAAGATGCCCCCTCATTCTTCTCAACTTCTTCATCTTCTCCCCCCCCCCCCCGACCCGCTGATTGCTGTTTTAGTTGTCCTCTGCTCTCCTTTAAATAATTCCAAATCCTCTGGCTTCCCACTAATCCTTGCCACTTTGTATGTTTTTTCTTTTGCTTTTATGCTATCCTTGTCCTCGTCAACCATCGATGCCTTGTCCTGCCCTGAGCATGTTTCCTCTGGAGGAATTGAACAAACGAATGTGATACAAAATAGTCAGTTAAAATATTAGTTACAATAATGTAGATGTGAGCCAGTCTGATAGTAGTGAGTTCACAAACAAAGGTCAAATGGATTCAGAAAGCATGGCAAGGAAGGGTGCCTCGTGGAGGATGGGGAAAAGGATGTTGGGTACAAGAGGCCCAGCGTTGAGGAATGCGAAGTGAGGCAATCAGGATATATGGCCACGTCAGCAGGTGTATAGGATGACCTATGGGAATCTTGTATGTGAAACTTGATGCCATTTGAAAGATATTTGCAGAGATTTCTTTGTCTCCGATCTCACTCGGTTCTCGAGTTCGTGAAGACCGCCTGTGTGGCAGCACGGTAGCATGGTGGTTAGCATAAATGCTTCACAGCTCCAGGGTCCCTGGTTCGGTTCCCGGCTGGGTCACTGTCTGTGCGGAGTCTGCACGTGCTCCCCGTGTGTGCGTGGGTTTCCTCCACGTGCTCCGGTTTCCTCCCACAGTCGAAAGATGTGCGCGTCACGTGGATTGGCCATGCTAAATTGCCCGTAGTGTCCTTAAAAGTGAGGTTAAGGGGGGGGTGTTGGGTTACGGGTACAGGGTGGATACGTGGGTTTGAGTAGGGTGATCATTGCTCGGCACAACATCGAGGGCCGAAGAGCCTGTTCTGTGCTGTACTGTTCTATGTTCTATGTTCTATGTTCTATGTGTGTTCTGAACCTCTGTGGAGCGAGTCAGCCTTGCAAGTCGGTTAAAAATAAATAATACTATACCGACGAATCCATCTCGAGTTCCATTGAGGCCAGACTGACAGGTAAAGAACTCAATATTGTCACTCTTACTTGGGATGGAATTCTGCTGTGCCTGCCGAATAACCTCCCAAAACCCCTGCCATTCCTGTCTCACTGTCTTCCCGGCTAGACTGCATTTCCAATCGACCAAGGCCAGCCTCATGTCTTCCTCATGTCTTTGTAGTTACCTTTATTTAATTGTAATACCATTACATATGACTCCAGCTTCTCCCTCTCAAACTGCAGGGTGAATTCTATCATAGTGTGGGCACTCCACCCTAAGGGTACCTTCACCATAAAATCCCTCATCAATTCTGCCTCATTACAAATCACCAAATCCAGAATTGCCTGTTCCCCAGTGTGCTCTACCACAAGCTGCTCCAAAAAAATCTCTTAAACTTTTCACAAATTAATTTTCTTCAGATCCACTGTAAGCCTGATTTGTCCAGTCCACATGCATATTGAAGTCGCCCATGATTTTTGAATATTGCATTTTTTACATGTTTTCTCTACCTCCTGATTTATTTTCTCCCAACATCCTGACTACTGCTGGTGGCCTGCACACTGCTGCCATCAGGGTCTTTTTATCTTTACGATTCCTCAACTCTTCCCGTAGCGATACTATGCCTTCTGATTCTATATCGCTCCTTGCTAACCACTTAAATTAATTCCTTACTAATAATTCGGCCCCGCCCACTTTGCCTATTTGCCGAGGATGATTTGATAGGACACATATCCTTCTACATTTAGATCCGAGCCCTGATCCCCTTGCAGCCACGTCTCTGTGATGCCCACAACATCGTACCGGACAATTCAATGTGTGCAACAAGTTCCTTTACCTTGTTCCATATACTGCACGCATTAAGGTACAATAACGCCAGTCCTGCATTGAGCACCTCTTATCTCACATTTGTTACCTTTTTTGCTCTGCCTGAGGGTGATGTTCTCTTATTTTTGTTCTCTATTTCCCCTTCAGTTGTGATACCTTCTAAGCTAGCGCTCTGCTTCCCACCTCCCTGCCATATTATTTTGAATTCTGCCGAGTGACACGAGCAAACCTCCCAGCCAGGATATTGGTGCCACTCGAGTTTAGATGCAACCCGTCCTTCTTGCACAGGTCGCACCTGCCCGGGAAGAGATCCCAATGGTCCAGAAATCTGAAACTTTCCCTCCTATACCACTGCTTGAGCGACGTGTTGAGCTGCACTGCCCTTCCTTTTCTAGACTTACTGGCACATGGCACATGGTGTAATGCGGAGATTACTAATGGGGGAACAGATGTTCAGAGAGACACAACCATATAGCAACAAATGTAAAATATGTAAATTGAGTTGGCTAGGAGTGTTAATTTATTAATATTGAATTCCGACAACCTGTACCCACTTCTCACCTACCCCAAAGCCGAACTCCAGTCCACCACTTAGAACCTGTTGTTTGGTGTCAAAACCCTACCAGTAATATCTGGATCAGACAGGGAGGATTAATTTGCGCTCTATTTCCTTCTTTTGCAGTTAATTTTCTGGCAATTGTGATACTATCCCGGGGAAAGTGTGGCCTCTCCATCTGCACCACTCGTTACCTAGTGGCCATGGCAACAGCGGATCTACTGGTCATTATCACCGATGTCATAATGAGGCGGATCAGTTACTATTATTTCCCACAATGTTTCCTGTACATCACACCCGTGTGTAGTGTTAATGCTGTTTTGTTTTGTGCAGCCGCAGACTGCTCCGTCTGGTTCACCGTCACTTTCACCTTGGATCGATTTGTCACTATTTGTTGCCAGAAACTTAAAACAAAATATTGCACCGAAAAAAATGCGGTTGTGGTTCTAGCAACAACGGGCATTCTGTTCTGTTTAAAAAACATTCCCTGGTACTTTACAAAGGAACCTGGAGAGATTATTGACAATGTGCCTTGGTTCTGTAACAGAAAACCAAGCCTTTATACAGAGACCGGATGGGTTGTTTTTGACTGGGTTGATACAGTTTTGACCCCATTGCTTCCATTCTCTTTAATTACGTTGCTCAATGCTCTGACAGTCAGGCATATTTTAGTGGCCAGTAGAGTCCGTAAAGGACTGAGGGGTAAAAAACAGATAGAGAATCGCAGTGACCCGGAAATGGAGAGCAGAAGGAAGTCGGTGATTTTACTTTTTACCATATCCGGCAGCTTCATACTTCTGTGGCTGTTGTATGTTATATATTTCTTGTATTATAACATCACGGGAACAAGCCCGAAAGATTTCACATATGCTGAATATATATTTCAACAAGTCGGGTATGTTCTGCGGGGTTTAAGTTGCTGCACGAACACATTCATTTATGGGGTAACTCAATCCAAGTTCAGAGACCAGGTCAGAAGCGCGGCTAAATATCCTGTTTCGTCAATTATTAAGTTAATGAATAAAGAAAAGAAGTAGGAACAGCCCAGAGCCGGCTCGTAGTGTTTCCAGTACATAATTGAATAGATAACACCAAACTCCTATAAAACACAAGAGAAAGATCAGAGCAACATTGTGCAAGAGGTGAGGGCTACAGGAGCTGACGTAATAGTGGAGGGTCTGGGGGACCGGGATACAGAAGGAGAGTCATAGGTCACCCTGGAGGAAAGACCCGAATATAGAGAGCGTCTCTGGCTTCAACATAAGACCACGAATTATTCATATTAACATATGTCCCCAATGTTGCCGATGATCACTCATGGAGGAACAAATAAGAGTCTTTTCCCAGCGACTGACAGTAGCCGGAACCAATCAGGCACATTCACGAAAGGACTGTGGTGCCTGATAGCCGACACTGTTAATTACAGTCTTCCGTCTGGAGAGTGTTCACTACCTGAGATAATCAACAAGCACTGCAACGTCACTGCCAGTTGCCTCAGCCAATCACCGAACACGGAGCGGCGACTGCAGTCTTCATCGCCAATAAAGTGATTCTAGCCGGTGTCTGCCAGTCCTCGGAGAAAATCATGGAACTCTGTCGAGTGACTGACAGCCACTGTTTCCATTCAGTGAGCACGGTGGAGGACTGACAGCCACCTCAACCAATCAAGGTTCACTATCCTGCGCCTGACGGCGTTCTCGGTTAATCAATGAGTGCCACCGCTGACTGACAACCGCCTCAGACAGTCTGTCCGCCCTGGATATCGCCGCCGTTTCGCAGTCCACATCGAAAGATAATAAAGGCCTACCTTTGACCGACAGCATACCCAACTAATATAATGTGCCTAAAGTGTGACCGATATCTAGTGGTAGAATTGGATATTTGCGCTGAGTGACAGCCCCCTTATCCATCCAACGAGTTCCAACTGTGTGGATTGTTTTGGGACAAAGGAACAACTATTCAAATTCCGACCAATAAGTTAGACTTTTGCACAACATCCATAAGGTGATTGATATACTGTAAACCCAATTTATTGTTGTCTCCCTGGATCATGATCAAATATTAAGACATGCTGCTGTGCAGAGGGACGTGGTTATACTAGTGCATGAGTCGCAAACGTTGGTTTACAGGTGCAACAGGTGACTAAGAAGCCGAATGGAGTTTTTTTCTTCCTTGCTAGAGGGGTGGAGTTTACTACGAGGGAGGTTATGTTGCAACTGTATAAGGTGTTAGTGAAGCCTAACCTGGGGAATTGTGTTCAGTGTTGGTCTGCTTATCTGAGGATGGACGTACAGGCGCTGGAGGGTTTTCAGGTTAATCCTAGAGTTGAGCGGGTTGGATTACGAGGAGAGATTGAGTAGACTGGGACTGTTCTCGTTGGAATTTAGTAGGATGCGGAGAGATCTTATCGAAATTATAAAATTATGAAGGGAATAGTTGGGATAGATGAGGGCAGATTGTTTCCACTGGCGGATGAAAGCAGAACTAAGGGGTAGAGCCGCAAACTAAGGGGAGGTGGATTTCGGACAAAAGATTGTGAATCTATGGAACTCCCTGCCCTGTGAAGCAGTGAGGCTCCTTCATTAAATGTTTTCAAGATAAAGAGATGGTTGTTTGAAGAATAAAGGATCATGGTGTTCTGGCGGGAAAGTGGAACTAAGTCGTCAAACGATCAGCAATGATCTCATTGAATGGCGGAGCACGCTCGAAGGGCCATGGCCTACTCCTGCTCCACGTTGAAAATCGCTTATTGTCACAAGTAGGCTTCAAATGAAGTTACTGCGAGAAGCCCCGAGTCACCACATTCTGGCACCTGTTCAGGGATTGTCACAAGTAGGCTTCAAATGAAGTTACTGCGAAAAGCCCCGAGTCACCACATTATGGCGCCTGTTCAGGAAACCTGGTAGGGGAATTGAACCGTGCTGCTGGCCTGCCTTAGTCTGTTTTCAAAGACAGCGATTTAGCCATGTGCCATACCAGCCCTTAAGTTCTTACGTTCTTATGTTCTTACTATGTTCAAAGGAAATGCGACTCATGTCCAAAGCCGCAAATTAATTCCGAATCAAGCGTAATGAATTCATACAGCTGAGTTGTGGGTGGAGGTTCAGCAACGATCCTTAAAGCCGAACCAAACTGACAATTATAGTAGTGTTAAGATATTTTGCTGATATTAATTAAAACAGCAAACAGATGGCATTGAGCGAGTATAAAGAGGAACAAAGAACGGAACAAAGATGAAACACATTCGCAGAACGTCTATAACGAAGTAGAAGGCCATTTGATTCGACGTGTCTGCATAGGTTCTCAAATCATGAAATTCAATTACTGCCACTCTCCCGCCTTCTCCACGTAACACTGTATATTCTCTGTGTTTTTTATATAAGAGTCAGGGTCATTTTTGAATATTTCTGTCGAGTGTAACAATCGCGATCTCAGGCACTGCATTCCACACCTTTCCTACTTGGCGCTAAGATAGAATTTGCAAGACGTATTCTTTGGCTGCTATTTCGTAATAATGTTAAATACATGCCATTTCATTAATTGCACTCCAGCTGATGTTAATTATTTAAAAAACGTCGACCCCAGAGTGCAACCAGGCTCGGTAGCTCCTAACTTTAATATTTTTTGATACAGTAGTGGTAAGTTGCTAAACAAAGTCACAGCTGTCTGCTTATGGGACTGTAACACGAAGAATACTACAGTGATCAAACAAGAAAATAGCGACCGATGTGACGTTCGTAAATATCCCATAATAGAATCTCTAGCAAGTAATCCAACACTCCGCAATGCTTCTCCCCAAGCACGGGTTTACGGCTACACACAAATTTGGGAACTAAATCAACTTACTATATGTACGTTGTGCTCAAAATATGTGGTGCACGTGAATTAGCAGCCGAATTGTGGTCGAACACAACATACGGAAAACAAGGTGTAACTGCCACAAAAGCAGATTTAGTGGACTCCCTTCAACCCGCGGATCAAGCACCTACCACACACACCACCCAGCTCACCGAAGCTCCTCTGTGTGTCGGACAAATACGCAGCCTGAAACGTGTATTTCATACGATGCCTCGATTCACGATCTTTTACACGATTTTTATCCAGTACTTTTGCTGGTTCCTTGTTCTGAAACATGTTTATAGCCCTATCCCTGGTATGGATTCGTCTGCGTAGTATTAGAATACTCCATGTCCCACCACGTACCTTGCTACTCTCAAATGACTCTACTCATCATAACCACTGACCTGCCATTTCGCACTGTACGATTTTCTTTTCCTTCCTGTCAGGATCCACAGGGCAAGTTCCTCTCCTGAAATGATCTCTGCATGTAATCAGGAATGTTTCGGGGCATCAAGATGCACACGGCCAAAAATTGCATGTGTGACAATTCCAAGCAGCCACATATGCCCCATATGCATGGTGGTTAGCACAATTGCTTCACAGCTCCAGGGTCCCAGGTTCGATTCCAGCTTCATTCACTGTCTGTGTGGAGTCTGCACGTTCTCCCCGTGTGTGAGTGCGTTTCCTCCGGGTGCTCCGCTTTCCTCCCACAGTCCAAAGATGTGCAGGTTAGGTAGATTGGTCATGCTAAATTGCCCTTAATGTCTAGAATTGCCCTTAGTGTTGGGTCGGGTTGCTGGGTTATGGGAATAGGGTAGAGGTGTGGGCTTGGGTGGGGTGCTCTTTCAGAGGACTGGTGCAGACTCGATAGGCCGAATGGCCTCCTTCTGCACTGCAAATTCTATGATGTACAGAGGGCTTGAAGCCCCTCCCACCGATTTAAAATATCACTTTGCCTCAGGTACTGCCAATGCTTTCCAGTGAGAGCATTTTTTCTACATCTATCCTGCCCCGAGCCCCATGGTTCAATGCTTTAATGGATTATCATCTCAAACACTTCCTCCACGGAAAACATTTGCAACTACTCCAATCTATGTTAGTATCCGAAGAGATTAATCGCTGTACCTATACTTGTGAATATAAACTGCAATCTATCCACTGCCTTCATATACTTACTAAAGTGCAGCACCCTGAGGTGCGTGCAGCACACGGGCTGCAGCGGATCTCGTGATTTTTACAAGTACGACGTAATTTCATGGCTGTTGTACTCTCGTCACCTATTAATAAAGCACGGTGGCAGGGTGGTTAGCACTGCTGCCTCGCGGCACTGAGGTCCCAGTTTCGATCCCAGCCCTGGGTCACTGTCCCTTTGGAGGTTGCACATTCACCCCGTGTTTGTGTGGGTTTCACCCATGCAACCTAAATTGCCCTTTAATTAAAAAATGAATTGGGTACTCTGAATTTATTTTTTCAAAATAAAGTCCAAGGTATTGTTTGCTTTATTCACCACTCGTTCAAACTGCTCTGCCAGATTCAGCGTTTATGCACAAGTAGGCCTAATTTTCTCAGCTCAAGTATCCTTTCAGCTTTCGTTTGTACCATGTCATTCTTCAGAGTTCTACATTGCAAAATTAATTACTTGGAGTGGTCTGAGTCTGCTACATATCCAAGCAGTCTACCAAATTTTCTGTTTCAATTAAATGCTTTACCCTCTGCTCCTCAAAACTTTAAATGCTTCCAGGTTTTCGTTGCTCATGAGGCGCAATTCGAAATACCTTATTGAGGATGACGCTAAGCGACTTAGAAGGGAGATTGACAACTTGGTTAAATTGGCAGACACCTGGCAGATGAACGTCGATGCAGCAAAATGTAAGATAATGAATTTTCCTCAAAGAAACATGCGAAGACAGTATAGGCATAATGGTACAACTTTGAGGGGACTAGAGGAAAAAATGGAATTCGGCGTTCAGGTTTTTCATTCTCTGAAGGTGGTCTGGCACTAAGAAACAGTTGTTATGAAGGCTGAGAGGGACATTGGGTTTATAAATGGAGACATAGAGTATAAACACAAGGATGTGATGCTACACCTCAACAAACCATTGGTGACACTATATTTGCAGTATTGTGGTCAGTTCTGGGCACATTATTTCGGGAAGGATGTAAATTGCTGAGAGAGAGTACGGAGAATATTTACCAGAATGATACCAGGAATTCAGAATTTAAGTTTCACGGAAAGTTTGGAAAAATTGTGCTCATTCTTCTTGGAGCAGAGAAAATTAAGAGGCGACCTTCTTGAGGAGTTCAAACTGATGATCAATTTTGACACGGTAACGAAGAATATTTTGTTTCCACTGGTTGGTATGCCAGTGATTCAAGGTCAAAATTTCAAGATTGGCACCAGGAGAGTTGGGAGTGAGATGAGGAGAAACTTCTTTATCCAGCGAGTTGTTGGGACTCTGAATTAGCTGCCGGGAGAATGGTAGATGCGGATCCCATGGTAGGTTTCAAAAGAGAGCTGGAAAAAAAATTGACAGTGATTAATTTAGCGGACTACGGAGATAGGAAAACGTGAGTAGCTGAGTAGATCTTTTGGGAGCCGGTGTGACCACGGTGGGCAGGATAGCCAACTTCTGTGTTGTAAATAACAAACAAAAATGTTATTTCAAGCCGCATATAAAAATTAGCTGCAAACGTATTATGTGCTACGCAGCAGTTATTAAGTGGAATTCACAATCGCAGTAACATGTTAATTATTAGCTCAGTTTAAGAAGTATGATCTAACTTTAAGCCTGTGGATCAGTTATCAAACCCAAGAAAATAAAAACTGAAACGGCATTCCCTGAACTGCTTATAGAAACATTTCTAACAAATAAATGTTCGTTTCTACAATATTGTATATTTATCTTGAACTATTTTTGAGTATAATTATGACATGCAGCAGCAACCGGTATATTCTGACCATCGTTCTCAATTTCCTTCTCACTCTGCTTGTGTGTGTGTGTGTGTGTGGTGGGAGGGGGCATGGGACAAGGGGGCGTGAACTGTGCGTACCTGTATTTCTACGTGTCAAACTGTGCATGTGTGTCTATCTGAGTATCGCTGTATGTGATACACAGATATTCCAGCAAGGGGAGGTCATTAAGTTTGTGACAGTTAATTTTCTGTGTGCGTGTGTGTGAGTTTGAGTGTGCTTGCATGTGTGCATGTGCGTTAGTGCTGTGTGCGTTGGGCGGGATGTATTTGCATCCTGTTGTGACAACCTGGAAAAGTGCAGTCAATTGCAGCCACAGTCGTTCCGGAGTCACTACGCAATTGAATTAACCAATAATTCGGATATAAATACTCAAAATCTTTACCCCTTTGCTGCCCAATCATTGCACTCACCGGGCTTGTAAGTTTAAACACAATTACGCATTAATTTTCAAAATAACTATCATAGAAAATAGTAGTAATACAACTGGTTAACTATCATCTACCATCGACTCCCACTTTAACTGCCCCACCCTCCATCGACACACACAAAAGACAGACAAACACCCGATGATGTGGTGAGAAAATATTACGGATGAAGGTGAAAAGATAAGTCTTCTCTTCAGACCGTAGTTCCTTTGCACACTCTTCACAGCACGCTTGATGACTAAAGTCCCTAGTTTTCAGCCAGTAATGGCCTACTTTGCAGAATTATTCATTAAAGGTCAGCACGTTAGCAAATACAATACCCACACGCAGCGGCTTTATGAAAAAACATCTTATTTCTCATCAAACTGAGCCTTCAGCTCGAGGTTCGCCCTCAAGTCTATATCTTTCTGTAGTGCGAGTTAGACGGTTCTGCCTTTGCCATTAAGGAGAGAGTTGGTCAGTTCTGGAATCTGGCTGTACATAGATTCATGCAGCCTTTCTGCCCGCAGAGAAGCACAGCCTTTCTTCATATAAACGGATAGGAGGATAGCCATTCCTTCCCTGCACTGCCAAAACCAAAACTGAAATCAAACTCGACCTTAGGAGTTCTGAAAGCATTTCAGTTCGATTTGACCCGATCAGCACCCAAAAGAGGGCAGAACGCATGCTTTCCGGCCCATTCATTGGCCACCAGCGAAATCAATCAAACTGATTCCCAGTCAATCTGTCATTTCTGCTGGTCAGCCTATGATCTCATGTTCAAACCAGCACAGTCTTCTAGTTGAATTAAAGGCACAGACCACGTTTTCCTTCTGATTGAATTAAAGGCACACCCGTTCTGAAAGACCCATATGCATAAATCATCCACCGATCAAATATGAAACAGTAGAAAGAGTCAACTGGACGGACTCTGACAAACGAGTCAATGCGTGTGTGCTGATGTATATGTCTCTGGATGATGCAAAGAGACTGAAGCAGAGGGAGATCTTTTGAACATCTCTGTGTTTGAAGTGCACTATACCCCATTTTTAGCAAACACCATGTCAATCAGTTGCTTTACCAACTTTTCCTTGGTCATCACATATATGAGCCGTTCGACCACCCAATGGTTTAAGCCATCGGTTGGGAGGGGGGGAAATAAACATAATAATAAACTTCATAAGTCATGGAAGTTGAGTATAACTGTAACTCATCTACACCGAGGAGCATCTTGGAAATATGAAAGCAAGCAAAAATGCGGCTGTTGGACATCTGGGCGAAAAGCGTCGTGTTCAGGCTTCCGACGATAAGTCATTTTGTGTTCTCAGCGTCATCTCGCTATCCTCATTGTTGATGACATACCTGCTGGGTTTTCTGGCAATCGCTATTTTCATCTAGGAAATAAATAGATTGATATTGAGCTGAACAGCCGGTTCCGATGTCTGCATTATAATGAAACAGTCATTATTTCTTACTGATATAATTATAATTATGAATCGAACTAGTGTTTAGGGATGTTGAAGAACGTCAGTTTGACACATACTGTATGTGCCGAGATTGCACATCATGGAAAACAGGAACAGTCATGGAATGTGCCTTTGCACGTTTCTGAATTAAATATATAGTTTCGCAAAACGACGTTTCCCTCTGAACTTGCTGCATTCGCTTTTTTCAAGTCCAACGATAACTTGGTTATCAAACCTTTTTAAAATATTTTTATTCAAGATTTTACACTGATAACAAAAACGACATCAACATCAAAGCGCCCAGAACGCGGCTCCCACAGAGTATAGTGTCATAATAAAATACCGGGAAAAAAACAACCAAATCTATAGCCCCCACCAGCCCGTCAACAATTCCCTGCCCTCAAGAATAATAATAGTCACATCCTCCCGCTCCACCCCCCCCCCCCCCCCCCCCCCCGCCCCCCCCCCCCCCCCCCCACCTTCGAACATCTGATGGCGAATTTTCTTTCTCAACAGCAAAACATATAACAATTCTACAACCATCGTCGTTTTAACTAGTACAGGACGCGGGGTCTGTCCAGCAAGCTTCAAATGATGAGATCACAAGGTGACCGAGACAGAGACATAAGAAGTACCTTCCACGGAAAAGAAAGCTGCTGTTTAGCGCTGGCTGGGCAGGCCGTGGCCCAGGCGTACGTCCAAACTGTCAAGCCAGGACGAGGAGCTGCCTATCTTCCCTTGGCAGGGATCGTCCATTTATCTACGAGTGGAGGCTGCGTCCTGTGTGGGGGCTCCGCTGATCGGCCAATGCCGCTGTGTGTCTGCTGGGTATATTCTTTCATTTGTTTCCCTTTGTCTCATGCCGTTCTCCCCTTTCGTATTTGTCCTGCGTTTTCTCTTAGTGCAGTATTCCACCCACCCCTTTCCCGTGCCCTTCCCCCTTTCTGCCCTGCTCCCCGCAGCTTTATCTTCCCCACTCCTTTCTCTCCCTGATTTCGTGACGTATCCTGTACAATCCCGTCACCACCATGTCTGACTGTGCACCTGTTATGATCAGCTCTTGGAACATGTTCGTACATGTTCTACAGATTTTATAGATGGCCGGAGATCCTCCAATGGCTTTATTATTTATTTCACTAACCTGAGAAATTATCCCGGTTCGGGCAGACTTCTGGGTGATTATTGATTGCCAGACGACCAGGAGTCTCTGGCGGACGATCAGGGAGGCAAAGGCCAGGACGTGACCGCTTCTCCCCATGATGAGCTCTGGCGGTTCAGATACCTCAATGGCAGTCACCAGTGGGCATGGCTTCACGCTCACCCCACAACCATGGACAAGTGGTCGAAGAAGTACGTCCAATATCTGACAAGTCTTGGCAGGCGTGCAACATGTGTGTGTGGTTGGCCGACCCTCCCTTGCACCGTTAACAACTGTCCTCCACCTCTAGAAAGAACTGTTCTTCTCGTCCTGCCTATGCACCACCTTTGGCTGTGTTAAGCTCACCTCTGTGCACGTGAGGTGAAAGCTTCCCTGTGGAGTGATTCGATCCAGAGACCTCATGCTATCTCTCTGCTGAAATGTTCATACAACTTTCTTCATGTCTCATCCAGCCATGAACATATGTCCTCCAGCAGCTGTCCGTACATGTTTCCATAGTTTCGCACCTATGGTTCGTCTGCAGTCAATAGCCCGACCACTCGTGTAATTCCCTTTATGTGGGTAAATGTCGTTGTTTCCTTGCAGAGAAAGTTTTGAATTTGGTTATAACTGCCTTCGCTCCTTTCTGGAGCTGTAACCTGTTTGTGATCTTCCCCAGGACTTGCGTGCTACCACTGCGCACAAGGAAGTATTCAGAGCTGGTGATGTTTGTCCGCTTGCTCGGCATTGGAGCGATGTATAATAATTTCATCCAAGACGTGTGTCTTGGCCGAAAGTGCTCCAGTACCTCCATGACGGACGTCCAATCAACACTGGCAAAGGCCTTTTCTCGTCCCAGGAATGATCACCTCGTGTTCTCTCGCCGATTGGTGTAATGAACACGTTCAGCAGGTACTTGATTTTGCCTGTTAATTGCCTGCCCTTGACAAAGTCATCTGATCTTCTGTGAAGACCTCTGGTAAATAGCTCACCGTCCACCTAGCCAGGTCATTCCCCAGGATCTTATCGGCAGTGTTAAGGAATGAGATGAGTCTTTCTGCATGATCCACACGCCCTCGTGTCTTAGTCTTTTTGGTGGATCAGTGATATTGAGGCCTGAGCCAGCGTTGCAAGCTCTCCTTCACAGCGAGTCAACGGCCATATTCCGCAGGTGCGGTCCCAGTGCTGGCACAAATAGTTTGCAGAGGTCCGAAGGGAATCAGGCCGACCACGGTGTCTTCTCCACCTGCAAGGATTTGATGCTCTCCTTACTTCCTTCAGCTCCAGTGGTTATTTGAGGCCCTGTCTCCATTCTTCCTGGAATGTCGCGGAACATAACGGCCCAGTGAGAGATTCCAGAATCTTCGCCCATCTGAAAACCTGTAAGCCGACTTCTTCCAAGAGACACATCTGAGTGAGAAGTACCGACTGAGTTGAAGAAATTGCTGGGTCGCACAGTCATAACGACAGTCTTACCAACCGGGGGCTAAGGGGAGTGCCATTCTGCACACTAAGAGGACAACAATCACGGCGACGGATACGTTACGGAGCCAGGGGGCTCTATGTCTTGTTCAGCGGTGTCCTAGAAGGGGCACCAATGGTGCTGATAAATATGTATTCCTGCAACGGGGACGACGATGAATTTTTGAATAAAACCATGGCAGAAATCGCCGACATTGTCTCGCACCGACTCCTTATGGGTGGGGGGGGGGAGGGGCGGGGCGGGAGGTGGGTTGTAGCTTTCTCTGCATCCAGAACCATCAGACGGAGATCATTCCCCAAATCGGCCAAACAGTCAAGCATTGCGAGGGAACGAAACACCTATAAGGAGCAGGTGGGGCGCACAGGACCTATGGCGGTTCGTGAGAGACGAGAGAATGAGTTTTCCTACTTGTCCCAGGTACACAGAGTCTACATTAGGGTTGACTTCATGTTGTGGGGAAACCAGTGCTTCCAGTGACTTCAACTTACTTTTAATTAGAGTTCTACCTGACATTGGAGATGGCCCGCGCTCAACGTTCCCCTCCGGAGGCTGGATACGACTCCTAGTCGACATGGCATTCAGTGAGCGGGTACATGTAATCTGAAACCAAAACGGCGACGTCTCACCCTCCACGTTCTAGGAGGCACTGAAGACAGTGATAAATTGGGAGATTATTGTGCACACAGCACGCACAGACAAGAACGACAGGGCGTCGAGCCAACAACGGATCGACTCCGTACTGGAGGTGCTGACGTTTCGAGCCCAGGTGACCCTATTTCTTTTAGCTTTGACAACGGGTCATCTGGACTCGAAACGTTAGATCTTTTCTCCCTCCAGATCGTGCCAGATCTTTGTATTTCTTTATTGTCACGTATACCGAGGTTCAGTGAATAGTATTTTTCTGTGAGCAGCTCAAACAGATCATTTAGCACATGAAAAGAAAAGAAAAAAGAAAATACATAATATGGCAACACAAGTGACACAATGTAAATACATAGACACCGGCATCAAGTGATGCATACAGGTCAGTACATAAGAGGTTCATTTAGGAGTCTGGTAACAGCGGGGAAGAAGCTGTTTTTGAATCTGTTGGTATGTGTTCTCAGCTATGTGTATCTCCTGCCCGATGGGGTCTTTTGAAGAGTGAGTAAGCCCGGAGGCGAGATTTCCCGGAATTTTCTCTTTTGCTGCTCCCAATGTGGTCTCCTCCATATCGAAGAGACCAAACGTAGATTGGGTGGTCGCTTTGATGAGCACCTTCGGTCTGTGCGTACTCAGGACCCTCACCTTCCCGTTGCTTGCCATTTCACCACAATACCTTCCTCCAATACCCACATGTCTGTCGTTGGCCTGCATTAATGTTGCAGTGAAGCTCAACGCAAACTTGAGGAACATCATCCCATTTTCCGGTTTGGCACACTGCAACCTTCCGGTCTCAACATCGAATTCAACAACTTAAGATGATTAGTTCTACCCCACCTCGACTCCTTTGTTTTCGTTCCATTTCATTTTACCTCTTTTTTTCCTTTTATTCTTTTCTTCTCTTTCTTTATATTTTTATATTCCGCTCCCCCCCCTCCATATCTTAGTGCCCGTCTCCTTACCTTTTCTCCCCTTTTCTTCTCCCCTTCCCCCTCCATCTGTCACAGCTCACAATCTGATTTCAGTTTCTCTGCTATTTGCTCCTTCATACATTATATTCACTCCGGTGACTGCCATTAACACTCTTTTCCCTTGGTTTCTGAGGCGTTAGCACACATTTCCCTTGGTTTCTCTAGCTAAGACTCATATTTTATTCCTTCCCCCCGCCCCCCGCCAGATTCGGGATTGATACTCGAGAGGTTGACAAGCTGCAGCCACTTCTGAGCACTCCACTCCCCATAGGCACTCAACCCAGCCAAGAAGATGGCTGTAAGGAGAGAGGCACTGCGGTTCACCAACGATGAACTAGAGACCATACTCGGTGGAGTGGAGGAGAGGCAGGTGACCATGTATCCTGTGGGGTGAAGGTGGCTGCCAGCCGCCGTCTTGGTGCTGGTTCTAGTTGGAGAGGATATGAGCCCTGTGGCAACATGACACTGACCGGACAGTAGTGCAGCAATAAAGTGCACACATCCTCATGGCGGCCCTTGGCACGAACCCCGGTCCCACACACCCGGAACCCGACTGCCTCTCCTCCAATCCCAAGTGGGCACGACATTACCTCCAAACTGCACCACGTGCCAACATCCACAATGGCCGCGATGGCCATGTACCTTGGCCAAGATGGCCATCCGCCGTCTACTCTGCATGCATCCAATTGTGTAACACTGTGTGCTTTCTGTCTTGCCCGACAACCCCTGCCAACCCACACCCGCAATAGAAGACAGCGAAGAACCGCCGAGAGTGGGAGGAAATATAGGCGGGACCGCCCAATCTTCGGTCCTTCACTGCAGCAGAGCATGAGCCTCTGCCTCTGATTGGTGGTCCCTCACGGAGGGCAGTCGACATGACCGAGAATGGCAATGGGTGAGAATGTGAGGCCCCGGTGAGTTGAATTTCCACGTGACATTTGTGTCAGCACCTCCACCCCACACCGACCAACACCCATCTACCGCTAACACACACACCACGATCTCGCCCCATACATACAGTGCCCCCACACACACCCCTGAACCCTTCCTTGAGCACAAAATGCACCACGCCCCCCTCCACCATCACTCCACATGCCCCGAAACTGCCCCCTCCATCACAGCCACCATTCCTACACAACCACCCCCCACGGTCGCCTCCACCATCACCACCAGCCCACGCTCCCCCACACTGCCCGCTGCAGCACACGCAACAAAATCGCACCCATACAGAAGCTGACATCTCTAACACAAGCGACGACACCAACCCGCACTCCAATCATGTGTTTTGTCTTTTGCCTTGTACGATCACGTAGCGAGGATTCGCGCCCTTCTGGTGTCCACCACCTCGACCCCAAACCCAGGTGGACAGTAGTGAGGAGGAAGATGACACTGACGCGAAACGGATCACTCGGCCCGCAGCCAGAGACACCCAGAGCACCATTCTGGGTGTGCCACTGACATTGCGTCACGGTTGACTCCAACGCCCTCGAACATCCTACATACACTCACCTCGGTTGGACAATTTAGTGAAGTGGCTCCTGTAGCACTACAACTTGCGCACCACACACCTGTCGTTGTAGGGAAGGTGGAGGTAGTGCATAGATGATCAGAAGGTTGCCCGACCTCAGGGGGTAGCTGCCATCCGGACGGGCGGTTCCATCAATTGTGGAGACGCAGTCACAGAGCCAAGGAGCACATTTGGGAGGCACACCAATCATCCAGAACTTGAAAGGTGCAGTTGGACGAGTAGAACGCTTGCAGTAGCATGAGATGGTTTTGACTATTTGTGCCACCGAGGGAAACACCGTAAGGGTGGTGTCCGTGGTGGAGGCCTTGGGGGTGAAGATTGCAACCATAGGTCAAGATGGGCAAGGCCTGGGGCACTCTGTGTGAGCAGTGGCCGAGGCCCAGGAGATGAGTGCCCCCACAGACAGCTGTGTCCCACGGCAGACATGTGGGTATGGGAGGAAGGTATTGTGGTGAAATAGCAAGCAACGGGAAGGTGAGGGTCCTGGGTACGGACAGACCGAATGTGCTCATCAAAGAGACCACATTGGGAGCAGCAAAAGAGAAAATGCTGGAAATTCTCGCCAGGTGTACATTGCTGTGGGCTCCTGAGCATGGCCAAATCACAACGTGCTATGCCTGTATGAGTTAGCGGCATAATCCAGGCATTGGACGATGTTGGACAGACCCAGATGATGGTGGCACAGAAAGAGCGTGAGGTGGCGTAGTTCCAGGTAAAGTGGTCCGCCACCTGCGCTCCATTGCTTTGCGCAGCGACACCCGGGTCAGGGCAGGCATTGCCTACAGGATTGGCAGCGCCAGGGTGGCACAGTAGCACAGTAGTAGCACAGTTGCTTCACAGCGCTAGTGGTGCGGCTTTGATTCGTGCTTGGGTCACTGCTTGTGCGGAGTCTGCAAGTTCTTTCCATTCCTCCATGGGTTCCTCCGCATACTCTGGTTTCCGCACACAAGTACCGAAAGACGTGCTTGTTAGGTGAAATGGGCTTTCGTAATTCTCCTTCTGTTTCCTGAACAGGCGCCGGAGTGTGGCAACTAAGGAATTTTCACAGTAAATTCATTGCAGTGTGAATGTAAGTTTACTTTTGACAATAATGAAGATTATATTATTACAGAGGGCGGCAGAATCTTAGCAGTTACCTCAGCTCACATCCAGGTCCAAGGGAGTAGCCCGGATCGTTCAGTCAACCCCAAGGGTGGAGGACGAAATAAGGCCCTTGCTGGTGACTCTTGCAGGGGAGGTGGCGAAACAGCATAGCACCTCGGACGCCCCTCATCCGTCCCGGGTTCGGCTGACCGGTAGCTGTTAGAACAGGGTGGGAATACACCACCAAAGACATAAGTTGGTCCATCAGGCCTGGTGGTCCCAAACGACAGCTGCCAAAATGGAACCAGGTCACAAGGCGGAAATCGCTGCAGGCCGCCTACTAACGTACCGTTTGGGGATCCACCTAGGCATTGGTTTCGGGCCGGTAAGGCTAGAAATGTAGAAAATAATTAATTTTGCACGGGTTCAGGACACAATAAAGCGTTTGGGGGTCGGACACATTTGCTCACGTTAAACAGTTGTGCACAATGTTACAATCTGTCTGCTCTCTATCAGGAGGGTGCGAGGAATGGGCTGGGCTGGCCGAAAAGTGGGCGCAGGGGACGAGGAGGTGCGGGGGTTCGACTTCTGTATGTGTGCTTCGCCCAGTTCAGCCAGTTCTATTGTCCGGCGTGTCTCCACTCCCATATCTTTATCTCTACCACCCAAAGGATTCTATGGAACTGGGGGATGGAATGGATAGCTTTCATGCAGGGATCATCCAGGTGGCCACTGGAAAGTGCTACTGTGGTCATCAGCCAGATGGTGTCAAGTGATGTGGAGCACCACAGTTCATTGCAGAGCAGGTTGTCATCATCCTCCATCCCACGGACCAGAACCTTCGATACTGCCAGACCTTGGCCCGCACCCCTTAGTGAGCGAGATAAGTGTCATGGAGGGTGTTGCTAACAGGTGGATGCGCAGGGAGGGTGTTGATGATCCTAAGTGCTTAGCCAGCTGTACAAGAGTGAGGATAGCATGACCGAGCCACTGGCCAGTCTCCCTTGCATGCACCTGGAGAGGATCAGAGTGTCCATTGTTGTCGGCCCTGGCACGCACATTGTGTGGCGACCATGACTGCCAGGCTGCTTTTCTTGCACATTCTCATTCTCTATTGCACCCTACTCATTGGATGAGGCTTGGCATTCATCCGCCTAGTATAGCACGTCACCCTTCAGTTGTGCAATGTTGTGGAGGATGCAGCAGGCTACCGCGGTGTGAGAAACTCACTTAGCGTGAAAGTGGAGAGGCCCCATAGAGCAGTCCAGGCACCAAACTTCATCTTCAGGATGCCGAATCACGTTCGATCACGTCTCTGGTCCGTGCTTAGATGCATAGATACTTTGAAGATAGGAGCAGGAGGAGGCGTTTTGTCCCTTCGAGCCTGCTCTGCCATTCATCACAATCATGGCAGTTCATTCAACTCAATAGCCTAATCCTGCTTACACCCCACATAGCATTTGATCCCATTCTCCTCAAGTGCTACATCTAGCCGCATTGGGAATATATTCAATGATTTAGCATCAACTACTTCCTGTGGTAATTAATTCCACAGGCTCGCCACTCTTTTGGTGAAGAAATGTCTCCACATCTCTGTCCGAAATGTTTTACCCACAATACTCAGAGTGTCACTCCTAGTTCTGGACATACCCATCATTAATCTTATCTTCCCTGCATCTGCCCTGTTTAGCCCTGTTAGAATTTTATTTGGGATATCTATGGGATCCCCCTCATTCTTCAAATCTCCAGCGAGAACAATCCCAATATAATCAATCACGTCTCATTCGACAGTCCCGCCATCCCTGGAATCAGTCTGCTAAACCTTTGTGGCACTCCCCGAGAGCAATGCCATCCTTCCTCAGAGAAGGAGACCAAAACTGCACACAATGCTCCAGGTGTGGCCTCAACAAGGCCTGTGTAATTGCACCAACACATCCCTGCTTCTATACTCGAAAACTCTCAAAATGAAGGCTAAGGTACCAGCCTTCTTTATCGCCTGCTTCACCTGCATGCTTATCTTCAGTGACCCGTGCACAAGGCCATCCAGGTCCCGCTGCACACTCCCCTCTCCGAATTTACAACCATTCAGGTCGTAATCTGCCTTCCTGTTTTTGCTTCCAAGGTCAATAACATCACACTTGTCCAAATTATACTGCATCTGCCATTGATTTGCCAACTCACCCAACCTGTGCAGATCATGCTGAAGCATCCCTGAAACCTCGTCACAGTTCACCCTCCCACCCAACTTGGTATCATCTGCAAATTTTGAAATGTTACATTTTGTTCCCTCATCCAAATCATTAATATAAATTGTGAATAGCTGGTGTCCCAGCACCGATTACTGAGGCACTCCAATAGTTTATGCCTGCCAATTTGAAAAGGACCCATTAATTCCTGCTCTTTGTCTCCTCTCTGCCAATCAGCTTTCTATGCACCTCAATACATTTCCCCCAATCCCATGCGCTTTAATTTCTGCGCAATAATTCCTTCTGCGGAAATTTATGAAACGCCTTCTGAAATTCCAAATGTACCACATCGACTGGCTCCCCCTTGTCAACTGCACTGGTTACATCTTCAAAGAATTCCAACAGATTTGTCGATAATATTCATTATTAAAATATATGTATTAATATAATTAATAATATTTATCAACACATGGGCGTTGTTGTAACGGGTCTCTGCATCGGCCTGTGGCTTCTGGATGGGCGTCATCAACCATGACTGCAGTGTGTAACCTAGGTCATCTAGGTGCAAACCCCTCAGCCGGTGGTGCAACAATGAGATCAGGAACCATCGAGCATTCCAGGATGAAATCGTTGTCCATACTGCCCGGGTATCAGGAACAGACATGCATTAGACATATCTCATGGTCACACACCAGATGCACATTCATTGAGTGCAACCCTTTTTGGTTTTTGAAGTCCAGTCTGTCATCAGCCGTGCTAGGAGATGGACTTGCTTCCCGTCAATCAACAGATAGACCATGGTAACTTGACGATGATTGCGAATCGCGCTGATCGGGTACCAGGTGGTCACAGTCCACGTTGGAATTTATGTATTGTGGCGACGAGTCATATAGGGCATCCGCGATGGGCGGATGTACCTATGCATTGAATTCTGGGAGATTCTGGAAATGTTGCTTTCAGCACACAGAAGGAACCCATGGGGTAAAAGTTCAGGGTGATGGAAGCTGGTCCGCAAGCCAATTGGATGTCCTCCCCCATTCTTTGCTAACACTGTCGGGGAGGTTTTAAACTAATGTGGCAGGGAGGGTGGCAACCAGATTAGGAAGTTAGAGGTCAGTAAAGACTGGCTCTCTATCGTCGCCAACTGCCTCCGCATTCTCTGGAGCAGGTACCGCTGCTGCAGTGTCCTCCCCGTGCACGGTCAGCTCGGACAGCTTTCGCGTATCCCACAGGGCTGAGGCGACTACGGTGAAGTCGACCATCGGTGGTTGAATTTCGTTCCATTGTCTGCCGAGATTGAAAATCATACACGTTAGCAGGCTGTTTACTGCCATCCCGGCTACACGGTTGCCCCGTCTGCAGTACATACCGTGCCCTTGCATGTCCCGCCTACTCTCCTCCCCCACTCCCCAGAACCACCGCTGGGCTATCCCCCTGCATTCTGCCTACCGCACAACTGACCCCCGTCGATGCTGAGCAACATGAGGGCCTCTGGTCTTGGCGCAGTTTCTGACAAAATGGTTACCGGTGGTTGACGCTCCCCGTGCCCGAGTTACGCACCGCCCCATCAGTCCGGCGACGGCCAGCAGGAGCTACTGTGGATTTTACCCTTGGGTGGGACGCCTGCTGCCCGCAGGCGGCAGGTGGCTAGTTGGGGTGGCGCGGTGTTTGGGGGGGGGGCGGGGGATGCAGGGGATGCACCTGTTGGTGGTACCCATCCGACCGGTGTAACTCTGCATAACCAGTGACCACGGTGGGGGTTTCGGTTGGGGGCGCAGCGAATGGCTGCTTTGCAGTTCACAGCATTGGCGGTCCGTGCCTGGACTTCCCAGTCCCGTGGCACATCCCTGCCCGCTGCCGCCAAGAGCTTGCAGAGGCCCCACGCTACTCCCCGCCTCTCGCTTCCCGCTAGACCTGCCAGCGGCAGGAACGAAGCCTCTGTCTGCCCTTTTTCCTTTCCCTCCATCATCGACCAGGCCAGTTGCGTCCCAATTTTTCAAACCACCACTCATTCTCGTCGTCTGTAATTCACCCGTGTGGAGGCGGAGATTTTCGGTGGCCCGAGAGATAAAGCATCAGGCCAGCTAATGAAATACAAATTGGCTTGGTATCCCTGAGCCTCCGCACCTGAATCGCGTTCTGCGCCGGGGTGGGGAATGGCATTTTATGCGGAAATCAGACTGGCGCGATCTATGCGGCACAGTAGGGGGCCATTGAGAAATGCCCCCATGCGATTCTCCGCGCAAAACAGCCCGAGTTCCCGATGAGGTGATTCTAACCACGTATGGGCGGTCGGGAACCTCGCGTGTCTGCTGCGGACTGAGCCTGCGGGCGCCCTGGTTGGGGACCGGTGAATCGATCACTGGGGGATGGGTGGGAGCTCATGGACGACCAGCGGAGCGATCTGGCTGCACGGAGCCATGGGCGCGTGCAATCTCCGGGAGGGGACTGCACGTTTCCAGATGGTCTGCGGTGCGAGTCTGCCATGTAGCGGGGCTGCAGCCTCTGCAGGCCGCCGCCTTGCACATGCGTGGACTCCAGACTAGAAATACGGGGCCCCGTATCCGCAAACAGAGCTGCCAGAAGAACTCCGGGTCCCTCCAGTCCATTGCAGGTAGGGGAATCACTCAGGACTTTCTTAATAAAAGTCCACTGTGAAACGCCAGCGTTTTTACGCTGGCGTAGGGACATTGCTCCATTTCTCGAGAATCCAGCCCATGGCGTTTACAGTACGTGTTGAGTAGGACGCATTGACGGCGCTGTCACGGAACAGGATTATTGCAATTCAGCGGACGCCCGGCGCTCACCACGATTTTGGTTTCCCAACCAATTCTCCGCCCAATCATCTTTCTCGATTTTTCTGTGGTCCGCTGAAAATCCTGCCTATTCTGTTTTGTTTGTGGGGTTGCTGCTTCTCGTATAAAGCTGTTTTTGTGGTGTATTTGGATTTTCGAAAGTTTTGGAAAATGCCCCACACTGAAGTCGATAAACAACTTTCGAGTACATGAGAGTGGGGGATATATACTGTTATCATAGAATCATAGAATTTACAGTGCAGAAGGAGTCCGTTCGGCCCATCGACTCGCCACCTGCCCTTGGAAAGACCACTGAACCATTTTGAACACTAAGGGCAATTTAACATGTCCAATCCACCTAACTTGCACATCTTTGGACTATGGGAGGAAACCGGAGCAACCGGAGGAAACCCAAGCAGACAGGGGGAGAACGTGCAAACGCCGCACAGACAGTGACCCAAACCGGGAATCGAACCTGTGACCCTGGAGCTACGCAGTAACTGTGCTAACCAACGTTCTATGGATGGAAACTATTTCAACAGACATCAATCATCCTTCTATCAACTCCAGTGAAGCGTTTCTACAAGATTTCGCTCTCATAAAATCATGCTGAATCTTCCTGCTTTGCATGAGGTTCTTTTTGCGTGCCAAACTACAACCTCGTGAAGGGTAGACAGGTTTCAACGTAACGGATCGATAGTTTCCTGCCCCCTTACTTCATGAATCGAGGGTTGATATTTTATGCTTTCCAGTCTGTTGGAAGTTTTCCAAAATCTATGGAATTTTGGAAGTTTACCACCAACGCATCTATACTTTCATTAGCCACCTCTTTTGAGACACATCTGCACACGTATACGTGCTGTCCTGCACAGACACACTTGGCTCAGCATGATATTCCTACTGATTGTAACTTCAATAAATTCCACGCTCCACTGCACGAATTTAAGATCCTGGATTGTTTTCCTGCTCCTTTTATCGTGAAGATAAAAGTAAAATATTCGTTTCCACCATCCGCTATATCTATTTTGTCTACTATTAACTCCCCATTCTCAGTATCTGGAGAAATTTGGAGAAACGGCATATACGTTACCATCTATTTTCCTGTTTAAATACCTACAGAAACACTTGATATGGGCTATTAGCATAGATTAGCATAGAAATTACAGTGCAGAAGGAGGCCATTCGGCCCATCGAGTCTGCACCGGCTCTTGGAAAGAGCACCCTACCCAAGGTCAACACCTCCACCCTATCCCCGTAACCCAGTAACCCCACCCAACACTAAGGGCAATTTTGGACACTGAGGGCAATTTATCATGGCCAATCCACCTAACCTGCACATCTTTGGACCGTGGGAGGAAACCGGAGCACCCGGAGGAAACCCACGTACACACGGGGAGGATGTGCAGACTCCGCACAGACAGTGACCCAAGCCAGAATCGGACCTGGGACCCTGGAGCTGTGAAGCGATTGTGCTATCCACAATGCTACCGTGCTGCCCCTGTTATAACCTGAACTTCGCTTGCTTCCAAACTCCATTGGTGCTAGTGTGTCGTGCATCAGTTGGCCTTATCCTTTTCATGGTGTATCGTTCCAAGGATCATAGATTAGTTGCTCTGAAAACACATATATATCTATATATCTTATACGATACTCGTAAAAACTGCTGTAATTATGAGCAGGTGCGGAGGAATTACATTTTTTGGTAGTAGATGGATGTCGGTTAGGCAGGCTATTTATTGAATAGATTTTGTCCAGATTCTTACATTTGTTCGATATCAACTTCTTGGAACTACTGCAGTGTATTAAATTAACTGCTGATTTGTGAATTATCCGTGGTGGACAGTTTTTTGGGATGCAAAACGTATGTCACCAACCCCTGACGATGACATGTCTCGTCATAGTATTTATAAGACTTATAAAATTACATTCATTATCAATGGTTCACCCCAGCATGTTTGGTTTTGGGGGCTTCAGCAACGATAATGCCAATAACTTTCAAGAGGCATAAACGATGTGTCTGCTTTTTTCAATATGCGTTCTATAACCAGTAAGGCTGACGAGGTTAGAGCTTGGATTAGTACTTGAAACTATGAATTTGTTGCCATCACAGATACATTGGCTGAGGGAAGGACAGGATTAGCAGCTAAACGTTCCAGAATTTAGATGTTTCAGGTGGGACAGAGGGGGATGTAAAAGGGGTGTGGGTGTTGCATTACTGTTTCAGGAGAATATCACAACTGCATTGTGGGAGGACACCTCAAATAGTTATGTAGCGTGGCAATATGGGTAGAGCTGAGGAATAAGAAGGGTGCATTCAAAACTTTGGGGTTTACTGCATGTTTGCCAAAAGCTAGCGGGACACATGAGCAGATACATAAGCAGATTTTAGAAAGGATAAAAGCAACAGGGTTGCTGTGGTGGGTGATTTTAATTTGGCCGATATTAACTGGGACTCACTTAGTTCACGGGGCTTGGATGAGGCAGAGATTGTTGAGAGCATCCATGAGGGCTTCTTAAAACAATATGTGGATAGTCCAACTCGGAAAGGGGACGTAGTTGGCCTGTTATTGGGAATCGAACCTGGCTAGGTTGTCGAAGATTCAATAGGGCAGCATTTCGTAAACAGTGACTATAATTCACTAAGTCTCAAGGTACTGTTCGATACAGATTAGAGTAGTCCTCGGGTGAATGTGCTAAAATGGTGGAAAGCTAATTATCTAGCTGATTAGGTACACACGGTTATGAGGGGCATAGATAGAGTGAATGGGCAGGCACTCTTTCCCAGGGTTGAAGGGCCAGTCACTGGGGACATAGGTTTAAGGTCCATGGGGCAAAGTTTAAAGTATATATGCGAGGCAGTTTTTTTACACAGAGGGTGGTGAGTGTCTGGAACGTGTTGCAAGGGGAGGTTGTGGAAGCAGATATACTAACATCGTTAAAAGGGCATCTTGACAAATACATGGAAAGGATGGATATAGAGAGATATGGCACAGGGCAGTGCTGAGGGTTTCGGCCAAGGTTGGTATCATGACTTGTACAGACGCGGAGAGCCGTAGGTCCTGTTTCTGTTCTGTACTGTTCTTTGTATAACATTATTCAGCTGGAACTGAAAAATATCGATTGGGGGCGGATGTTTGAGGGTAAATCAATATTTGGCATGTGGAAGGCTTTTGAATGTCAGTTGATAGGAATTCAGGACGAGAGTATCCCTGTTAGTGAGAAGGAAAAGTATCGCAAGTTTTGGAACGTTCGATAACGAGGGATATTGTGAGCCTAGTCCAAAAGAAAAAAGAAACATTTCTGAGAGCTAGAAATCGGGGAACAGATAAGGCCCGTGAGGAAAAAAAGAAAAGTAGGAAAGAACTTAACCAAGGAGTCTGGTCACGAAAAATCATTGGAAAAAAGGATTAAGGAAAATCTCAAGGCTTTTATACGTCTCTAAAGAGCAAGAAGCTAGCCAGGGAAAGGGTGGTCCCACTCAAGGACCAGTGCAGGAATCTGTGCCTGGAACCAGGGGAAATGGGCGTGTTACTAGGTGAGTACTTTGCATCAGTATTCACCAAAGAGAATTAATTGTTGGATGATGAGACTGTGAAAGGATGTGAAGTTAGTCGCAGTCAGATTGAGATCAAAAAGGCGGAGGTGTTGGGAGTCTTGAAAAACATTGAGGTAGATAAGGCCCAAGGGATTAATATGATCTACCCAGAGCACTGAGGTACGCAATGGAGGAAATTTCTGCGGCCTTGACAGAAACATTGTCTCCTCACAGTTTAGCTGAGGTATCTGAAGACAGGAGAAGAGCCAATGTTGTTCCTTTGTTTCAGAAGGATAGCAAGGATAATCCAGGAAATAGAGGCTGCTGAACCTTATGTCAGTGCTACGGAAATTATTTGAGAGGATTCGTCGAGACAGGATGTGCTCCTCCCTGGAAGCAAGTGGACATATTAGCGAGAGACAGCACGATTTCCTGAAGGGGAGGTCGTGTCGCCCTAACGTGATTGACTATTTTCCTGGAAGTGACAAAGTTGATTGTTGAAGGCAGGGCAGAGAATTTTGTCCCTCGTGGCAGACTGTTACAGAAAGTGAACTCACACGGGATCAGAGGTGATCTGGAAAGATGGATACAAAAGTGGCTCGGTCATAGAAGACAGAGGGCAGCAGAACAAAAGCGTTTGTGTGAATGGAGGGCTGTGATTGGTGATGTTCTGCAGGGATCGATGCTGGAAAAATTGTTGTTTTTAGTATATATAAATGATTTGGGACAGCATGGTGGCACGGTGGTTAGCAATGCTGCCTCACGGCGCCAAGGTCCCAGGTTCAATCCGAGCTCTGGGTCACTGTCCGTATGGAGTTTGCACATTCTCCCCACAATTGCATGGGCTTCGCCCCCACAACCCAACGATATGCAGGATAGGTGGATTGGCCATGATAAATTGCTCCTCAATTGTAAAAAATGAATTGGGTACTCTAAATTTAAAAAAATATATTTTCAGTAAATGCAACTAGACTGACGAGTAGGTTTGCAAACGACACACAGGTTGATGGAATTTCAGATGGCGATGAAGAATATTAGAGGATACAGCAGGATATAGATCAGTTGGAGGCTTGGGCGGAGGGTTGACAGATGGGGTTTTAACCGGACAAATGGGATGTAATGCATTTTGAAATATCTTGCACAGTTGGGAAATATGCAGTAAGTGGCAGAACTATTAAGAGTACTGACAGGAAGTGGTATCTTCTGGTACAGGGCCACATATCACTGAAAGTGTAAATGCAGGTGTGGAAGCTAGTCAAAAAAGCATACGGCATGCTTGCCTTCATGGTCAGCGCATTGAGTATATAAATTGGCAAGTCATGCTGCAGTTGTATTGAACCTTAGGTAGGATTCCTTTGGGATATAATGCTTAAGGTGTGAGGGGCAAATTTTGGAGGAGATGTGCAAGGGATAGGTTTTTTACAGACAGTAGTGTGTGCCGAGAACTTGCCTCTGGGGGATAAGGTGGAAACCGATATGATAGCGATGTTTAAGGGGCGTCTTGACAAATAGGTGGGTAGAATAGCAATAGAGGGATATGTACTGTGGGTGTAGTAGGCTTTGTTTAAGTGGGAACCTCAGACCTAGATCTTAATTCTCTGACATTTGACTGTCGCCAATGTTATTTTTCACTTATCAGCATTGTAGCAATTAATGGATCTTTTTCAAATTGGCAGCCAGTGACGGGTGGGGTATCGCAGGGAATGTGCTAGGTTATCCGCTATTCATAATGTATGTTAACGATTTAAATGAGGGAACAAAATATCATATCTGCAAATTTGAAGATGACATCATATTGGAGGGAGGGTAAGCTGTGAGCAGAATGCAGAGATGCTTCAGCGTGATTTGGACAATTTGAGTGAGTGGGCAAATGAATGGCAAATGCAGCATAATTTCAATAAATGCATGATAATCGATTTTAGCAGGAAAAAACTTTCAGGCAGACTATCATCTGAACGGCATAAACAGGAGAGAAGGACGTGCAATGAGACCTGAGTGCCCTCGTACACCAGTGCGAGAGGATTCGAGTACATGAGCAGGGATCTCTTGCTGCAATTACACAGGGCCTTGGTGAGCCCACATCTGGAATTTTGAGAGAGTTTTGGTTTATCTGAGGAAGGATTTCCTAGCTATGGAGGGAGTGCAGCGAAGTTTTTCCAGACAGATTCCTGGGATGGCAGTATTGATATACGAGGAGAGATTGAATTGGTTAGGATTGTATTCGGTGGAGTACAGAAGAATGATGGGGATCTCATAGAGTCATATACAATTCTAATAAGATATGGTAATTCTAACATGGTAGATGCAGGAAGAATGTTCCCGCTGATGGGTGTGTCAGGAACCAAGGGCCATAGTCTGCGGAGACAGGTTGGACCATTTAGAGCAGAGATGAAGAAATGTCTTCACCCCGAGAGTGGTGAGCCTGTGGGATGTGTTACCACAGGAAGTAGCTGAGCCCAAAACATTGCATGTTTTCAAGCAACACTCAGATATAGCACAGGACGAAGGGCATCAAAGAATATGTGGGAAATAAGGATTAGGCTATTCAGTTGAATGATCAGCCATGATCAAAATGAATGGCGGAATGGGCTTGAAGTGCCGAATCCCTCCTACTGCTCTTATTTTTTCTATGTTACTTGTCAAATCTTACTCAGATAATTGCCATTCAGCAACAACAACCATTGTCCTTTGGGCTCAGTCGGCCTCCGGCTGGCGGTGGGTTTTTCATCGACTGCCTTTCTCTTTAGTTGAGGGAACGAATATTGATATATTTGTTTTGCAATAGCTGCAATTATATCAGAGAGTTATATTACAAACTATCTGTGGCATTGAGAAATTTTGCTTGTTCATGTTTGGGCTGAGGATCCAATGAGCCCTGGAGGAGAGCGGCTTTGGTGGAACCCAGCTGACCATCCTGCGCAGCTGTTTGTTACCTCTGCGCTACGCGATAGCATTGTTGACTTCAGTTTCCTTCACGTCATTGATGCTTGAGTTGTCCGATATCATAGTAATTGATAGGCTGCATTTGCCCAACATTATGGAAGAGGGACATAACATGTTCTATTTTCCATACTGGATGGAATGCTTCGCCTGTACCGGAGGATCGCTATTTGGGAATTTGGAGGTTCTGGAGGAGACGCTTTCACCATTAGGGCTGGGATGTTATCAGAGCACATAGCTTTGCTGTGTAATGTTAAATCTGCAGAATTGTGATATGAGTGTTGTGAATCGATACAGTGAAGATTTTCATATCTAATTACAGGTCGCTCAGGGCGAGGGTGGGGATAAATTGCAGTCTCTGTAGCTCTATTTTGAGATGCGTCCAAATATTTCAACTTGGCATTTTGCACTCACGTGCTTGTTTCTTCTTCATTGGGCTGCTTGTAGAGGCGACTTCTTTGGTTAGTTATTTAACTATCAGTCGCCAAATATATTGAATGTGAAACGACAGAATAAAGTTAATCTATCCCATTAGTCGTAGTGACACAAATTATCTTCACTGCTTCACATACATTTAGTCCTGTATTGTCGTTTCACCAGGTTGAAATTTCATTTTAAATGTGGTCAATGCTGTCCTTTGCATTATTTTTTATACCCCCCCCCCCCGCCCCCCCCCCCCACTGAACCATTGTTTCCCTCCTCACTTTATAGTGAGGGTAGAGTGAGGAATATGACGTGCCTCGATGTTCCCAATTGTGTTTAAATAAGATGTATGGCTCTGTTAGCTGACAACATCTTATCGGTACTCCATTAGGATATGATGCATTTGTTTTAAACTATAATTTTATAGAGCCGATTTTGTTATGATTGCCACACGCATAAACATCGTAATGGTGTAAGTGGGTGAAGTGGTTAGAGGTGTAAGTTGTGTGCGCTGGGCTAAGTAAGTAGCTCGGTAAGTGAGCAATGGTAGATCATGGGGTGGTTAAGTCAGTAATTTGTTTTGGGTTTACAGACATGAGATCGGACACTGAAGGAACAATAGATGGGTGAGTCTGCGAGTTGTGTGAGCTGTGAGCATGGGTAAGGTGGGTATTTTTGTAGGTGTAGAAGATCGGTACTTAGCTAGAGCAATTTAAGCAGGTATTCGATACAGATGAGGTGGGTACGTGCATAAATAGGTAAGTAGGTATGTGGTAGTGTGATACATGTAAGAACTTTTAATATATTATATTTTATATTTGTTACAGCAATGTTATAGAAAATATTTCGAAAAAAGGTGCAGTATGTCTCCAAAGTTGTAAATAATGTTTCATAAATTTTAGGTACTGATTGATTATAACCATTTACTTGATATATGTTCTATGTTCTATTAAGGGAATAGTGTAGAGGGACTTTAGAGGGGTTTCACAGGACGGCGCAACATCGTGGGCCGGAGGGCCTGTACTGCGCTGTAATGTTCTATGTTCTATGTTCTATATATATAGATCGGTAATGAAATACTGTTATGTTTGGACAATCCCTGGGATGTAGGTACTTTATGAGGGATTGTGTTCAGTCCGAGCTAAGTACGTAATGGGACAGATTGTTTGGAGGATACCTTTTGCTTGGTGTACCGATTATGCAATTAAAGGGAATCGCCAGGTCTGTCTGTAGTTTTGGCAGTTTTGCCTTTTGATTTTGGTGGAAGAGGTGTAATGTGGCTGCTCTTGAAAAGGTCTCTCTCTAAAACTTCTGTACACAACGAACATCAAGTAAACCTGACTTGTTGCCTTTTTATTTACGTGGAATGTGAAACATGTTTTAGTGCTTGCTTGGAACATAGAAACATAGAAAATAGAAGTAGAGGTGGCCATTGGGCCCTCGACCCTGCTGCGCCATTCATTTTGATCATGGCTGATCATCAAGTTCAGTACTCTTATTGCGCTTTCACCCCCCCCCCCCATGTCCCATGATTCCTTTAGCCCAAAGAGCTATATGTAATTCCTTCTTGAAATCACACAATATTTTGGCCTCAACTACACTCTGTGGAAGCGAATTCCACAGATTCACTACTCTCTGGGTGAAGAAATGTCTCCTCACCTCAGTCCTAATGGATTTACGACCTATTCTCAAACTATGACCCTTAGTTCTGCCCTCCGCCATTTTAAGAGCACGACACAGAAGCAAAATTAGGCCACTCGGCCCATCAAGTCTGCTCCGTCGTTCAATCATGGCTGCTATTTTTCTTAACCCCGTCCTTTTCCATCGGCCCACAGCCATTGATAGGCTTATTAATCAAGAAGCTATCTATCGCGATCTTAAAGACACTCAGTGATTTGGCGCCCTCAGCCACCTGTGGCAAACACTTCCACACATTCACCATCCTCTGGCTGAATAAACTCCTTCCCATCTATGATTTAAAGGATCGTCCCTTTAATCTGAGTTAGTACCCCCTGGTAGCAGGGAGGTTTTCCAGATTCACTCCGGAGGATTTGAACTAGAATAGCATGGGGGTGGGAACCAGAGCGTTTGCTCAGAAGATGTAATAACTGAAGGGGAAATAGAGAACATAAGTAAGAGAGCAACATCACACTGCATGCTAAACATAGTGGTTTGAATTGTATTTGTTTCAACGCCAGAAATATAGCAGGGAAGGCAGATGAACTTAGAGCACTTATTAGTACTTGGAACTATGATGTTGTGATTGTCACAGAAACTCGGTTGAAGGAAGGGCAGAATTGGAAGCTGAATGTTGGAGGATATAGATGCTTCAGAAAGGATATAGTGAGATGTAAAATTGGTGGGAGAGTAGTATTACTGGTTAAGGAGAATATTATAGCCGTACTGCGGGAGGACAACACGGAGGGCTCATACGATGAGGCAATCTAGGCAGAGTTCAGGAACCGGAAGGGGACAGTCACAATGTTGGGGGTTGATTACAGGCTCCACAACGTCCAGCGAGAGGAGCAGATAGGTAGCGAGATTTTGGATAAGTGCAAATGTAACAGGGTTGTTGTGGTAGGGGATTTTAACTTACCCTATATTAACTGGGACTCACTTAGTGCTAGGGGCTAGGATGGGGGAGACTTTCTAAATTGTATCCTGGAAAACATCTTGATGCAATATTTGGATTGTCCAATTCGGAGAGGGGCAGTCCTGGCCCCGGTATAGCGAAATGCGCCTGTACAGGTAGTCGAGGTTTCAGTAGGAGAACATTTTGAGAGTACTGACCGCAATCCCGAAAGTATTAGGGTAGTTTTGGATAGAGATTAGGGTAATCCTCGGGTTAGGCAAATCAGACAGGAATAAAAAAAATTGGGTTGGGCTCTTGGAGGATAAATCAACATCGGACATGTGGCAGTCTTTCAAGCGACAGTTGATTCGGATTCAGGGAAGTAACGTCCCTGAGAGAACGAAGGAAGGCTATGGGAAGTTTAGGGAGCCTTGGATAATGAAGGATATTGTGAACCTCGTAAAAAAGAAAAACGAAACTAGGCTTGTATACGGCCCAGAAGGTGCGGACAGTCGAAACCCTTGAGGAGTACAAAGAAAGTAGGAAGGTACTTAAGTGGAAGATTGGAAGGGTAGGAGTGGTCATGAAAAGTCCTTTGCAAGTGTTTTCAAAGTGAATCCGAAACTTTTTTATTCATATGTAATAAGCAAAAGCGTGGCCAGGGGAAGGATTGGACCAATAAAGACAATGCGAGAATCTATGGGTTGAGCCATAGGAAATGGGCGAGGTACTAAATGAATTATTTGCATCAGTTGTTCACCAAATACAAGAACTTTGTGGAAGATGATTCGTAGGTACTGTATGTGGATAGTTTGGGTTATGTTAACATCGAAAACGAGGAGACATTGGGTTATTTAAGACATTGAGGTAGCTCAGTCTCTTGGGCTCGATGGGATTCACCCCAGACACTGAGGGAAGCAAGAGAGTAAATTGCTGGGGCCTTTATTGACATCTTTACACCCTCATTGGCTACAGGTGACATCCCAGAGGACAGTAGAACAGCTAAGGTGGTACCGCTGTTTCAGAAAGGTAGCAGGGATAATCCAGGAAACTATAGGCCAGTGCGACCATGTTGGTAGTAGGTAAATTATTCGAGAGAATTTACAGGGACATGGTTTATGACAATTTGGAAACAAATGTACTCATTAGCGAAAGAAAGCATGGTTTTGGAAAGCGACGGTCGTGCCTCACTAACGTGATAGAGTTTTTTGAGGCGGTGCAAAAGGTGATTGATGAGGGGAGAACAGTGCATGTTGTTAACATTGAATTCAGTAGAATTTCGGTGGCGGCCATGGAGTGAGTGGTCGCTTCTTTGGTAGCTTCCGCTCGTGATGGAGCTTTAGGACCTTTATCCCCGATTTTCGGTGGACTTGATCGACAAAACGAGACCGGTGATGTAGAGGATAAAGTTTCTCCACCAGTGTTTGGATTCGTGGACCAGAAGTGGGCTGAAATGGAGAAAACGTTAGTCGAATCCGGGAGTGGATTCTGCAGCGCAGGACGAGATGGCGGAGGGTCAGGGACCGAAATTGCTGACCCAATCAATGGAGCAGTTGGTAGCCTTTCTGTAGGAGAGCTTTGCTCAGCAAAGAAAGAAATACCTGGATCCGAATAAGATGGGGATTGACCTTGTGGAGCAGAGATTGAAAGCCAGGCGATCCAGAAGGTGGAAGAGGCGGTGACTGAGCACATGGACCAGCTAGCCGGGAAGGCGGTGTAGATGGGGCTGATGAATGACCACCAGAAGAGACTGCAAGAGAAAATGGAGGATTTGGAGAAGGCATCGCGCAGGCAGACCCTAAGGTTTGTTGGCCTCCTGGAGGGTCGCGAGGGATCGGATAAATATATGTTAGAGAATTTGCAGGGGGAAGGTGCGTATGCTCGACCCTTGGAGGTGGACAGGGCTCACAGAGCGCTGATGAGGAAACCGCTGAGGAATGAGCCGGCGAGGGTGCTGGTGGTACAAATGCACTGGTTCCTGAACAAGGAAAAGATCTTGAGGTGGGCCAGGCAGACGAGGAGCTTCGTATGGGAAGGCAAAGAGGTGCATATTTACCAGGGCTTGGGTGTGCAACTGGCCAAAAGAAGAGGTTTAAGGTCCGGGGTCAAGGTTTATGGGAGCTGTGCGAGGCAGGTTTTTTGTGCAGCGGATGGCGAATGCCACATTGCCAGTGGAAGTTGTGGAAGCGTCAATTGCGTTCAAAACGCATCTTGAAAATTACATCCATAGAATGGGTAGAGAGGGACAGAGCACAGGGAAGATCTGAGGATTTTGGCCAAGGGTGCTATCATGACCAGCACAGGCTTGGAGAGCCGAACGGCCGGTTCCTGCGCTGCATTGTTCTTTGTTCTGTGTTCTTTGTTTCTGGGGAACTATCCAGATAAGGACATCAGAAGTGTTGCCAGTGTCAAACATTAGCTCACACCTGAAGACATTCGACGAGGATACTGGGAAGCCATGACATTGCCCGTCAGAAGCTGCAGTTGGCTGAAAAACGACCACAGAACTTCACAAGTAAGGTGTTCTACACAGTCCTGAAATGCTATTTCGCTGTATATCCAGAGACTGGAAGAATTTGCCAAAATGTTTGAGCAGAGTTCACACTCATTTATGGAAGACGAACACTGTTTGAAAATCTCTGCCAGGATTTGATGATATAACTATCACTGGAGGGGGTTGCCAAAGGGTTTCCAAAGGATGCATTATATGTGTACCTCCAAAACGCTTTCAAGAAATGCCACACAATAGATAGCTACACAAAATTGGGTCTCATCCAATACGCAATACAGTAGAATGGATTGAGGAATAATGGACAGAATATAGAGAAGAGAAATTAATGGGAAACGTCCATGTTGGAAATCTACAACCAGTTGTGTAAAACAAGGATTCGTTTTGAGCTATTTATTCAGTTATTTACGATCTATGTTCATTACTGTGATGAGTGTACTGCATGCATTGTACGTAGGATTTCAGGTTTTAAAAATTGTTTGTAAATATAAACTCTCAGGTGGAGAAAAACAATTCTAGTCTTTCTACGTCGGTAGATTAATTGCTCAATTGAATTCCCTGTATATTGACACCATTCCTAAAGTTTTTTTTCCATCGAATTAGAATCTATTACACTCCAAAAGGTCTCAGGAAATTTAATTACGCATTTGTTGCTTCTATTTCACACTTCCCAAAACGTCCCTAACAGAAAATCTCTCCAATGGTTAATATGGAATTAAAGTTCTTCCATAAACGGCAAGACAAAACCGCCTCAGCTGTTGGGAAGAGAAAATGTGTTCTCAAGTTTTTATAGCAATCTATATACGGAGAGAAACCTTTAAAAGTCACAGTCATTTGGAAACAGAGTCAGTGTAAATCTTCCATATGATTGGATCATTGCGCTGTTAGTTACACCCATTTCGAAAAGAAAAACTATTATTTATTACCGAAGTGGATAAAGCGAGTGATCAGAATTCAACCAGTCAGACGTCGATGATAGGGAGCAATCCCAAAAATAATGCCGGGAAAAGATCACACACTTCGTATACTGTCCGAAAATAAAGGAAATTTATGGCGGCATGGTAATAAAAATGTGACTAAGTTATCTGATGAAGCAGCAGGTTGACAAGACAAATGGGGTCTTCAAAAGTAATTTGATAATGCGTCACATTGTAGGTTTGCATGGAAAACAGATCGAATAAACACAAATACAACATTGTTAGATATTTGTTCAACGCAACAAGATCACTGATAGTGCTGGTGAACGTTTGTTTGAAAGTCCAGACAGGAGACAGTGGTGCAATCTCTGTCCCCCATCCCGCCACCTCCCCTCGACCCGCCTTCTCGTCCAACCTAACCCGCCCCCAGATATCTGAGAGCTGAAAACACGAGCCAGCCTTCTGCAACTAAAGATGTAGCTGGTACACTTTGATCACAGCATTGGCTTAATGCTTGGATTGTGTGGATATGAAAGAACCTAACTAAATTTAGGTCCCAGTCTGTCAGGGATTCTTGACCATACTGTGCAGATTTGCAATATGGGCACTCGCAGATTGCTGCGCAGTTTGAAGAGAAAAACTGAGGAAGAGTGAACTTTTTGTCTGGAAGCATCAAGGGAACTCTACAATCAGAAGCATTATACTGAATGATTTCTGCACTATTGGACGCTCAATGTTGAGCAGGTAGTGTGTTACGTTATGGTATCCTGCAACGTTTTGACAACTGCTGCTGCATAGAAGCGGGAATACTGAGGCAGTGCTGGTGCTGCATATTTCAGCTAACGTGAAGTTATCCACTTCGGTACTAAATAATAGGAAAGCAGTCTACTATTTGATTGGGTCTAAGTTCAGAGATGTGGATACTCAGCGAGACCTTGGTCTCCTGGTGCATCAGTCACTGAAAGTAACCGCTCACGTGCAGCAGAGGGAGAAGAAGTCAATTAGTATTTTGCCCTGCCGAGCGAGAGGATTTGGCTATAGAAAGGTATTTCTACTGAAATTATGCTGGGCGTTGGTGAAGCTGGTGAGTGTTTATATATTTAACGCTTTAAATGTATTTGTACAATGTGATGAGAGGCATGGATAGAGTGGATAGACAGAGACTTTTCCCCAGGGTGGAAATGGCTGTCACGAGGGGACATAATTTTAAGATGATTGGATAAAGGTATATGGGAAATGCCAGAGGTCGGTTCTTTACTCAGAGATTGGTGGGTGTGTGGAATGCACTGCCAGCAGAGTTGGTGGAGTCAGATCATTCGGGACATTTAAGCGACTCTGAGACAGGCACATGGACAGCAGTAAATTGAAGGGGTCTAGGTTATGTTGATCTTAGATTAGGATAAATGGTCGGCAGAACATCGTGGGCTGAAGGGCCTGGATTGTGCTGTGCTGTTCTATGTTCTGTGTTCTATAAAGTCAATTTATCGTGCTACAAAGAGACACAAGTTAGAATAGTCCAGTTCCAATCAACACATATCCCCTTCCAACAGACTTATGTAAGGGCTGGTTTAGCACACTGGTCTAAATCGCTGGCTTTTAAAGCAGACCAAGGCAGGCCAGTAGCACGGTTCCATTCCCGTACCAGTCTCCCCGAACAGGCGCCGGAATGTGGCGACTCAGGGCTTTTCACAGTAACTTCATTTGAAGCCTACTTGTGACAATAAGCGATATTCATTCATTTAATTTCATTTTTCTTTTCATTTCAGGGAGTGCCTTGAGTCCTGGACAACCTCATATGCAAGACACATTGTCCGCTGGAGTAGTAAGAGTGGTGGGTTTTCAGAGCTTGACGGTAAGATGGAGTAACAGTAATCCATCCGCAAAAAAATCAGAATTTCCTGCGTATTATGTTTCTCGACATTGTCTTTTTAAAAATAAAACTATTTTGTTGAGCCATTTGTGATTGACGATAATTTCGAATGCAAATAAAACACAGTATCGACACGGTCTTAAGTATGCACAAGCAAAACGGGAACAGGTGACTAAACCCCTAAAAAAAACAGGCTGGTGTTGCAGCAGGCAGCTCTACATAGAACAGAGAACATTACAGCGCAGTGCAGGCCCTTCGGTCCTCGATGTTACGCCGACCTGTGAAACCCCTCTAAAGCCCATCTGCACTATTGCTTTATCGTCCATATGCCTATCCAATGACCATTTGAATGCCCTTAGTGTTGGCGAGTCTCGTTCTCTAACCATTCTGAAAAAGGAATTAAGGTTTGTTTGTTTGGGATTTTTAAGACGTGTGGGAGATGAAGAAGGTAACAGTGATAGCATACCATTGGGGCCTCACGGTAGCATGGTGGTTAGCATCAATGCTTCACAGCTCCAGGGTCCCAGGTTCGATTCCCGGCTGGGTCACTGTCTGTGTGGAGTCTGCACGTCCTCCCCGTGTGTGCGTGGGTTTCCTCCGGGTGCTCCGGTTTCCTCCCACAGTCCAAAGATGTGCGGGTTAGGTGGATTGGCCGTGCTAAATGGCCCGTAGTGTAAGGTTAATGGGGGGATTGTTGGGTTGCGGGTATGTGGGTTTAAGTAGGGTGATCATTGCTCGGCACAACATCGAGGGCCAAAGGGCCTGTTCTGTGCAGTACTGTTCTATGTTCTATGTTCTATAGGGGATAATATAGCGCCCGGAAAATACAGCTATTTCTGTGGACACGGATGTGAATTCGGAATGGTATGCTGCCATGTTTAAAGATGTGACTGAGCAACTATAGAATACTGTGATGCAGAAGTGAGGTCAAACGAAATTTGTCGCTTGGACCTTGATAGAATAATGTGTAAGGAACTGAAAAAGGATTTTGGAGGCCCCGAAATAAGACAACCAGCAGGATCTTAGGAATAGTAATCTGTAGTTTGCTTCTGATATCACACGCCAGTGCTGATAGAAATAGGAAAGCAGGGCAGATAAATGCGCAACTTGAGAGCAGAACGAAGGACCGGGATTACTCAGATATTTGGATAAGGGAACCAATTGTAAAATTGTCAAACTATATTACTTGTAAAACTTCCAAAGCGGAGATGGAATTTGAGTGGGGTCGAAAAAATTAAAAAGCTCAAGCCGATTTAAGATCATGCAGGGAGTGGGCAAATCAGTGGCAATTTCCTTATAACGTAGGTAAATGCCTCTTTCCCCATTGCGGTACATTTCTAGATACCAAAGGCGTCAAGCATCATGGGGTGAGTATAGCGTTGAGATAGAATATGATGAGCATAGTTAATGGAAAGCTAACTCAGCCAAATGACCTTCTCCTACAGGTACTTTATGTGATTCTGTTTTTCTCCGCTTTCTCTCTTGGTACCTTCTTAAATAAGGGGACTGTGTTAATTTTATCCCAGTAGTTGGGTACTTTTCGTGAATCCAAGTAATTCTGAAAATTCAGGTCTAATTCAGTCACTGTTTGAAATCAAATCAGTAAATGCTGGAATAAAAACTCAGCAGATGTGGCAACATCGTGTAGATAGAAACAGAGTACAGATTTCCTGTCATATGACCCTTCTTCAATCATTCGCCCACCTCTTTGCAACTAGATCTTTGCAAAAATCGCAAGCTGCTGGTCTGCTGCTTTGTTCCCTCAGCCCCTTGAATAACTCCAGTCTATTCGTTTCCTAAGACTAATTTCCACAAGTTATCTATTTTTCCTTAATACTTGTCACGTTGCTCTGCCATTTCCTGATTAGCCATTATGATTTCCCTATCCCTGAGTCTAATGGGTCAAAATTTACTCTCACGATTGTTTTTGCTCTTTTTACATGCCGAGTGTAATATTTTACCGATTTTTTTATGTCAGTACCTTTGTGTGATATCAGATTTTCTTTACTGTACCCTTAACAATGTCGGTCCTCTTTTGTTGAATTCTAATACCCTCCTATTCCTGAGCTTTACTTTTTAGCTGGCTACATTGTGCCTTTAATTGCTCTTGTCAGTCACAGTTGCGCCATTGTTTTACATGAGTCTGATGTGCCTTGAAAGGTTGTATACATATTGAACATAGAACATAGAACATAGAACAGTACAGCACAGAACAGGCCCTTCGGCCCTCAATGTTGTGCCGAGCCATGATCACCCTACTCAAACCCACGTATCCACCCTATACCCGTAACCCACCAACCCCCCCTTAACCTTACTTTTATTAGGACACTACGGGCAATTTAGCATGGCCAATCCACCTAACCTGCACATCTTTGGACTGTGGGAGGAAACCGGAGCACCCGGAGGAAACCCACGCACACAGGGGGAGGACGTGCAGACTCCACACAGACAGTGACCCAGCCGGGAATCGAACCTGGGACCCTGGAGCTGTGAAGCATTTATGCTAACCACCATGCTACCCTGCTGCCCAAACAATATGCAGTAATTCCATAAATGCCAACAATTGCGTGTCTACCATCATGGCTTTTAAAGTGGTGTTCCAATCTATGTTTGACAGCTTACACACCAAAGCTACGCGGTTTGCTATTGTGAGATTTAGCATCGTACATTATGAGTAAATTAAGTCACTTCTAATTCAATGTATTTTGCAACCATATCATTTTATTCTTCCCTCGAAACCACGTTGCTGTAAGATTCATCTTTCCCATTGCACATTACTTGCTCGAAAAAGTATTTATCTTGCTAAGTCGACAAAACTATACAGTCCAAGTTCTGTATGAATGAGGCACATTTCCTTTGGGTTTTCTTTCTGTTGTTGAATTCTATTGGAAGAATTTCCGGCGAATCTTCAATTCATTTTTGTAATTTCTTTCCTCATGGCAATGAAGTGGAAACCGCTGTTTGTTTGTTTAGTGACTGTAACTAACGGCACATATTGTGCAATATGTTTTATTCAACTGTGAACGGTGTGTTCTATAAAGCGGGGCACAGCGGTCTCAGAAACATTCAAATACGAACTGCAAACGGAGCAGTAAGCGAACATTACTCGAAAGAATGGAACGACCGATAATTCTACAGATCAAGGACATTTACTATCCAGTGCTTGTAGCCATCGGAACTCCTGGTATGTCCGTATATGCTGTCGTATATTTGCGGTTGAAATTATAGTTAATTGCCATGCAACAGAACGATACTATCCTCTTGGAAGAATTTTATCTCGGCCGACAGTTTGTTTCAAATAAGCGGGAAATTGAACGAAGTGTACGGTGGATTATTCCAAATTCAAATTGTTTATTTTCACAGTTCGATTTGTGTACTTTTTGATCTTAAAACATTAGATTTACTTTTTCAGAATTGTATTCAAATACATTCCCAAATATTTGTCATTATTACTCAAGCACAGATTGAGGCCAGCAACCACACCTGAGATTAAATAATTTATCATGCTAAATTGCACTTTTAATGCAGTTCACAATTCATTTTTTCTACTCAGTGCTGAAACTGGTCGCACAAAATCAATTTGAGGGGAAGAGAAAACCATTAAAACTTTTAACACATAGCAGAAGAAAATCCACACAAATTCCTTATTAAAAACACATAGAATTAAAGGAAGCTCCCGTGCTCATCCGTTTCCAGACAAATTAAATTTGCTTTCATTCAATCTTAACTATTTATAACTGAAATGAGCATTGCATGTTCAAAAAAAACAAACATGCAGATTAAGGCTTGATTCTTCTCTCTTAGAACATGTAATAGAACTAAAAGAAAAAAAGGTAAATTCGCAAGATATTAAGAACAAAAGTTTCTGAACTTAATAATCAGCCTTCGGTTCGATCATGGCCCCGGGTCACTGTCTGTGCGGAGTTTGCATATTCTCCCCTTGTCTGCGTGGGTTTCGCCCGCACAACCCAAGATGTGCAGAATATGTGGATTGGCCAAGCTAAATTGCCCGTTAGACCATAGACCATAGAACAGTACAGCACAGAACAGGCCCTTCGGCCCTTGATGTTGTGCCGAGCAATGATCACCCTACTCAAACCCACGTATCCACCCTATACCCGTTACCCAAACTGGTTTGAAAAGGAAGTACCTCATTGTATTGTGGCAATTAACTCGATTCCAGTTGCTTCGGCTCAAACTCAAATAGACTTTTGGCGTAAAACCATAAAACAATTGTGTTTCCTCACAAAGAACTTCTCTTCCAATGAATTTCTAAAAGCATAAATTCAAACTGAACTATTTACTTTAAGCTGCATTTGCAAACAAACGTCCATAGGTGTCACATACTCCAAATAAATGTAGGATTACCAACGTGTTATGCTTAATTGTTTTTGAGAATATCTTGGTGAGATTTACGTCATCTGATGTGTGTCGTCGTTTCCTAATTACCTGAAGTTTATACTTCTTCGAACAAAAGCCATGCACTTTCACAGGGAGCATTGAAATATTTTCTTCAAAATAATTGTTCGAGTTCCCAAACTCCCGGCTGCAAATAAATTTTACAGTTCCACCAGATTCTGCTCAGCACCCAAGCAGGAATACATGGAAATTACATTGAATGACAGGATCATCTAATATTCTGGTCTCCAAATACATAGCAGCAACTAAATTCAACACTCCATCACTTGCTTCTTGGGCTTTCAGGGAGACTCGGAAAATGTTATCAATACTGTAAAACTTCATAATGGATGCATTCTCGCGCACTACTGCAAAGTGGTTTGCATTCAGAGATCTGTATGTGGATTCGTTTGTAACTGTGAAAAATAAGCAGGTTGTAGAAATATCCAAGGTATACTTTAAGGATTTTCTCTTTCTCAAGATATGTTCGCCTTGGGTACTCACGTCGCATTATTCCCTCTTCAAAAATATATTGTCTATGAGACCCACATCTTGGCATTTTTGATCCCATTCCGAATAAGTACCTCATCACCCAGCCTCCAATCCTGCTCCCCATAGATTTTTAAAATGTTTTTAATTGGGGTTTTCGCACATAGTATATTTACAGTTGGGCACAAAGAAGAAGAAAAATAGAACATGATAAAAGCACGATAAAAAAACAACAACACAATAACATTAGAAACATTATGTAAGTGAAAAATCAAAGGGTGGCAAAGTAAAAAACTGGGGATGTGTATTTACATCGAGGCACTGGAGAGAAAATTACATTACACATGTATACATGTCTTGGGGGGGAGGGGGGCTTTCTTTTCTACTGTTATTTTTTTTAACAAAGGGAATACATACAACATCAGCAATACAAAATAGATCTGGGGGTTGGGGGCTGGACGGCGCCCCTGATGTTACTTGCTTCTCCCGGTTGGTTTTCGCTATTGTTGTTGTGCGTTTGCCTCCGCTTTGGCCGGCCGTCGCTTCTTCCTCGTATACTTTCTTACTCTCTGGTGCTGTGTTCGTCATGGTCGTTTCCCGTGCTTTCTTTTCAGTTTGTGTTCCCCCGACTGTCCTCACCCCCCTTCTCTGGCTCCCCCTATTGTTCTTTGTCCCCTGTCCTGCCTTCTTCCCCCTCCCTGCCCCCCCCCCTTTTTCCATCCCTCCCCCTCTCCCTCCTTGCAGCTCCCCTTTCTTTTCTATTGTGTATAGGTACCCCCTCTTGTACTGCACCGCCCCGCCCCCCGGGTCTTCCCCTCATTACTTCCCTTTTCTCATACTTTGGCTACATTTCCCTGGCTCTGAGCTACTTGGTTATTTATCGGCTTCTGCCTTGGCCACAAAGAGGTCTCAGAACAGTTGGGTGAATGGCTCCCATGTTGTGAAGAAGTCATATTCCAACGCTCGGATGGCGAATTTTATTTTCTCCATTTGGAGAACAAATAGGACAACCAGTCTGCAGCTTTGGGTGGTGCTGCTGACCGCCAGCTGAGAAGGATTCGCCCTCCTCCCCATGAAGAGATCCGGCTCCCCTGACACGCAGAAAACTACCAATTTTGGGCACGGCTTCACTCTCACTCCCACCACTTTGGACATTTCCCCTAAGAAGGATGTCCAGGGGCTGGTTTAGCACAGGGCTAGAGAGCTGGATTTTAAAGCAGACCCAGGCAGCACGGTTCAATTCCCGTACAAGCCTCCCAAACAGGTACCAGAATGTGGCGACTATGGGCTTTTCACAGCAACTTCATTTGAAGCCTACTTGTGACAATAAGCGGTTTTCATTTCATTTCATTTTCCGTGCACAGCAAGTCTGGGGAAGAGCAGAATATGTAGGCGTGGTTTCCCGGGCCTCCTTGGCTCCATTTGTATCTGTCCACCACCTCCGGGAAGAAACTACTCATTTGCGTTCTTGTCAAGTGGACACTATGTTCCACCTTTAACGTGTTAGACTAAGACTTGCGCACATGGAGGTGGAGTTTACCCTATGCAGTACTTCATTCCAGAGACCCCACTCTATTTCGAACCCTAGGTCCTCCTCCCAATTCTTCCTCGTTGGATCCAGTACAGTGGCAGCCCTCTCTACCAGTCATTCAAACATGCCACTACAATTTCCTTTACCTAGAATAGTAACTCTTCTAGTAATGTCTGTCGTGGTGGTCGTGAATACGTACGTGTCTCCTTCCGTAGGAAGTTTTAAAGCTGCTCCTACCTTCGGTCATTGCCCTTAGCTAGCTGAAATCTCTCTGTCAGTTCATCCAGTGTTGTGACGCTGCCCTCCATGCATAGATACTTGATTGTCAGAGTACACCCGTCCTGCCTTCACATTTTAAAGGTGGCGTTGGTTAGCGCTGGTACGAACCTATGATTATTGCAGATGGGGGCTGTGATGGACATTTCTGTCAGGCCGAAATTCTGCCGTAATTGGTTACAGGTCTGGAGGGTGGCTACCACTGGTGCATGGGCTGCTGGTGTGTTTTTTGGGTCGGGCTGGCTGTGCCCCCATGGCTATGCCTGGAGCGATGTCCCGATTCAGGATGCCTCCTCCGTGTGCACCCACTCAGCTTCTGGCTCCTTAATCCATGCCCTTACTCGTTTTGCTGTCACCGCCCATTGGCAGTATTGTAGGTTTGGGAAGGCTAGCACCCCCAGGACTTTGTTTTTTTTGTTGGACCTTCTTAGAGATCGTAACATTCTTCGACCCCTCCCCATAAAAAACGCCATGGTGAATTTGTCCACTGAGATGAAGAAGGCCTTGGGATATAGATCGTTACAGATCTAATTAGGAAGAGGTACCTGGGCAACATGTTCATTTTGATCATCTGCACTCTCCACGCGAGGGAGAGCGGGAGTGTTTTCCATCTCTGCAGGTCATTTTTGACTTCTTCTGTCAGACTAGTCAGGTTACACTTGTGAACCCCCGCTCAGCCATGAGAGATTTCGATCACCAGGTAGTGGAATTTGTGTCAGGCTTGTTTAAACGGCAGTCCCCTCAGCACTGCGCCTCCGCTTGCGGGTTCCCTGGGAAGATCTCACTTTTGCTCATATTGAGTTTGTGGGAAGGGAAGGCCCCAACTCTTTCACAAGCGCAATGATTCTTTCCATGCTCCTTTGTGGGTCCGAGTTGTAGAGGAGCAGGTCATCTGTAGCGAGTGAAACTCTGCTCTCTGCTTCCTCTTCGGATCCCTTTCCAGTAGTTGCTGTTCTGTGAGCTATCTCTAGTAGTTCGATCGCTAGTGCGAACAGCAGTGTGGACAGCGGGCATCCCTACCTGTGCGCCTGTGCTGCTGGAAGCACTGCGAGCTGGTGTTGTTTGTCTGTGCCCTCGCCGTGGGAGCATTGTTTTGGAGCTTCACCCAGGTGGTGAACCCTGATGCGAGCCTGAATTGTTCCGGTCCTCCTTAAGGTACTTCCATTCGACTCTGTTGAAGGCCTTTCCTGGGTCCAAGGAGACGATCACCTCTGGTGTTCCCTACGTTGAGCAGGCGCCTGATGTTCGATGTGAGCTGTCTATCATTCACAAAGCCCATCTGGTCCTCTGCGACCACATCTGGAACAGTCCTCCAGCCTTTTGGCTGGACATTTAGCCAGTGTTTTGGCGTCTACATTTAGTAGTGAGATGTGTCTGAATAGAACATAGAACAGTACAGCACAGAACAGGCCCTTCGGCCCTCGATGTTGTGCCGAGCAATGATCACCCTATTCAAACCCACGTATCCACCCTATACCCGTAACTCAACAACCCCCCCCCCCCTTAACCTTACTTTTAAGGACACTACGGACAATTTAGCATGGCCAATCTACCTAACCCGCACATCTTTGGACTGTGGGAGGAAACCGGAGCACCCGGAGGAAACCCACGCACACACGGGGAGGATGTGCAGACTCCACACAGACAGTGACCCAGCCGGTAATCGAACCTGGGACCCTGGAGCTGTGAAGCATTTATGCTAACCACCATGCTACCGTGCTGCCCGTATTCCGTTGGATCTTTGTCTTTCTTTGGTATTAGCGATATTGCGGCCTGTGCTAGTGTAGGTGGCAGTGTGCCTCTAGCCAGAGAAGCTATGAACATCTCCGGCAGGTGTCAGGCCAGTGCTCTCGCAAATTGTTTGTAGAGATCTGCCGTGAATCCGTCCGGTCCCGAAGCCTGGCCGCCTGCATGAAGCTAATACTCTCCCAGTTCTAGTGTGCTTCCAAGCCCTGTTTTCTGTCCTCCCCCACAACTGTCCATTGAAGAACCGTTTCATCCCTGATTCCCCTGTTGTGGGCTCTGAGGTATTCAGTCCTCGGTAAAAGTCCTCGAATATTTCATTGACCTTTTCTAGGTGTGTTTCCGATGTGCCTCTCTTGTCTCTGATTTGTACGATCTCTCTAGTGGTTGCCTGCTTACTCAACTAATGTGTCAGCAGGCGGCTGGCTGTGTCTCAGTGGTCGTATAGGGTCCCTTGTGCCTGGCGGAGTTGGTGCACTGCTTTCCTCGTGGAGAGCAGGATAAAGTCCATTTGTTGCTTTTTCCTCTTCCCCAGGACCTCTGCGGTCGGGACCTCTGAGTATTTACGGTCTACCTCCGGTATGGAGTCGAACATCTGCTGCCGAGCCGTCCTTTCCTCCCTGTGCCTTCGCACTTTGAAGGCGATATTTTCCCCTCTAATCATGGACTTAAGCACCGCCCAGAACGTGGAGGGTCAGACCTCCCCGTTTTGGTTGTTCTCCGTATACTCCACAATGGCCTGTGATATCCTTTCCCTGAAAACCTGATCGGCTAGTAGGGCAGTGCCCAACCTCCATTTGAAACGTTGGGCCCTGCCCATCTCCAACATCACATCCATACAATGTGGAGCATGTCGGAGATTACGATTGTGGAGTATTCCACTTTGACCAACCCTGGACCACCGATTTCCCCACCACAAAGAAGTCAATCCTGGAAAACACGTTTTGTTCCAGGACAAGAAGGAGAACTCCTTCTCCGTCCTGGTGGGCGAACCTCCAAGGGTCCACTGCCACATCTGTTCCATAAAACGAACAATTTCAATTGCCATGTTTGAGGTCTTCCCTGTTTTGGGGTTTGATCTGTCCGTCGTGGGTCCAGTACACACATTAAGTACCACCCCCCTTCCATGATCAGTCGGTGCATCGCTATGTCGTGGTTTTCCGCCATGGCTTTTTTAATGAATTTTAATGAATGAGCATACATGTTAACTCTGTACTACTGGTGCTCCATCCAGCGCCCAATTGACCAAGATGTACAGTCCCCCTGGGTCTGTAACCGTCTTTGTCACCTTAAGCATCGTCCTATTGTTGATCACTATTGCCACCCCCAGCTCTCGTCCCGTAATAGGAATGGTAGATCTGTCCCACCCAGCCCTTTCTTACCCGCAGTCGGTCCTGCTCCCTCAGGTGTCTATCTTGAAGGAAGTCTTTGTCGGCTTTCGTGTTTCTTAGGTGGTGAAGATTGTGGATCACTTCACTGGGCCGTTGTCCCCTTGCGTTCCAGGTGACTATTCTGGTGGGGGCTTCTGTCCCCCGGTCTTGTGGGATTAACCATACTTACCTGGTGGACGCGCCCCTGCACTCCGGAGTTTCCCTTTGTTCGGAGGGTGTCCAAGACGGTCGCTGTCACTGCTCTCCCCATGTGATCGGGTCCCTGTGCTCCAGGATTTCCCTTTGTCCAGGCGGCACCCAACATGGCCGGCCACTGTGCGTCCACCACATGAGTAGACCTCTGCACTCCGGGGTCTACACATGGACCTTACTGGGTAGTTAATTGCAGTGCTTCTTTGCTCGGTGCCCCTGGTTGCGGCCCTTTGTACCCTTATTCCTCCTCTCGCTCTCGTCCTATTCCCCCATCCTTATGTCCCCCACACCTCATATTGCTCCGTTATCCCCCTTTATCTCCTCTTTCCTGTCCCGTGTTCTTTTGGCCCCTTCCACTGGCTCCTATCCCCGTTTGCTCCCAACCACACCCCGACTAGCGCCGTCCCTGCTGTTGGGGTCCATTGTGGCCTTGCTCTGCTGCATACCCCGGCGCTAGCTTTTCTGCTAGTGCAGTGCCCCCCCCCCCCCACCTCCTGGGAATTCCTATTTCGCCTCTCACTCGCCCACTCTGTAGTTCCTGTCCGTTCTTTCCCGTCTTACCCTGCACTCCTTTCGCTTGCCACTTCGCTTTCCCTTCTATGCTGCGCCCGTTCTTCCTTACGAGGTCCAGATTTTCCATACCAAGCGGTCCCTCAGGTAGTGGTTTGTTTTTTTTCGTTCAGCGGGGTGGGGAAAGGTGTTTCCGCATCACCACCACCACCCACCCCCCCCCCCCCCCTCCACCACCCCCACCCCCTCGTCGGCTCGTCAGCAGCCGGCTGCGCCTTGCCAGGGTCTCTTTCTTGTTTCCCCTGCTGTCGGTGCTACAGCCCGCATTTCAAGACAAACGTGTTTGCCTCGGCGGGGCTGTAAAGCAATGTTCTTTGTCTTGGTATGTGACCCAGAGCTTCACTGGGTACAGCATACCAAAGCGTGCACTGTCCTTATACAGGGCTGTTTTGCTCTATTGAACTCAGAGCGTTTCCTGGCCAGGTACCCCTCAATGTCCTGGTATATCCTAATACTATGTCCTCCCAGATGGCAGTTCTTGGCCTATCTGGCACAGCGCAGGATTATTTCGCGGTCGTGCTACCGGTGCAGTTTGGCTATTTCAGCCCTCGGTTGCTCCCCTGTTTTGGTTTCAAGTGCAACGACCGGTGTGCCCTGTACATTTCTGGTGGCTTGAGGAAAGTTTATCTCCCCACTAGGTTTCCCAGCATCTCGACAGTGGGGTCCCTACCTTCGAATCCCTCTGGTAGGCGCACAATCCAGAGCTTTTGCCTTCTCGGGCGATTCTTGTGATCTTCTACTTTGCCCTTCAGACTGCCCTGCGCTGTGACCAACCTCGCCACCTCTTTCTCTCGCGCCACGATCGGATCGCTCTGGTCGGTTGCGGCCTGTTTCATGTCTTTGATCGTAGCCTCTTGGGGTTCCAACCTATTCTCCACCACCTTCACCGTGGCCTAAATGTCCGCTTTTACCTCCGCCTTTATCACCTGTTGGTGCTCCCTCAGTGTCTCTGTGTTCCCCATTGGTGCGGGAGGGGTGTGTTCTTGTCTGTCTTGCTCTTTTTGTTTCAACGAAACTTGCGCTCCGCCGCCTCATGCGCCGTTTCACTCGTCCTAGTGCGGTCGTCCCTGGCTTCTCTGCACCTGGTCTCTGTTCTGCCTCTAGTTTGGCTTCCTTTTTTACTTATATTTTTCACTTTCTTCCTTCCTCTGTCCTATTAAAGAGGGGGGATGGATTTTTGCGTCTTTTTAGCGAATTATAGTTGAAAAGTGGCTATTTTTCGGGTCCACGGGAGGAGAGCCACCTAGCGTGCCACTGCTCAGCACATCGTCGTCACAGGAAGTCCCCTGCTCCCCATACTAGGTGAGAGTGGCACGTTTTTCTTAGCTTGGGTGAGCTCCTGTATTACATGACGAAGGTCAACTTCCTCCGAAAAAAAAGTAGAACCCTTTAATTTACCGTCGTTAAAAATCTACCCCGTACAACCTCCAAACTCTGCCTGCTCTGCAATAACCCTTGAACATATTGATGTCTCCTCACTCGTTGTCGAACGGTCCCAGAATTCTACCTTCTTGTTTGAATTCCTGCTGGAAAGTTAAGCTCCAGCCAGAGTTGCAAAATGTGCTTGATCAGTCGAAAAAAATATAACATTATATATGACTGCAACAATTTGTCCTCGTTGAACTTCAAAATGGCGTCTACGAAGTTGGTGGCATGTGAAGTTAAGTGCATAAGTTATGATTCATTTGATCAGAATGAAATGGAGGGGAAATATAAAAATGTGTGTAACACTGAACGGGTTGCAGGAATGCTGGGACCTGAATGCACATGTGCAGTAATATTGAAGGTAGCAGAACAGTTTGAGGGTGCACTGAATAAACCATATGGTATCCTAGGTTTCATTAATAGGCTCATAGTTTACAAGAAACGTGATTGTGTTGAATTTACATAAATCACTAGTTTTGCTTCAAATATAGAGATAGAGAAATACAGCACAGAACAGGCCCTTCGGCCCACGATGTTGCGCCGAACTTTTGTCCTAGGTTAATCATAGAATTTTGGACAATTTGTCATGGCCAATCCACCCAACCTGCACATCTTTGGACTATAAATATAGTACTTCTCCCAGTTCTGGGCGTCAACCTTTAGGAAGGAGACGAAGGAAAGAGGGCGCAGAAAATATACTGGAGAATGGCCTCAAGGAATGGGTACTTCTCCACCAAGAAATATTTAAAATGTTAGAACATTTTTGTTCAGGGAACGAAAGGGTGAAAGAAGATTTGATGGAGGTTTACAATATCATCCGGGTTCGAATGAAAGTAAATAAATAAGGAGAATCTGGCCCCACGTGTGACGTGATTGAGAACGAGAGGATATATGCTTGAAATAATTATTAATAGATGCAACAGTGATATGAGGAAACATGTTTTTCTACAGAAAGTGGATAGGGATTGGAATGTACTGTCCAATAGGGTGTAGTGGAGACAGTTTCACGAAAATCTGCCACCTTCCTATTACTTCTCTGCCCTAGTCCACATCATCAAAAAACAAAACAATTGTTTTCATATGTACTTTGAGGACACCCAGCTATTCTTTACAATCCCGTCTCCCGATTCACCCACTGTTAACAAGTGTTCTTACTTTTTTTCTTTCTTTCTATCATATAGCTCTGGATTATAAGGAAAGTCCTTCCATTAAATATCGGGAAAGTAGAAGGCATTCTCTCTGATACCTGTTCCAAGCCCCATTCCCTAACTATCTACGTCTTTCACCTGCCGAGTAATTATCTGGGAAGAAGCAGGACTGCCTTCAAACTTAGTGTCAGATTTCACCCCGAGATGATCTTCTGATAGCAGATCCACACCGTCACTCGGCTGTGTTTATGTACACCACGAACGTTTTCTGACTTTTCGCTGCCTAATTTCATCAACTGTTGAAACCCTCATCCCAGACTTTGTTAACTCTGGACTCCAGTATTCCAATGCACACCTGGATGGCCTCTGACATTCTTCCCTCAGTAAACTTGAGGTCATTGAAATCACGGCGACCTGTCACGTTATTCACAGAAAATTCTATTAGCTTCACATGTCTGTCCTTGCTGGCCTACATCAGCTCTCAATAAAACATGTCTTGATTTTAAAATGCTGAAACCCTGCCCCCACTTCCTCCCGTCTTGTGTCATAATTTCCTGGCCTTAAGTGGGGGCTGGATTGTTCACTTTTACAATCCCCAAGTCGGAAACGCACGGCTCTGTTTTCTTCCGAATGAAATATACATAAAATATATTTAGTGTTGAATCATTAAATTGTTTGGAAAACAATGCCTTCGAATATTGACCAATATTCTAAAGGAAATCGTTCTCCTAATTTTAAGTATGCACACATCTCTGTATTGCCCCACAACATGTGGTGATGTTTCTTAGTATTCGGTTTACTTAAAATTTCTCTCCCTTGCTTGCAGTGAACATATTGACAATAATTACCCTTTGCAGAGGAAATTGCCGCCTTTCTAAATGTATCTCTACCTACATGGTGGCAATGACGGCAGCAGATCTACTGGTCACATTCGCCAACAGAATTCCACATCAAATTATCAGGGAACGCTTTCCATATTCATTCTTCTCCTACACTGTTGTTTGCAAACTTATGTTGTACTTGACCTGTACCAACGTAGGCATGTCGGTGTGGTTTACAGTTGGCTTCACATTTGATCGGTTTGTAGTTATATGCTGCGGGAAAATGAAAAACAGATATTGTACAGTGAAGACTGCATTGATCGTTATAACTGTTATTTCTGTGTTAATATGTTTAGAAAACATTCCTTTTTGGTTTGCATTTGAACATAAACAAGTAATGAACAATATTCATTGGGGATTCATCCCCAGTTTGGCATTTTTCACATCTCCTGCTGGACGAGCATACATCAGGTTCCAAAGTTGTTTGCTTTCGTTGGTTCCATTTGCTTTGATATTATTGTTTAATTGCTTAACAGTGAGGCGCATTGTAGTCACCAATATTGCGCGAAGGAGACTCCGCTCGCCGGGGATTGGCAATGAGCGCGATACAGAGATGGAGAGCCGAAGGAAATCCATTATTTTACTATTTGCTATGTCGGCCAATTTTATATTGTTGAGTATAACATCGGTGGTGTGTAATTGGTTTGACGGCCTGCTACGACATGTCCGACCTGATTATAGAGATCCTGTGTATCTTGCCAATGAAACCGGATATATGCTCACCCAGCTGAAGTCTTGTATAAACACGTGCATTTATACAGCAACACAAGCGAAATTCCGAGAAGAGCTAATTAATGTAGTGAAAGCTCCTTGGGTATTCATATTCTCATTTGTTAAAAATATGAGAAAACAAAGCAATGATTCTTTCCCGAGTTAATCTTAGCATGGATGTTACAAACCATAGTTTCCACATCAGATGCCGCTGCCCATTGTTTCCCAAGGTAATAGAAGTGGCTCCTGTCGCCAGATCGATCTTTAATGATGGAGCAGCACGAAATTAGCTCATTAGTATGTGGTTAGATTTTCTTGCAGATATTATCTTAACTCTAAACCGCTTTACCTTACAGCCAAACAGGTAGTTACAATAATATAACCCATTATATCAACATCACTGACCTATTTGTATTCGTCCACATACTAATTCTGCTTATTTCTAAATAATTCCAGTTTCCTCGAACTCAATCAGCCCGTAATTCTCCAGGTAACGAAGTTTCTTCGCCAACAATTTTAATTCATTTTTTTCTCAGAGACTATTTTGCCTTTAATTTTAATTCTTATCCCTCAACTAATGGGAGCTGTTCTCGTCTATCTATTCAGTCTGCTTCAGTATAAACCAGGTGGGCATGACACGACAAAGAAAACTAAACTGACATCAATAACAAAGTGAGAGAAGGTCAGGGGAGTGAACTTTAGATAGTTCATTGATAGTCCTAATTTGTAGAAGTTTGCTTCCTTGTTTAAACTGAAAAAATGTGAAGATTGTATTTGATCATTGAGAAACAACCTGAAATATCAAGATATTGTGGGAGAGATTCCAAGAAACTCATAACTACATACACCACACACTACCAACACATATTTTCATACAGCTGGGAAGAAGAGATGTTTCTAATGAAAGTAGTTTACTGAATTGATCTGGAGCACCTCTGTACCTGTGAAATAATATTAATCATGAAGGAGCAAGCATAAGACATGCACAAAAAATGCGAGGAAGAGTAGTTTCTATACAGCGCAAAAACTGCGAAATGAAATGAGTAATCTGTTCATTGAGAGCGGACTGAATAAATAGAGCTGATGGAGGTCGGAGTCAAAAAATTGGCATAAAAGGCCTCTGATATTGAGATATCGTTTGATTTTAACTACTCTAATTCCAATAAAACGCATTATTATAAAAGGGTAGGTTATGCTATCCAAAAGCGTACTCGTGCGAGAGGGCATTGGTTTCCCCTGCTACCTGAGTAATATTCACCATTATATTTTTTTAATCAACAGGAAGTAGCAGCCTTTACAATGTAACGTGCATTTGGATTGTTTTTCCAAGACTACCCTGCAGCAAGGTCAGATCCAGAATTAAATAATCATGAATTTTACTTAATTTATCAATTGATTAATAATTCGGCAAATTAAGGGGTCTTAGATCATGATGACCGTCTTGTGCACCGTGTTGAGGCGCCCTGCGTTGGAACCAGCTGAGCATCATGCTATTTGTATTTAAACTGATCGAGACAGAAACAAGCCCGATTTGCGAATAAACGTTTCAGTGACGGACACTGGTTAAGAGTGAAACGAGAAATAAAATTCAACAAATACGTTTAATTTGTGGAGAGTTTTATTTTAGCTTCCATGCAATCCTACATTTCTCAATGCGCGAAATGCCTTGTCGGGAGGAAACTGTCTAAAACTGTATTTTTCTCCTGACTATTCGGCCTCAGATACTGAGTCAGCAATGTGATATGTTTGCGTCTCCCGCCGGCAGGAACTCTGTGTGTTGAAACTTCAAACTAAGGCTTGAGTAATATTGCATCCTGAAAACTAGGGCACATCATTCCACTGTTCTGGAACGTTATTACAAATCTGACATATATAATAGGACTTTGAATTTCAATTGTGAACGATCTTCCTTATTACTCTGTGGTCACATGCCCCTTTATCCGCCACTCTTCCTGTTTATAGGACCACAGGAAAAGCATAAGAATTAAAGCACTAGGAGGTCTTTCGGAGTTTCGTGCCTGCTCCGACATTCAAGTAAATCATAGATGATACGATTTCAACCTTAAACCCCAACCCTGCCTTGCGTTGACTCACTTCCAGACTAATTAAAAATCTGTCTCGCGCGGCCTTAACAATATTCAAAGACTCTGCTTCAATCGTCTTTGAGGAAAAAAACAATGTTGAATCAACCGCTGCGGCACAGTGGTTAGCACTGCTGCCTCACTGCCCCAGTGTCCTCGATTCAATTCAAGGCTCCCGTGACTGTGTGGAGTTTGCCCTTTCCGTGTGCTCCGGTTTCCTTCCTTCGTACAAAGATGTGGAGGTTAGATGTATTGGCAATGATAAATTGTCCTTTGGTGTCCAAAGAGATTAGATGAGGTTGCTGGGGTGCCGGGTTAGGCGTGGGATTAAGTAGGGTAGTCTTTCCAAGGGGCTGTGCAGTCGATGGGCCGTATGGCCCCCTTTTGCACTATAAATTATATGATTCTACATTATTCAAAATCAACACACAATATAGAAAACAATGAACACTCAGTAAGGCGGTAGTAGAGTGGAATTATCTCGACGAGAAATTCAAACATCCAAAGTTATGCTCTGGGGAGCCGAGTTCGAATCCAACTATGACAGTTTGTGAAATTTGAATTAAATAAAAATATGGAGTTAAAAGTCGAAAGGCGACAATGAAACCATTTTCGATCATTGTAAAGAGCGATCTGGTTCACTAATGTCCTTGAGAGAATGAAATCTGCCATCCTTACCTTTTCTGGCCTGCACGCGAGTCCAGACCCACAGCAATGTGGTTGACTCTAAACTGCCCTGAAGGGCGATTCCGCATGGGAAATAAATGATGGCACAACCTGCGACGTCCACGTCCCATAAACGGATTAAAAAATAGCATTACATTAATCCACCTGTGATCGTAACTCCCACACCCCAGTTTGTGCATGTAGAATTCCTCAACTTGTAAGCGGCAGTCGCCCCGTCTCCCCGATAGTACAGTCATGGAGGTAGAGCAATATACTTTATCAGCAGAAATAGTTCCTTCAAACCATCGTACCTATGCTGACGATCAAAAGCCTATCTATTACTAATTCAGTTTCCCGTCACTTGGTCCATTCTGTGGCCATTCAGGTGCTCACCTAAATGCTTCATGAATGTGGTTAGGGTTCCCACCTCGATCTCATTTTCGGTAGTCTGTTCCACACTACAACCATAGTCTGGGTGAAAATATTTTTCCCCAAACCTCCTCTAAATTTCTTGTTCCTTACCTGATAGTTATTCCCCCAGTTATTGGCTGTTCTTCTAAGGTAAAACGTTTCTCCATGTCTGCCCCATGTATATCCCTCATAACTTTGTACACCTCAACTAGGTCCTCCCTTAGACTTCTCTGCTCGAAAGAAACCACTTCCATTCTGTCCAACTTCTCTTCATACCTAAAATGGTTCAGCACAGATGACATCCTGCTGCATCTCCTCTTTATCTGTTCCAGTGCAATCACTCATTTTCTATAGTGTGGTGACCAAAACTTCACACAATATTCTCGCTGTGGATTAACAAGCGTGTTATGCAGCTCCATCATAACGCTCTGCTCCTATATTCTATGTCTTGGCAAATGTCTAGTAACCCACATGCCTTTTTAATTACCTTTTAATAATAATCATTATTGTCACAAGTAGGCTTCCATTAAAACTGCAATGAAGCCCCTTGTCGCCACATTCCGGCGCCTGTTCGGGTACACGGAGGGAGCGTTCAGAATGTCCAAATTCCCTAACAGTTTGTCTTTCGGGACTTGTGGGAGGAAACCGGAGCACCCGGAGGAAACACACGCCAACACAGGGAGAACGTGCAGACCCCGCACAGACAGTCACCCAAGCCGCAATCGAACCTGGGACACTGATGCTGTGAAGCAACTGTGGTAACCACTATGCTACTGCACCGCCTATATCTACCTATACAGCTGCACTGAGGGACATTGGACATGCATCCCAAGGTTCATCTGGTCTTTTTTTTTTCCTGACGTCCGACCATTGACTGTGTATTCCCTTGCATTGTTCGTCCAGCCAAAATACGTCACCTCACATTTTTCAGGGTTAAATTCCACTAACCTTTGTGCTGTCCGTCGGACCTACACGTCAATATCATCCTGTAACCTAAGGCTTTCCTCCTCGCTGTATGCCACACCACCAATTTTCTTATCATCTGTGAAATTACAGATCACCCCCTTACCCCATATTCACGCCGATATAATAAATGTACACGACAAACAGATAGGATTCCAGCACCGATCCCTGTGGCACACACCTAGACGCAGGCTTCCAGCCACAAAAACAATCGTCAGCCATTCCATTCTGCCTCCACCCACTAAGCCAATTTTCATATAATCATAGAATTACCATAGTATGGAAGGATGCCATTCGACCCATCGAGTTTTATACTAACACTCTGAAAGACCACACAATACGGGCTCCAGCCCTATCCCTGAACCTCCCCATTACCGCACTTAACCCGCACATCCCGAGACATAAAAGAACAATTTAACATAGACTTTCTACCCAACCTTCATATCTCTGGACTGTGGGATGAAACCGGAACACCTGGAGAATACCCACGGAAACTCAGGGAGACTGTACAAACTCCACACAGTCAGTCGCCCAAGGCTGGCTTGAACCAGAGTCCCTGGCGCTATGACGGAGACATGCTAACAACTGCCAAATTGTCCTGAATTCCATGGGCCCTTATCTTCTTGATGTAGCCCCTATGCGTGGGCTGCTCAGAAGCCTTACTTATGCACTGCCCTCATCTACACAACAGGAGGCGGTGGCAACTCATAATCCAGAGATAATCATCTGGTTTAACAGATCATTGGGGCTGGTTTAGCACAGTGGGCTCAACAGCTGGCTTGTAATGCAGACCAAAGCCAGCAGCGCGAGTTCAATTTCAGTACCGGGCTCCCCAACATGCACTGGAATGTGGCGACTTCCGGCTTTACACAGTAACTTCATTGAAGCCTATTTGTGACAATAATTATTATATTATTATGATCTGGGGACATCGGGATCGAATCTCACCACGGCAGATGATGGAATTTAAACTTAATAAAATATCTAGAATTAAAAGTTTAATGATGACCATGAAACGATTGTCGATTGTTCTGGTTCACTAATGTCCTTTAGGGAAGAAAATATGCCAACAATGCCTGGCCTGGCCGACATATGACTCCAGACCCACAGCAATCTGATTAACTCTTAAATACCCTCTTAATCGGCCAAGCAAGCCACTCAGTTGTATTCAACCGCTACGAAAACACACAAAACATAAATGAATCCAAAGCTCAAGGACTGCAGCTGTTGAAGAAGGCAACTCACCACCACCTTCTGAAGGGCAACTAGGGATGGGTAATAAATTCAGGTCCAACCAGCTGCTCCCACATCCTGCAAATATTTTTTTTAAACAAAGACACCTCCTTTAAAAATTCTATCAAATCTATCAGCCATGATCTCCCCCTGACAAAGCAATGCTGAATAGCTATTTTTAATCCATGCCTCCCCAAGTCCAGATTCATTCTCTCCCTCTGACTTAAAAAAATATCATTTCCCGACCACTGATGCTAAATTCAATGGCCTGTTATTATCTCTTTTCTCCTACTTCCCTTCTTGAATGAGGAAAGCGTATTTGCTGTCCTCTTGTGGCCATAGGGTATATGGAAATTAGGGCCGCTGAAACCCCCTCCCTATCCCATGATGCATTTAGTCTGGGTGGCACGGTAGAACGATGGTTAGCACTGTTGCTTCACAGGTACAGGGTCCCACGTTCGATTCCCAGTTTGGGCAGTCTGAGCGGAGTCTGCATGTTCCCCCATGTCAATTCCATGAAATTCTATGACACTGAGACATTGCATGATGTCTGCTTGCGTTTCAGTAGATGCCGATACATCAGATCAGGTGCTGCTTCATAGTTAGGACTGCAGCTGCAAGCATGGCCACCAATTTCATGTTGGATGGTCCAACTTCTGCGCAAGGCCATGTTACAAATTAGAGTTTGATTGCTCCATGCTCTTTGACAGCGACAACAAGGTTTATGGCAGCCCTGTTAAGCACCAAACACTGTGTGCATACATATCAGCAGGTTCCTCCTGCTGTTTAATGCGTTTATCTATAACAAGATGGATAATACGGTAACAATTGGTTGTGTGAAATAGAATGTTACTTTCAGTAGCTTCTGGTGAGCTACTTGGGCTTCCAGTGAATATCCAGGTTTTTGGCGGAACTATTCCAATTATTCTCCCTTTTTCATTCACTCCCATCTGTCAACCTTCCACCCATCATGCACACGTTCCCCACATGCAGCTCAGCTGCTGGTTCCTCTTCTTCTTCCGCTATCTTTCTCTTCCATTCATCACTCTCTGGCTACCCACGCCTGACTCAAGCTCGTTCTCTCTATCTCTCATGTCTGGCTCTCCAATTGCATCTCTCTAGCTACATCTTCCGTATTGTCTTTCTCCCGATCTCTCAAGTCCGTCACTTACTCCCCATCACTTTGCCCGATATTTTTATTTCTCCATTGACCCTTTAGTGTCTTTGTTATCTTTATGCCACGTGGTGCCTCATCTCTATCTTCTCCACCTATCTCGCTGTGTTCCCAATTCTGCTCTCAATCAATTACCTCATCTGTCTTGCTCACTGTCTCCCAGCCAGTCTGTTTCCCATGTCCATGTCTATTTCCTTCTCCAGCCAGATCCCTTTGTCTGCCTTTTCCTCATTTATCTATCGCCTTTTCATCCCTATGCTCGTCCCTTTCCTGGTCTGTATATGAATGTTGCAAACAAACATCATCTATTCTTGCTACTTCCGTCCTCTATCTCTCTCCCCATCATACACAGCGGTACAGTTGTTAGCATTGCTGCCTCAGTGTCAGGGATCTGGATTCAATTCAGGCCTTGAGTCGATGCCTGTGTAAACCTGCAAGTCCTACCCGTGTCTGCATGGGTTTCCTCCAGGTTCTCTGGTTTCCTTTCACAGTCCAACGAGGTGCAGGTAAGGTGGATTGGCCATACCATATTATCCCTTACTGTCCAAATATTATGTCGGTTACAGGGTTGTGATGGGTGGACATGAGTAGGGTAATCTTTCAGAGGGCCCGCACAGATTCGATGGGCTGTGTTGTCTACTTCTGCACTGAAGGGATTCTATTCTATTATTGCGCCAATTTTTTGTGTTCCCTACCATCCTATTCGCTCCATCTGAAACCCCTTCTCCCTGGTATTTTTCATTCCATATTTCTCTCCCTTCATATATCTACATCTCCAGCCTGTCTCTCCCTCTGGTTTCCCAGTCCTCTGCTCTCTTTAACCCGCAGCTGACTCTCTCTAACTTCTGTCTCAAACCCTCTAGCTAATTCCCATGCCTGTTTACTCAGTCTGTCTCACTTCTACCTCTCTTTCTCAGTTTCCCACCAACGTGTGTCATCCCAATATGTTTGCCTCCAATCTCTTTCTCGCAGAACCCTCTCCCCACAGAATTCCACTCCCTTTGTCTGGTCTCTTTCTCTGACTGTTATTGCTTCTCTCTCACCATCCTGAACCTAATTCCTACGACGTTCCCTTGCCCTACCTGCATCAATCATGTTTGTGACTTCCTCGAAAAACTCTATCAAGTTAGTGAGACACGTCCTCCCCTTCATAAAACTGTGCTGCCTCTCGCGAATACGTCCACTTGCTCCCAAATCGGAGTCGATCCTGTTTCGAAGAATTCTCTGAAGTATTTGCCCTACCACTGACAGAAGGCTCACTGGACTGTAGTTACCTGGATTATCCTTGCTGCCCTTCTTAACAGAGGAAAAACGTTGGCTGTTCTCCAGTTCTCCGGGACATCACCTGAAGTCAGTGAGGATACAAAGATTTTTGTCAAGGCCTCAGCAATTTCCTCTCTTGCCTCCTTCAGTATTCTGGGGCAGATCTCATCAGGCCCTGGGGACTTATCCACCTGAATACTTTTCAAGACGTCCAACACCTCGTCTTTTTGGATCGCAATATGACCCAGGCTATCTACACACCCTTCTCCAGACTGAACGTCTACCAATTCCTTCTCTTTGTTGAAAACTGACGCAAAGTATTCATTTAGTACCTCGCCTATTTCCTCTGGCTCCACACATAGATTCCCTTGCCCGTCCTTCAGTGGGCCACCCCTTTCCCTGGCTACCTTTTTTGCTTTTTATCTACGTGTAAACATCTTTGGGATTTTACTGAACACTATTTGCCATGACTTTTCGTGGCACCTTTTAGCCCCCCAGACTCCTTGCTTAAGTTCCTTTCTACTTTACTTGTATTCCACACAGGCTTCGTCTGTTCTTAGTTTTCAAGCCCTGACAAATGCCTCCTTTGTCATTTTGACGAGGCCAACAATATCTCTCGTTACCCAAGGTTCCCGAAATTTGACATATTTATCCTTCTTCCTCACAGGAACATGCCGGTCCTTAAGTCCTTTCAACTGTCATTTGAAAGTCTCCCACATGTCAGATGTTGATTTACCCTCAAACGTCCGCTCCCAATCTAGGTTCTTCAGTTCCCGCCTAATATTGTTATAATTAACCTTCCCCCAATTTTTCACATTCACCCTCGGACCACTCTTATCCTTGTCCACCAGCACTTTAATACTCACTGAATTGTGGTCACTGTTCCCGAAATGCTCCCCTACTCAAACTTCTACCACATGGCCGGACTAATTCCCCAATACCAGGTCCAATACAGCCCCTTCACTAGTTGGACTATCTAAATATTGTTTTAAGAAGACCTCCTGGATGCTCCTGACAACCTCTGCCCCTTCCAAACCCTTAGCACTAAGTCAGTCCCAGTCAATGTTGGGGAAGTGAAAGTCTCCTATCACATCAACCCTGTTGCTTTTACTCCTTCCCAAAATCTGCCTACCTACCTGTTCCTCTATCTCCCGCTGGCTGTTGGGACGCCTGTAGCAATCCCCCCACATTGTGACTGCATCCTTCTTATTTATGATCTCTACCCATATAGCTTCGCTGCCCTCTGAGTTGTCCTCCAGCAGTACAGCTGTGATATTCTCCCTAACCAGTAGGGCAACTCATCCACTCGTTTTACGTCCCCCTCATCTGGGGCTGGTTTAGCACACTGGGGTACATCGCTGGCTTTTAAAGCAGAACAAGACAGGCCAGCAGCACGGTTCAATTCCCGCACCAGCCTCCCGAACAGACGCCGGAATGTGGCGACTGGGGGTTTTTCACAGTAACTTCATTTGAAGCCTTCTTGTGACAATAAACGATTTTCATTTAATTTAATTTCTATCCCGCCTGAAACATCTAAATCCTGGGAGATTTAGCTACCAATCCTGTCCCTCCCTCAACCAGGCCTCTGTAATGGCAGCAACATAATAGTTCCAAGTACTAATCCAAGCTCTAAGTTCATCTGCCTTACCTGTTATACTTCTTGCATTAAAACATAGGCACATCAGGTCACCAGCCCCGCTATTTTCAGCAACATCTCTCTGTCTGTTGCTCCTCAGAGCCACACTGCCCTATTTCCTAATTAGCCCTCAATTTTTTCACCTTCTGACCTATTGCTCCGGTACCCGCCCCCCTGCCATACTGCTTTAAACCCTCCCGTGTAACACTAGCAAACCTCACAGCCAGGCTATTTATGCTGTCCAGTTTCTATGCAACACGTCCTTCTTGTACAGGACACAACTGCCCAGAAGAGCGTCCAGTGGCCCAGATAACGAAAACCCTCCCTCCTAAACTAGCTGTTAGCCACGGGTCTAGCTGCTCTAGCTTCCTATTTCGCGCCTCACTGGCACGCAGCACAAGGAGTCTGCCCTCGCTCCCTGAACTCCTGCTGCAGGACCCCATCCCCTTTCCTGCCTATGTCGTTAATACCAATATGTACCAAGACCTCTGCCTGTTTGCCCTGCTCCATCAGGATACCGGCTTCCCAGTCTGAGAAATCCTGGGCCCTGGCACCAGGGAGGCAACATACCATTGCCATGAGAATGTCACTTTAAGAAATGGTAGTCTGCTGAAGTTATTGCAGTGATGCGAGAGTGTGGGTGGAGCTGCGCTCTGGCTCTGCTTTTTAGTTTCACTTTGAGAAAAGCTAGGTGGTGTCTTTGTTTTATGGTTTCGTTTCAGTTTTGGAGCTGCAGTCAGCCAGAGAATGTGTAATGCTTTTCTCTCTGCCACGTAAAGACTGTCTCTTGATCATTTGGTGAATTCAGAGTGATAACTGTTATCAGTCGTGAATTGAAACCCGATGTGCTTCTGTTAAAAGGTTTTTTTTTAAGTCTTATGGATGTTAAAAGGAAAGTTTAAGTATTACTTAGAATGTTGTATTCTTTGTGGTTGTATTTAAATTGATGGTTGCTAAGATGTTTACTGTGTTTTTAAAAGTTTAACTTGAGTTCATAGAATAAACATTGTTTTGCTTCAACAAACTCCCTTTCGATTTCTGCTGTACCACATCTGTAGAGTGGGCCGTGTTCTCACCATACAACAATCTGTTAAAAGTTGTGGGTCAGGTGAACTCCATGATACATTTTGGGGTTCTCTAAACCCTGGACCATAACACCATCCTGAAGTCGCTTTCACGTCCACATAAGTACCTGTCCGTGCCCCTGACTATAGAGTCCCCTATGACAATTGCTCTTCTACGCTTTGACCCTCCCTGCTGAACATCAGAGCCAGCTGTGGTGCCACTACTCTTGCTGCTTCTGTTTACCCCAACAGTACCCCAATCCACAGAGGATTCCTGCACTGACTGCCTGCCCCTTCTGTGGTCACACATCTCTCTGCCTGCATCTTGGGTGTGACCACATTAATATAACTGCTATCTATGACGCATTCCGCCACTTGCATGTTCCTAAGTGCATCCAACTGCTGCTCCAACCGAACCATGCGGGCTGTGAGGAGCCCCAGTTGGGTGCACTTTCTACAGATGTAGCCATCCGGGACGTTGGAAGTCTCCCGGACCTGCCACATCTCACCGTCAGAGCACTTCACCCCTCTAATTGACATTGTGTTAACTAATTAACAAATTAAATTTTAAAATAAATTATTTTTAAAATGCTACTGTTAACCATATGTTTCCTAGCACTAGATTTCTCCTATAAATGTAAATGCTCAATACAGTACTCTCTGTATTGCTATCTGGTTTTATATTCTGAGCTAGTTCACTCTCATAATCTATATTACTTTTCTTGATAGTTTTTCTCGTGTCTTTCTGTTGACCTTGAAAGAATCCCAATCCTCATGTTTCCCAGTAATATTTGCCACTCTGTAAAACTTTTCTTTCAATTTCAAACCCTTCTTCATTTCCTTGGATATTTATGGCTGATTATCATTTTTCAACAATCCTTCTTTTTCACTGGTGTATACTTTCTCTCAGCACTGTAAAACATCTCTTTGAAAGTCCTCAATTGTCCCACCACAATGTATTTTCTCCCTAGCCAACTCCTCGATCATCCCATTGTACAAAGAGCAAATAGCAATCCAGCAAAGGAACAATCCTCCCCCCCCCCCCCCCCCCCCACCCCCAAGCCTGTACCGGTCATGATACCAACCGTTGCCAAAAGTCTCAGCACTTCTTTGTGCCGTGTCCCTCTATACCCATATTATCCATGGGTTTGTCAAGATGTCTTTTGAACGCCGCTAATGTATCTACTTCCACAACCTGGCAATGCGGTCCAGGCACTCACCACCCTCTGTGTAACAACATTGCCTCGGACATCTCCTCTGAACTTTGCCGCACGACCATAAACCTATGCTCCTGGTGACGGACCACTGTGGGAATGAGTGCCTCTATCCATGCCCTCGTAATCTTATCAAGCTCCATCAGGTCAGCACTCAACCTCCGTCTTTCGAATGAAAACCGTCCGAGTCTATTTAGCCTGCCGCATAGCTAACACCCTCCGGACTCGGCAAAATCCTGGTAAGCCTTATCTGCTCCCTCTCCAAAGCCTATACATCCTTCTGGTAGTGTGTCGACCAGAACTGTGCGCAACATTCCAAGTGTGGCCTTACCAATGATCTATACAACTGTAGCATGACTTGCCAGATTTTATACTGGATGCCCTGTCCAATGAAGGCAAGCATTCCGTATGCTCTCGTGACTAACTTGTCCACTTGTACACTGTGTACTTCTTACAGTTTTCATTATTGAACACAATCATTTCAGAATGTGACCTCCAAATATGAGATTATGAATATACTCAATTAGCTCTAACAAATATCCTGAGGAATAACTAGAATAGACTTCTTGTTAGCCATAGTCACACTACTTTGCATAACAATTTACACTTGTAAAGATTTCTACATGTGTTAACATTTACTTGCTGCTTGCATTTTGTAATGATATCGATAGGAATTGTTATTTTGTGATATTGAATTAAATGGTGCGTAATGTTAACAGGTGTCTTTTCAACTTAAAATGTCATAAATACTTGTAATCATTTCCATTGCAAAACAAGGCTGAATGTGGACCAAAGCAACCAGCATGAGAGAAAAATTAGAGGGAGACAGGATGACAGGGCAGTGTTATTTAAGAAAGTACAAGGCATTTGTTTTTCTCGGTAAACAATGGACCTTCCGTGCATCAAATCTGAACTGGGAAAACGTCAGATCATACTTTCAATAACCCTTGCTTCGCAGACGTGGGTCACCAGTTGATGCTGTGCCAATAGTAAGCTCAGCATAGAGCATTGCCTTAGGAAAGTGGTTATCGTCCATTCAGTGGACATGACCCAGCTAAAGGGGTCACTGTTGACCGGAGGGGGCAAGCATGTTGGGGATCCCTGAATGTTGGTGCACTTCCATATTTTGCACTCTTTCCTGCCAGATATGCCCAATACTCATCGGGCACAGCAGAGGTTAAAGCTGTGGAGCTGCCTTTTTCTGCTCGTATAAGTGGTCCATGCTTCAATACTGTAAAGGAAATTTCTTGGAATACAAGCCTAATACCCACAGTGCATTGTATTTTCAGTTATTTTGCGGTTAGTCAACACTCGACTTGACACTGTGGCCTTGTCAATCCTGGCGCTGTTTTCGGCATCAAGTGACAGATTGCTGGTGATTGTTGATTCAAGGGATGTGAAGTTTCGATAGTCGCCAGAGTGAGGTTGTCAGTTTTGTTGGAAAATAGCGCCCTGACCTTCATTTTGGTCTTCCTGAGGCTTAATCTCAGCCCAAATTCTTTTTGTACAAATATACGAATTTGGAGCAAGAGTAGGATAATCGGCACTCGAGATTGTTCTTCCGCCATTCAATAAGATCAGGGCTCTTCCATTCCTTAACTTCGACCCCACATTCTTGCGTTATCACAGATCTACTGAGCTCTTTCTTAAAAATGTTCAAAGATTCTGCTTCACTGACTTTTGATAAAGAGAGTTACAGAAACTCACGACACTTTAGAGAAAGCATTTCTTTTCTCTGTCTTACTGGAGCGATCCCTTATGTTTAAACAGTGCCTCTCTGTTCTAGGTTTTTTGAGAAGAGGAAACACCCTCTCCAAATCCCTCCTGTCAATACCCCTCAGGATCTTTAACGTTTTGATCAAGTGTCCCCGTCCTTTTCAAAACTCTGGTGGACAGAAAGATAACCTATCCAATTTTTCCTCAAATGACATTCTGCCCATTCCTGGTACTACTCCAGTAAACATTCTTGGAACTGTTACTAAATTTAATATCCGTCCTAAATGAGGATACCAATAATGTACACAATACTCCAGACAAGGTCTCACGAATTCCCTGTAAACTGAAGGTAACCCCTATTATTGTAAATAATAATAATAAATGTCTCAGGTTCTTGGCTGAAGCCTGGCCGTGCACACCAGGGAGTGACCAATGTATTTAATTTTCCTGTTTTTCAGTTAAACGTGCAGTGTCTGATTCACTGAAGCTGCCCCCACCCTAATTGCTGAGTGGCAGTTAACTGTCAGTCACCTGAAGCCCGATTAGAGGCAAACGGTGTGCATTGCATTCTTCTGTTTGAAGCTTAACTAGTGTGAGTTATTCAGTTTAGCTGGGTTATATATAATAGACAAACTTAAGGCGCTCACTCGATAAGCCTTGCGCACGTGAAGGAGAGACAGCCTGAGTGAGTGAGACAGCGAGAATGAGCTTGAAACATGATAGTGTGGAGCAGTGACGTACCCAAGAAAGGTCAGAGTTGAATTTACTTTCCTTCTTTTTCAGTTAAAAGCTTATTGTCTGATTGGCTGAAGCTGCCCCCACCCTAATTGCTGCGTGGCAGTTATCATTCAGTCACCTGGAAGGCTGATTAGAGGCAACAGGAGTGAATTGCATTCTTCTGTGTGAAGCTTAACTAGTGTGAGTCACCTCAGTTAAGCTAGGTTCTACATAAGTGACAGGCATAAAGCGCACACTCAGTACATTTTGTGCACCTGAAGGAGAGACAGCCTGAGTGAGTGAGACAGTTGGAGTGAGGTTGAAACTGTAATTTGGAGCGTGAGGTAATTCGGTGCAGAGTGGGAGGAGGTGCTTTTTCCCTATCGGTTTGTTTTCTTTCTTCTGACTTATAACTGTTAATATGCAGGGAGAAATCCACAGAGCATCCTGGGAAGGTGTGATTTTAATAACTTATTTAACTGTGCGCGTGCGGGGGGGGGGGGGGGGGGGGAGGGGGGTTGCTGAAGTGACATCACAGTAAAGATGTGCCCCGATTGGCTGGTAAGGAACCTGTTCAATTTGAAACAAAAACATTGAAAAACTACTTAAATCTAATTGATTAACTGGATAGTTGAGTAACGAAACCTGAGGCAGAGATTCGTATTTAGCATTTAATTTTACAGTACAAATCTAGCCAAGGGCCATATAATTAATGGTAACTGAATCTTATAACAATATGTGATTATTTTGAATTAATTAACTCGTGCATAAATGTCACTCAGCGGGCTGCAATGTTCTAACTGTGAGATGTGGCAGATCCATAACACTGCCAGCGTTCTGGTAGACTACGTGTCAAGGAAATGTAACCAATGGCAGCTCCTCACAGACCATGTGGTTCGGTTGGAGCAGCAGCTGGACAGATGGGTGGCCGCTAGAAAGGGCAGGCAGTCAGTGCAGTCCCTGTGGCTGTCCCCCTCTCTAACAGCTATACCGTTTTGGATACTTTTGGGGTGGATAGTCTATCAGAGGTAAACAACAGCAGGCAGAGCAGTGGCACGACAACTGTCTCTGTTGTTCATCAGGGCAGGGCAAAGTGCAGGAGACCGATAGTTACAGGGGACGCTATAGTAAGTGGCACAAATAGGCCCTTCTGTGGAAGTGCAAGAAACTCCAGGATGGTGTTTTGCCTCCCTGGTACCGGGGTCAAGGGTGTCTCTGAAGGAACACAGGACATTTTGAAGGGGGATAGTGAACAGCCAGAGGTCGCAGTTCACATAGGTACTAACAACACAGGCAGGAAGAGTGATAGGTCCTACAGAAGGAGTTCAGGGAGTTAGTCAGTAAGCTAAGAAGCAGGACCTCAAGGAGTGCAATCTCAGGATTATTCCCTTTATCATGTGCCAGTGAGGCGAGAAATAGGAGGATAGTGCAGCTAAACAGGTTGCTAAACCAGTGGTGTAGGAGCGAGTTGCAAATTTCTGAACCATCGGGATCTATTCCGGGGAACACACGACCTGTGCAAGAAGAACGGCTTGCATCTAAACTCTAGGGCCACCAACATCCTGGCTGGGAGGTTTGCAAGTGACACTCAGGTAGATTTAGACTGGCAGAGTATGGGAACCAGAGCATTAGCTTAGAAGATGTCACAACTGAAGGGGAAATATAGAACAAAAATAAGAGAACAACATAACCCTCAGGCAGAGCTAAAAATGTGACAAGTGTGAGAAGGAGGTGGTCAATGCAGGACTGGGTGCATTGTACCTTAATGCACGCAGTATATGGAAAAATTGAAATGAGCTTGTTGCACACACTGAAATTGGCCGGTACAATGTCGTGGCCATCACAGAAACGTGGCTGCAAGGGGATCAGGGCTGGGATCTAAATATACAAGGATATGTGAACTATCGAACGGACAGGTAGATGGGCAAAGGGGGCGTGGTTGCATTGTTAGTAAGGAATTAAATTAAATCGATAGCAAGGAGCGATATAGAATTAGAATGCATAGAATCTCTATGGGTAGACTTGAGGAATCACATAGGTAACAAAACCCTGACGTGAGTTATGAACAGGCCCCCTCGCAGTAGTCAGGATTAGGGCAGAAAATAAATCAGGAGGTGTAGAAAGCATGTAAAATAAGGCAATACCACAATAATCATGGCGGACTTCAATATGCACGTGCACTAGGAAAATCAGGTTGGTAGTGGATCACAAGAAAATAAATTTGTGGAATGTTTAAGAGATGTTTTCTTGGAGGAGCTGGTGGTAGAGCCCACTAGGGAACAGGAAATTCTGGATTTGCCGATTTAGACTGAGGCAGACTTGATGAGCGATCTTAAGGTGAAGGAACCCTTAGGGAGCAGTGAACATAATATTATTGAATGTACCCTGCAGTTTGAGACGGAGAAGCTGAAGTCAGATGTAACGGTATCACAAATAAATATTATAAAGACACGGGGGAGGAGCTGGCCACAATTGATTGGAAAAGGCGCTGAGCAGGGAAGGTAGTGGAACAGCAATGGCAGGAGTTTTGGGGGGTTATTCGGGAGGCACAGCAGCAATTTATCCCAAGAAGGAGGAAAGGTGCGAAGGGCAGGACAAGGCTTCCGTGGTTGACGGGGGAAGTCAAGGACATTATAAAAGAAAGAGAAAAAACATACAAAGTGGCAAGGATTAGTGGGAAGACAGAGGATTGGCAATCCATTAAAAGCGAGCAGACGACAACTAAAAAAGGAATAAAGGGAGAGGAGATGCAATATGAATGCAAGCTAGCTATTAATATAAAGGAAGATAAGAACAGTTTATTTCAATATATACAAAGGTAGGAGGCAGGCATAAATATACATTCGACCACTGGAAAACGTGACTGGAGAAGTGCTAAACAGGAAACAAAAAAATGGCAGACAAACGGAATAGTTACTTCACGGTGGAAGACACCAGTGGGATGCAAGAGCTGCAGGAGAATCAGGGGCCAGAGGTGAGTGCAGTACCCATCACGAAGGAGATGGTGCTGGTGAAACTGAAATGTCTGAAGGTGGATAAGTCACTCTGAGCAGGTGAACTACACCCCGGGGTCCTAAAACAGATAGCTGAGGAGATTGTGGCGGCATTGGTGGTGATCTTTCTGGAATCACTGGAGGCAGGAAGGTTGCTAGAGGACTGGAAAGTGGCTAATATAACACTACTGTTTAAGAAGGGAAGGAGGCAGAAGACTGGAAATTATGGGCTAATTACCCTGACTTCGGTCATTGGTAAGATTTTAAAGTCCGTTATTAACGATGAGTACGCTCAGTACTTGGAGGTGCATGGTAAAATAGGTCATGTTTGACAAATCTGTTAGTTCTTTGAGGAGATAACAAGGAAGTTAGAGGAAGGAGAACCAGTGGACGTGATGTATATGGATTTCCAGAAGGTCTTTGACAAGGTGCCACATCGGAGATTGTTAATAAATTAAGAGCCCATGGTGTTAAGGGTAATATCCTGGCATGGACAGAGGATAGTCTGGCTCGCAAAAGGCAGAGAGTGGGGATAAAGGTTTTTTTTTCACGATGGCAGCCAGTGACCAGTGGTATGAGTCAGGGATCTGTGCTGGCACCATAACTTTTCACAATGTACATAAATGATCTGGAAGAAGGAACTGAAGGCACTGTTGCTAGGTTTGCAGATGGTACAAAGATTTTCAGAGGGGCAGGTTGTATTCAGGAATCAAGGCGGCTGCAGAAGGATTTGGACAGGCTAGGATGGTGGACAATGAAATGACAAATGAAAGACAATGTGGAATATTTTGAGGTTATGCACGTTGGAAGGAGAAATGTAGGCACAAACTATTTTCGAAATGGGGAAATGCTTAGGAAATCAGAAGCACAAAGGGAGTTGGGAGTGCTTGTTCATGATTCTCTTAAGGTTACCGTGCAGGTTCAGTTGGCAAAACAATGTTAGCATTCATATCCAGTTGGCTAGAAAACAAGGCCTGGGATATACGTCTGAGGCTCCATGAGGCTCTGGTCAGACCCCATTTTGAGTATTATGAGCAGTTTTGGGCCCGGTATCTAAGAAAGGACGTGCTGGCCTTGGAAAGGGTCCAAAGGAGGTTCGCAATAATGTTCCCTGGAAGGAACAGCTAGTCGTATGACGAATGGTTACAAAGAAACAGAAACAAAGAAAATTATAGCACAGGAACAGGACCTTCGGCCCTCCCAGCCTGTGCCGATCCAGATCCTTTATCTAAACCTGTCGCTTATTTTCCAAGAATCTACTTCCCTCTGTTCCCCTCCCGTTCATATATCTGTCTAGATGCATCTTAAATTATGCTATCGCGCCTGCCTCTACCACCTCCTCTGGCAAAGCCTTCCAGGCACCCACCACCCTCTGCAGAAAACATTTTCCACGCATAACTCCCATAAACTTTCCCCCTCTCACCTTGAAATCGTGACCCTCTTGTAATTGACTCTTGGAAAAACTTATTGCTATCCATCCTGTCCATACCTCTCATAATTCTGTACACCTCAATCAGGTCCCCCCTCAACCTCCGTCTTTCCAACGAAAACAATCCTAATCTACTCAACCTTTCTTCATAGCTAGCACCCTCCATACCAGGCAACGTCCTTGTGAACCTCCTCTGCACCCTCTCCAAAGCATCCATATCCTTCTGGTAATGTGGCGACCAGAACTGCACGCAGTATTCCAAATGTGGCCGAACCAAAGTCCTATACAACTGTAACATGACCAGGCGACTCTTGTACTCAATACCCAGTCCGATGAAGGCAAGCATGCTGCATGCCTTCTTGACCACTCTATCGACCTGCATTGCCACCTTCAGGATACAATGGACCTGAACTCCCAGATCTATCTGTACATCAATTTCCCACAGGACTCTTCCATTGACTTTATTGTCCGCTCTTGAATTAGATCTTCCAAAATGCATCACCTCACATTTTCCTGGATTGAACTCCATCTGCCATTTCTCTGCCCAACTCTCCAATCTATCTATATTTTGCTGTATACTCTGGCATTACTCCTCGCTATCTGCAATTCCACCAATATTAGTATCATTTGCAAACTTGCTAATCAGACCACCTATAACTTCGTCCTGATTATGTATGTATATCACAAACAACAGTGGTCCGAGCACGGATTCCTGTGGAACACCACTAGTCATGTTACTCCATTCTGAGACACTCCCTTCCATCACTACTCTCTGTCTCCTGTCCCCCCCCCCCATTTCTATATCCACCTAGCTCGTACATCCTGAACCCCATACGACTTCACTTTGTCCATCAACCTGCCATGGGAAACTTTATCAAACGCCTTACTGAAGTCCAAGTACAAGACATCTACAGCCCTTCCCTCATCAATTAACTTTGTCACATCCTGAAACAATTTTATTAGGTTTGTAAGACATGACCTTCCCTGCACAAAACCATGCTGCCTATCACTGATAAGTCTATGTTCTTCGAAATGTGGACTCTGAGTCTGTACTCATTGGTGTTCAGAAAGATGAGGGGCGATCTTATTGAAAATTCTGCGAGGCCAAGGTAGAGTGGATGTGGAGAGGATGTTTCCACATGTCGGAAAACTAGAACCATCTCAGACTAAGGAGACGATTCTTCAAAACAAAGATGAGGGGGCATTTCTTCAGCCAGACTGTGGTGAATTTGTGGAACACTGTCGCAGAACGTTGTGGCGGCCAAATGACTGAGTGTGGTTAAGACTGAGATAGCTCGGTTCTTGATTAACAACGTGGTCAGGGGTTATGGGGAGAAGGCAGGAGAATGGGGATGAGGATCAGTCATAATTGAATGGTGGAGCAGGCTCGATGGGCCGAATGGCCTAATTCTTCTCCTATGCCTTATGGTCTTATGGTCAGTGGTCTGATTGCTACACGTAATAAGAACAATGTTAAGGGCAAATGCCCAGTTTATTTTCTCTACAAACCCTTATCCCATGTCTTCGCCACCCTTGCCCTCAAGAAAAAATGCAAGGAACTCATGTATCTCTTTATTACTAAGATTACGTTGCTGCTGTTGACTCAACTCCTTCCACTAGCCCACCAGGCCAAACATTATTTAATGTACCAATCCACCCCAGACCGGAACGTTCCAGCATCAAAGAACAAAGAACAAAGAAAATTACAGCACAGGAACAGGACCTTCGGCCCTCCCAGCCTGCGCCGATCCAGATCCTTTATCTAAACCTGTCTCCTATTTTCCAAGGTCCACTTCCCTCTGTTCCCGCCCATTCATATACCTGTCTAGATGCTTCTTAAATGATGCTATCGTGCCCGCCTCTACCACCTCCGCTGGTAAAGCGTTCCAGGCTCCCACCACCCTCTGAGTAAAAATCTTTCCACGCACATCTCCCTTAAACTTTCCCCCTCTCACCATGAAATCGTGACCCCTTGTAAATGATACCACCACTCTTGGGAAAAGCTTGTTGCTATCCACCCTGTCCATAACGCTCATAATTTTGTAGACCTCAATCAGGTCCCCCTCAACCTCCGTCTTTCCAACGAAAACAATCCTAATCTACTCAACCTTTCTTCATAACTAGCACCCTTCATACCAGGCAACATCCTGGTGAACCTCCTCTGCACCCTCTCCAAGGCATCCACATTCTTCTGGTAATGTGGCGACCAGAACTGCACGCAGTATTCCAAATGTGGCCGAACCAAAGTCCTATGCAACTGTAACATGACCTGCCAACTCTTGTACTCAATACCCCGTCCGATGAAGGCAAGCATGCTGTATGCCTTCTTGACCACTCTATCAACCTGCAGGGTACAATGGACCTGAACTCCCAGATCACTTGCACATCAATTTTCACCAAGACCCTTCCATTGACCATTTAGTCCGCTCTTGAATTTGATCTTCCAAAATGCATCACCTCGCATTTGCCTGGATTGAACTCCATCTGCCATTTCTCTGTCCAACGCTCCAATCTATCTATATTTTGTTGTATTCTCTGACAGTCCTCCTCGCTATTTGCAACTCCACAAATCTTAGTATCACCTGCAAACTTGCTAATCAGACCACCTATACCTTCCTCCAGGTCATTAATGTAGATCACAAACAACAGTGGTCCGAGCACGGATCCCTGTGGAACACCACTAGTCACCCTTCTCCATTTTGAGACACTCCCTTCCACCTGTCTCCTGTTGCCCAGCCAGTTCTTTATCTATCTAGCTAGTACACCCTGAACCCCATACGACTTCACTTTTTCCATCAACCTGCCATGGGAAACCTTATCAAACGCCTTACTAAAGTCCATGTATACGACATCTACAGCCCTTCCCTCGTCAATTAACTTTGTCACTTCCTCAAAGAATGCTATTAGGTTTGTAAGACATGACCTTCCCTGCACAAAACCATGCTGCCTATCACTGATAAGTCTATTTTCTTCCAAATGTGAATAGATCCTATCCCTCAGCATCTTCCCCAACAGTTTGCCTACCACTGACGTCAAGCTCACAGGTCTATAATTCCCTGGATTATCCCTGCTACCCTTCTGAAACAAGGGACAACATTAGCAATTCTCCAGTCATCCGGGTCCTCACCCGTGCTCAAGGATGCTGCAAAGATATCTGTTAAGGCCCCAGCTATTTCGAACCTCGATTCCCTCAGTAACCTGGGATAGATCCCATCCGGTCCTGGGGACTTGTCCACCTTAATGTCTTTTAGAATACCCAAAACTTCCCCCTTCCGTATGACAACTTGACTGAGAGTATTTAAACATCCATCCCTAGCCTCAACACCCGTCTTGTCCCTCTCCTTTGTGAATACCTATGCAAAGTACTCATTAAGAATCTCACCCATTTCCTCTGAGTCCACGCATAAATTCCCTCTTTTGTCTTTGAGTGGGCCAATCCTTTCTCTAGTAACCCTCTTGCTCCTTACATACGAATAAAATGCTTTGGGATTTTCCTTAACCCTGTTACCAAAGATATTTCATGACCCCTTTTAGCCCTTTGTATTGAGCGTTTGAGATTCGTCCTACTTTCCCAATATTCCTCCAAAGCTTCATCAGTTTTGAGTTGCCTCGATCCTATGTATGCTTCCTTTTTCATCTTAGCTAGTTTCACAATTTCACCCGTCATCCATGGTTCCCTAATCTTGCCATTTCTATCTTTAATTTTCACAGGAACATGTCTGTCCTGCACTCTAATCAACCTTTCCTTAAAAGGCTTCCACATTTCAAATGTGAATTTACCCTTAAACAGCTGCTCCCAATCCACATTCCCTAGCTCCTGCCGAATTTTTTTATACTCTGCCTTTTCCCAATTTAGTACTCTTCCTTTCAGACCCCTCGTGTCCTTGTCCATGAGTATTCTAAAACTTACGGAATTGTGATCGCTATTCCCAAAGTAATCACCGACTAAAACATCAACCACCTGGCCGGGATCATTCCCCAATACCAGGTCCAGTATGGCCCCTTCCCGAGTTGGACTATTTACATACTGCTCTAAAAAAAACTCTCCTGAATGCTCCTTACAAACTCTGCTCCATCTACGCCTCCAACACTACATTCCTCCCATTCAAAATGAAAATAGGTGAGACTTCGTTTTTTTTAAACTTACACAGCTTTTTAGATTACCCACTCAAGGTGGATACTACTTCCAGGGGTTCATTATCATTGGCCACGGGAGGGTTGGTGGTCCAGGGGTTAAGGTGAGGAGGGCGCGTAGCTGTCGAATGTTTTTGTGACTACTTGCTTCTCCCTAATTACGAGTACATGCATCCCTATAGCTCTAAGAGACTTCTTTACATTCGACTTTGTGTTCTCATGTATTTTGCAGCAAAATGGGTTGAGAACATTATATTTCTTGGGGTTCCCCAGCGCATTGGAGAGTCGAGTGGTCAGAGTTGGGAAACCCAGAGTTGGCGGGAGAAGGCTAGAAGGGGCCGACCAAATCTGCGGTTCCTCATCATCACAGCGCAAATGGCGATGGACCTCGCGGAGGTGCAGGTAGGTATGGGCCAACAGTGAGCCCCAAATGCGTTAGAATGTCCCTATGGCACCTGAGTGACCCCTCTCACACCTCCCCCCCCCCCCCCCACCCCCGCATCACACCTACACGCGAGCTCACCATGCATGTTGTCTTGGGTCTTGCAGGGTCAACTCCCGATGATGCACAAACAGTTGGTGTCCTACAACCCCGCAACTGCACGCAAACATGTCCGAGGATGACACCGATTTCTCATCGCAGTTGTCAACAACACCCTTTCCCATCCTAGAGACACTCGCCTCGGTTCGGCACTTCAATAAAAAGATTTGTGCGCACTATCTAGTGCACACGGGACACAATCATGGGTACATCAACTGGAGGTTCGAACCTCTGAGAGGGCGGACAGTTACAGGGCAGCCCGACCCCAAGAATTAGCTGCGATTCAGAGAGTTCCACCGCTTCTGGAATTGGCAGTCCCATCAATGTTGGCAATACAGACGCAGAGCTGGGGAGCACATGGGATGGGGTTAGCAACCATCCAGCGCCTGCAGGTGCTGTTGTAAGTGCACAAACACCTAAACGAGCAGGATGCGGTCCCAACAATGCATGACAGCAGGCCAAGATTGCACAAGAGGCATTCACGGTTAAATCCTTGGGTGCGTGTCATGGCAATAGGTCAGGTTATCGAAGGCATTGTTAATCAAGGAAAGTATTGGGGCGGTAGAAAGGACGCTTGAGGACTCGTCTACTGAGGCAGTATGGGCCGAGGTGAGGAACAGTAGAGGAGAGGTCACCCTGTTGGGAGTTGTCTATAGACCTCCGAATAGTTCCAGAGATGTAGAGGAAAGGATTGCAAAGATGATTCTTGACAGGAGCGAGAGTAACAGGGTAGTTGTTATGGGGGACTTTAACTTTCCAAATATTGACTGGAAATACTATAGTTCGAGTACTATAGATGGGTCAGTTTTTGTGCAGTGTGTGCAGGAGGGTTTTCTGACACAGTATGTAGACAGGCCAACAAGGGGCGAGGCCACATTGGATTTGGTACTGGGTAATGAACCCGGCCAGGTGTTAGATTTAGATGTAGGTGAGCACTTTGGTGATAGTGATCACAACTCGGTTATGTTTACTTTAGCTATGGGCAGGGATAGGTATATACCGCAAGGCAAGAATTATAGCTGGGGGGGGGAAGGCAATTATGATGCTATTCGGCAAGATTTAGGATGTATAGGATGGGGAAGGAAACTGCAGGGGATGGGTACAATCGAAATGTGAAGCTTTTTCAAGGAACAGCTACTGCGTGTCCTTGATAAGTATGTACCTGTCAGGCAGGGAGGAAGTTGTCGAGCAAGGGAACCGAGGTTTACTCAGGAAGTTGAAGCACTTGTCAAGAGGAAGAAGAAGGCTTATGTTAGGATGAGACATGAAGGCTCAGTTAGGGCACTTGAGAGTTACAAGTTAGCCAGGAAGGACCTAAAGGGAGAGTTAAGAAGAGCGAGGAGAGGACACGAAAAGTCGTTGGCGGATAGGATCAAGGAAAACCCTAAGGCTTTCTATAGGTATATCAGGAACAAAAGAATGACTAAAGTAAGATTAGGGCCAATCAAGGATAGTAGTGGAAAGTTGTGTGTGGAATCAGAGGAGATAGGGGAAGCATTAAATGGATATTTTTCGTCAGTGTTTACACTGGATAAAGACAATGTTGTCGAGGAGAACACTCAGGTTCAGTCGACCAGGCTAGATGGAATTGAGGTTCAAAAGGAGGAGGTGTTAGCAATTTTAGAAAATGTCAAAATAGATAAGTCCCCTGGGCCAGATGGGATTTATCCTAGGATTCTCTGGGAAGCCAGGGAGGATATTGCAGAGCCTTTATCCTTGATCTTTATGTCGTCTTTGTCGACAGGAATAGTGCCGGAAGACTGGAGGATAGCAAATGTTGTCCCCTTGTTCAAGAAGGGGAGTAGAGACAACCCTGGTAATTATAGACCTGTGAGCCTTACTTCGGTTGTGGGTAAAATGTTGGAAAAGGTTATAAGAGATGGGGTTTATAATAATCTTGTAAAGAACAAGTTGATTAGCGATACTCAACACGGGTTTGTGAAGGGTAGGTCATGTCTCACAAACCTTATTGAGTTTTTTGAGAAGGTGACCAAATAGGTGGATCAGGGTAAAGCTGTTGATGTGGTGTATATGGATTTCAGTAAGGCGTTTGATAAGGTTCCCCACGGTAGGCTATTGCAGAAAATAAGGAAGTATGGGATTGAAGGTGATTTAGCGGTTTGAATCAGTAATTGGCTAGCTGAAAGAAGACAGAGGGTGGTGGTTGATGGCAAATGTTCATCCTGGAGTTCAGTTCTAGTGGTGTACCGCAAGGATCTGTTTTGGTGCCACTGCTGTTTGTCATTTTTATAAATGACCTGGAAGAGGGTGTAGAAGGATGGGTTAGTAAATTTGAAGATGACACGAAGGTCGGTGGAGTTGTGGATAGTGCTGAAGGATGTTATAGGATACAGAGGGACATAGATAAGCTGCAGAGCTGGGCTGAGAGGTGGCAGATGGAGTTTAATGCGGAAAAGTGTGAGGTGGTTCACTTTGGAAGGAGTAACAGGAATGCAGAGTACTGGGCTAATGGCAACATTCTTGGTAGTGTAGATGAACAGAGAGATCTCGGCATCCAGGTACATAAATCCCTGAAAGTTGCCACCCAGGTTAATAGGGCTGTTAAGAAGGCATATGGTGTGCTAGCCTTTATAAGCAGGGGGATTGAGTTTCGGAACCACAAGGTCATGCTGCAGCTGTACATAACTCTGGTGCAGCCACACCTGGAGTACTGCGTGCAGTTCTGTTCACCACATTATAGGAAGGATGTGGAAGCTTTGGAAAGGGTTCAGAGGAGATTTGCTAGGATGTTGCCTGGTATGGAGGGAAGGTCTTACGAGGAAAGGCTCAGGGAATTGAGGTTGTTTTCGTTGGAGAGGAGAAGGCTGAGAGGTGACTAAATAGAGACATATAAGATAGTCAGAGGGTTAGATAGGGTGGACAGTGAGAGTCTTTTTCCTCGGATGGTGATGACCAACACGAGGGGACATAGCTTTAAATTGAGGGGTGATAGATATAGGACAGATGTCAGAGGCAGTTTCTTTACTCAGAGAGTAGTAGGGGTGTGGAACGCCCTGCCTGCAATAGTAGTAGACTCGCCAACTTTAAGGGCATTTAAGTGGTCACTGGATAGACATATGGATGAAAATGGAATAGTGTAGGTCAGATAGGCTTCAGATGGTTTCACAGGTCGGCGCAACATCGAGGGTCGAAGGGCCCGTACTGCGCTGTAGTGTTCTATGTTCTATGTTCTATGTTCTATGCATAGGGCACACTGATGGCTGAGGCATATCACAGCCAGCCTTGTACCAGGGCTACATGGATATCGCTATGCCACTCCAGAGCCTGCCACTGTTGCAACGGGCCATGGCTGCGGGCGCTGAGAGCATTGGCCTGGCACTGGCTGACCTGAGACGCTCACAGCGGGACCTGGCACGGTTACTCTGTGACGAAACAGTCCCAGAGGGTCGTGGCACGGCCCTTGAACTCCATGGCTGCGAGCATCGGGACCCTAGTCGAGGCGAGTGCCGGCCTAGAGAACTGGTGGCTGTAGGTGATGGCAAATCACCCAGAGCTCTCTCCGGTTTTGCACCATCCAAGGAGTAGCTCGGGGGCCATCGGTCGCACCGAGGACAGAGGGGGTGATGTGCCCCATATCTGTGACTCCCGCAAGGGTGGTGCCAGGTCACCACTGCGCCTGGCAATCCCCCACCTGTCCTGAGCGCTTCCGATGGGCCGCAGGTGGAACTGGGTGCACAATGCCACTTATGACATCTGGAAAAATTTCCAGGCCCACACAGGCCCTGTCGCTCCAAAGGACGGTTGCCGAATGCTGACCAGGTCGCCGGACAGGAAATGCAGCAGGCAGCATATACCTCTGAAGTACCGGTGGGGTCCCAACCAGGTGGAGCATTAGGACACGTAATTTAGGAAGGTAGACACCAGTTACGTAGGCACGGGTGCAGTACATAGGATAGCTGTTGTAGCTCGGGTAGGGTTTGAGGGATGTGCTGGGCTGGGTTGCGTGCAGAAGGTCTGTGAGGTGGTGGGGAAAGCCACGTGGAAGGTTGGGAATGCGGGGTGCGACTGTTGGAGGCCGGCATGGGCCAGGACCCCCAGGGTAGTCGGGGGGTACCCGCAGGAGACGACCTCGGAGGGAACAGGGACCTGGGTGAGAGATGAGGGGGTCTATAATCCTCTGTCCCCTTGGCACGGACCCGCTGAGACTGTGTCACGAAGCTTTTGAGCAGAGTTTTGATATTGTGTACAATTGAGCCTTTGATAGTTTGTGCATAGAGTTCAGATTTGTATACTGTGCTGAACAGAGTTTGTGATGCCCTTCATATTTGTATTTGGATACTTCGCGGGTAAGTCGGTAAGATACAATAAGGTGCTATATTCGATTATTTCACTTTTTATTTTGTCCATAACTTTAGTTGGCCCAGGTTTGAGATGCAACACCATATATATTCAATATCATTGCAACCAATATTCTTCTTCACAATTGTATTAATTGATGCCTGAGCTTAACGAATTCCCACATGCCCTGTCATTGGTATCTCAGCTGCTATCCGCAGTATTTCCCTCCACTATCTGATGAACAACTATCTATTCCTCGTCCGCAGAACCATGAGAATGCTTCCACTTCCTCATCGGAACTTCGTTCTCAATATAGTAGCATTCTGGAACTCCCTCACCCTCAACTTCTGTGAGAGCTGACTGTGCTAATCTATGTATCTCTGGATCTTAATTAATGAAGTCTCACCAAAACCTTCCTTAGAATTAACCTGGCTCTCAAGTATAGTTACGGCCACGCTACCATCGGATTGTGGCGTGACTTTCGCCACTGGTGATGAACTTTGTTTAGCCATTATCCTGATCACCTTGCACGATGGCAAACATCTGGAAATAGTTTCTGTAAATGTATGTCTCCTTATCTTCCATGGGGCACTCTGCAATCATGGGTAAAGCTGCAACTTTCACTCCTGCCAAATTATTCCGCAAAATTTAGTCTCCTCCATACACTAACTTAACCACTCCGATAATTTCAACCACCTGACAATAAATAATATTCCAATTGCACTTTATACAATAGAACAGGGATAAGACCTTCGCTTATCCTATTCGTTAATATCTTAGCTTGCATTAAACGCTCTGGAAGGAAAACCAAATACCTCTCCAGTAAGAGAGTTTGAGTAGCAGCTGTATCCCTTAAAATACTTGTGGGTTGGACGACATATGTTGAAGAAAATGGGATAATCTTACCGTCATCAAAAACCTTGCAAAACTCTATCTACCTCATTCATCACACGGGCTCCTGCTGTAGCGTTTATTTCAGGCCTCCGAAGTCGTGTAATAGCTCAGTCTGCCCTGTAGTACTCTCGACTTTTGTTTCTTTTTCAGAATCCTTCTTAAGAGCAAGCCCCAAAGGCAACTTTCAACACGCTGAACGAACGTGTTCCGCTTTATTGCAATGGTGACGCCTCGGCCTTCAAGTCTTACCTTCATTCCGAATCTGCGAAAGGGATCTCGGTGTAATTCCAGCTATCATTCCTTACATTGGCTATCTGCCTTACTTTAAACTGTCCAACTTCCTATCCTCTTCAAAACTTTGGGTGTGATGGAACAAATGATGGAACAAATATTTACATTTATGGATCTGTTCAGAATCGTCAGCCGTTATTGCTGATTGTTTAGCGATCATCGCCCTTTGGTCTTCAATGTGTCTTATTTTCACATAATGTAGTCAATTATTAAATTGTTCGAAGGAAACGACTTCTCTCAGAGTCTCATGGGTGATTTAACTACCAATGCTTGCACAACCTATTAAAATTGTTCTGCTTTACCCTTCAAATTTATCATACGTCAGTTATCCCTATCTCTCCTTAAATTGAGTTGAAGCACTTTTCTACAATTCTAGAAAAGGGTCCGCCTCGGACATCAGTCGCAAACCTGCACCGGTGCAACTCGTCTATTTTGTACTGCTCTCGCCTCCCCCAGAACCTGTACAAATGTCCCTGGAATCCGATACCCTCCCAGTTTCACTATCTCTTCAGCTACGTAGTTATTCAACCTTTATTTCTGTTTCTGCTCTAATGAGCACGGGGCATTGGAGGTAATCCTGAGATCCTTATCTTTGAGGTCCCACTTTTCAACCTCCTTCTTAACTAGCTATATCCTACTTTTCAGAATTCATCTTTTTTAAAAACCTATGCTATTTGTAAAAATGTGTACCACGACCACTTGTTCGTCACCCTCCCCCTCCAGACATCATTGACCCTGGCACCAGGGAGGCAACATATCTTCTTTGAGTCGAATTAGAGGCTACAGGAACGCTACAATTCCCTTTACAATTGAATCCAGATAACAATTGCTTAACCATAATTTTAACTCCTCTCCCATGCAGCAGAGCCAACGTTGGTGCAACGGATTTGGGTGATGTTCCTTTCCTCAAGGGGCCATTGCCCAAACTGTATCCAAAGTGCTTTATCTGTTTTGCAGGAGAAAGGCCCCGGCGGATTCCTGCACTGCCTACATATTCCGCTTGCACTACCTGGTAGTCACCCATTCCTTTCCTGCCTGTGAATTCTTCGTCTGCGGTGTGACCAATTCTTCATCCACAAAACTCTCCATATCATGGATGCTTCACAGTGGACCCAACTGCTGATCCAACTCTGAAAACTACTCTTTCAGGAGCAGCAGCAAGAGACACATCCTGCACACATGCTGGCTCCAGTCACCTGAATTGTCCCTGGCTTCCCATAGATAACAGGAGGAGCAAACCACAGCCTGAAGCCCTCCTGACATGACTTAGCCCATTAAATTAAACATTGTGATCGATACTTCAAATCAAATCATGTCAACAACCTTCTTGGGCCGGTCTTCCCTGATCTTCGTCACCACACAATATAACTCTCACAACCTATAATTCACAAGATGAAGGCATTACAAAGCATACGCAATAAGAGAAGGGAAATACAGCACAGAACAGGCCCTTTGGCCCACGATGTTGCGCCGAACTTTTGTCCTAGGTTAATCATAGAATTTTGGACAATTTTTCATGGCCAATCCACCCAACCTGCACATCTTTGGACTGTGGGAGGAAACCGGAGTACCCGGAGGAAACCCACGCAGTCACGGGGAGGATGTGCAGACTCCACACAGACAGTGACCCAAATCGAAATCGAACTTGGAACCCTGGAGCTGTGAAGCAATTGTGCTATCCACAATGCTACCGTGCTGCCCTTAAGAAGTTAACCTACACTCCATTATTCTACCCTACTCCATGTACCTATCCAATAGCCGCTTGAAGGTCCCTAACGTTTCCGACTCAACTACTTCCACAAGCAGTACATTCCATGCCCCCACTACTCTCTGGGTAAAGAACCTACCTCTGACATCCCCTCTATATCTTCCACCATTTATCTTAAATTTATGTCCCCTTGTAATGGTGTGTTCCACCATGGAAAAAATCTCTCACTGTCTACTTTATCTATTCCCCTAATCATCTTATAAACCTCTATGAAGCCGCCCCTCATCCTTTTCCGTTCTAATGAGAAACGGCCTAGCACCCTCAACCTTTCCTCGTATGAACTACTCTCCATTCCAGGCAACATCCTGGTAAATCTCCTTTGCACCTTTTCCAAAGCTTCCACATCCTTCCTAAAATGAGTTGACCAGAACTGCACACAGTACTCCAAATGTGGCCTGACCAAGGTTTTGTACAGCTGCATCATCACCTCACGGCTCTTAAATTCAATCCCTCTGCTAATGAACGCTAGCACACCATAGGCCTTCTTCACAGCTCTATCCACTTGAGTGGCAACTTTCAAAGATCTATGAACATAGACCCCAAGATCTCTCTGCTCCTCCACATTGCCAAGAACCCTACCATTAACCCTGTATTCCGCATTCATATTTGTCCTTTCAAAATGGACAACCTCACACTTGTCAGGGTTAAACTCCATCTGCCACTTCTCAGCCCAGCTCTGCATTCTATCTGTGTCTCTTTGAAGCCGACAACAGCCCTCCTCACTATCCACAACTCCACCAATCTTCGTATCATCTGCAAATTTACTGACACACCCTTCAACTCCCTCATCCAAGTCGTTAATGAAAATCACAAACAGCAGAGAATCCACAACTGATCCCTGCGGTACGCCACTGATAACTGGGCTCCAGGCTGAATATTTGCCATCCACCACCACTGTCTTCTATCGGTTAGACAGTTTGTTATCCAACTGGCCAAATTTCCCACTATCCCATGCCTCCTTACTTTCTGCACAAGCCTACAATGGGGAAACTTATCAAATGCCTTACTAAAATCCATGTACACTACATCCACTGCTTTACCTTCATCCACATGCTTGGTCACCTCCTCAAAGAAGTCAATAAGACTTGCAAGGCAAGACCTACCCCTCACAAATCCGTGCTGACTATCCCTAATCAAGCAATGCTTTTCCAGATGCTCAGAAATCCTATCCCTCAGTACCCTTTCCATTACTTTGCCTACCACCGAAGTAAGACTAACTGGCCTGTAATTCCCAGGGTTATCCCTATTCCCTTTTTTGTACAGGGGCACGACATTCGCCACTCTCCAGTCCTCTGGTACCACCCCTGTTGACAGCGAGGACGAAAAGATCATTGCCAACGGCTCTGCAATTTCATTCCTTGCTTCCCATAGAATGCTTGGATATATCCCGTCAGGCCCGGGGGACTTGTCTATCCTCAAGTTTTTCAAAACGCGCAACACATCTTCCTTCCTGACAAGTATCTCCTCAAGCTTATCAGTCTGCTTCACGCTGTCCTCTCCAACAATATGGCCCCTCACTGTATTCCTGGACAAGATAGTTGATCTATTACTCCTACGAACACTTCTTCATTTCATTTTTCACTAGACTTTCCAACCTGACCTCATATAATGGAACGCTACTCCTCTCACCCTGAATTACACATATCACCACCTTTTCTGGCAACATTCTTCCCAAACTACATAATTCCTCATCTCTTACCATTAAAGATCGACTGGCCCATCTATCTCTTAAAATTGTGACTTCTTTACCTGCCCCTCCTGATACAGATGAGTAAAATTTACCCACACAAGTAAATTCTTTAAAGACATCTGGCACCTTCTTAACAATTACTGCTTGAACAGGTGGTACAATCGTTTGCACCTCCTTCGCTGCCCTTAGGCTTTCCTTTACCACTCCAACAAATCCTACTGTCTTATCCTGTTTTACCACATCAGCCTTCCCAGTGCTTTTCTTCAATCACCAATACTGTGGCTTTACATGGCCTAGTTTATTACAGTGAAAACATTTGAAACTTTTCATCACTTTTCCACCCTCCTGGATTTCTTTTTTAATCTGAGGTACACTCTCTTTATTGTCTCCCATTAGATCGCCTTTACATTTACCACGAGTATTGCTCATATCCCCAGTTTCTGTCCCTCACCGGCTGAAACTGATGTCGGAAACCAATTTTTGATTTAGAAATGATTCATAATCATCTGCCATTTCTGCTGCTAATCTCGCAGTTTTAACCCTCTGTTTTTCCACATGAGCTCTCACTACATCGGAAATTGAATTTTAAACTCCTCCAAAAGTATAATTTCTCTGAGAGCTTCATACGTTTGATCTGTTTTCAAAGCCTTTATCCACCTAGCAAAATTACTCTGTTTGAGCCTTTCAAACTCCATGTATCTTTCCTTAAATTTCTAAACATTTGTCTGTAAGCTTCAGGCACTAGCTCACGTGCACTTAAGATGGATTTCTTCACCTCCTCATACGTTCCAGATACCTCCTCCGGTAGTGATGCAAACACTTCACAAGCTCTACCTACCAGCTTTGTTGAATCAGTATCACCCACATGTCCTGTGGCCATATGATTTGTTTAACCACCTTGTCAGATGAAATGAAAAAGACTTCCACTTCCTTCTCGTCAAACTTTGGCAATGCTTGGACATATTTAAATTGATTCCCACCATGCCTTCGACTATGATGCTCTTTCTCACTATCCTCATCACTATCGTCCAACTGTACGTTTCCCTTTATGTCTGCCAATTTTAATTGACTTTCATGTTTCATGGCCATTTTCTGAATTTCAAACTCCCTCTCTTTATCGTTTTCCCTGATCCGTATCTCCCTTTCCTTTCCTTTTTGTTCTGCGAGGGCTATTCTTTCTTTTATCCTTTCTTCTCTCTCCTTTTCTTTTTCGCCTCTCTCTCTCTCTTTCTTTATTTTTCCTCTCTCTCTCTTTATTTTTCCTCTCTGTCTCTCTCTTTCTGTTTCCTCTCTCTCTTTCGTATTCAAGCCGCTTTAATTCTTTCCCATGCTTCATTTGTTTAATTTGCAACTGAATTTTTTCCATTTCCAATGAGTCTGACTGTATCTCAGGCAACCTTAAATGCTTAACCACCGCCATAATTACCTCATCTTTTCGCATTTTGTCAGGTAATGTTTCCTGCAATGTTTTTGCCAAATCTAACAGTCTGCTTTTCGTCTCTGTCCGTAAGGTACTGCGTGTGACATTATCCACCCCCAAAAACTTCTGAGCCTCTAAAAGAGCCATTGTTCACAACACTCTCCCCACTTAAACTAAAATACCACAGCGGAAAAGCAACAATCCTTCACTGTCTTTAAGTTCACAAAAGCCAATTCAATAGATAGACTTTTATCCCGGACGAGCCCCCAATTGTTATGGGAGCGGCGTTTTCAGAACCCCAAAATGTATCATGGAGTTCACCCAGCCACTCCCTTTAATGTATTGTTGCTTTTGAAGCACACGGCTTGGTCTCCAGGTGTGGTTTTGCAATTATGGACACGTGGGTTTTAAACACAAAACAATGTTTATTCCATGAATTCAACTTAACATTTTTAAATAAACATTGGATCCCTTACACCCCTTACTTCAAAGATAACCCCGAAAATAATATAACACTAAATAATCCCTCAAAATGTTCCTTCAAACCTCCAAAAGACTTAACACCTTTCAATAGAAACACATCAGGTTAAAGACATTACTGTTATGAGTTTAAGTCACCCAAATGATTCAGAGATCGTCTTTTCTGGCAGAGATCACCGCAGATCCAGCTCACTGCAAACACAGGCACACCCAAGCTCTTTTCCTCAAAACTGAAACTAAACACTGCAAAATGGCTGAGCTAAAAACCCAGCTCCACCTTCACTCTGACATCCCTTCAGTAATATCAGCTGCTCCATCTCTTAAAGGTACATTGATTAAACATCCATTTCTTACAGATACTCTCACATGACACGTGAAGTAGGAAAGCAGGGAAGATATACTGAAACTTTGTGAATGACCTATCAGCGAACAAATGAATTATTATCAGCCATTATCGACACCACACTTTCGGAATGGTGATCAGGTTCTAGTGATAGTGAAGACGAGATTTACTGGAATAATATCAGAGGTGTGGTACCACAGTTATGTGGCGAGAGGAGAAAGCTGGAATGTTCTTCCAACAGATAAGTTAAGAGGAGGTTGTTCAAAATGCTGAAAACCTGTTGAAGCAAACGAGAATAATTTGTATCCATTGAGAGAACAGACGTTAACCAGAGGAATGCAAACGTACAAGAATCGGAGCGGGAAAAAAGAGCGTATTTGATGCAGCGGACTGTTTGATCTGGAACTCACTACCTGAAAGGGTGGTGGAGACAGGTTGAACCATAACTTTCAGAAAGGATTTCACTAAATCTGTGATGTTGGGAGGTTATGTGAGGGTTATAGAGAAAGGAATAGAACTAATTGAATAGTTCTTCCAGAGAGACCGCACAGGCCAGATGGGCCAAAAGGTCTACTTCTGTTCTGCATCGTTATATTATTCCATGGAACACTCCCCTGTGATGCTGACCCTCACTGGAGCCTGGCTATGCCTCAATTCTAAAGTCCTCATCCTCACTTACATTGGGCGGCACCGTAGCTCATGTGGTTAGCATAGTTGCTTCACAGCTCCAGGGTCCCAGGTTCGATTCACAGCTTGGACAACTGTCTGTGCGGAGTCTGCACGTTCTCCCCGTGTCTGCATGGGTTTTCTCCAGGTGCTTCGGTTTCCTCCTACAGTCCAAAGATGTGCAGATTAGGTGGATTGACCATGATAAATTGTCCTTAGTGTCCAAAAAGGTGTGGTGGGGCGACTGTGATACGGAGATAGGGTGGACGTGTGGGCTTGGGTAGGATGCTCTTTCCAAGGGCAGAGCTTGATGGGCCGAATGGCCTTCTGCACTGTAAATTCTATGATTCTACAAATCCCTCCAATGCCTCATCCCTCCCTTTCTCTGGAACCTCCTAAACACGACAAATAATGTCTGTTCTTCTGCCATCTTGTACTTTCCCGATTTTAACTTCCACAGCATTGACAGCCGGGCTTTCAGCTGACCTGATGTAATATACCGGACTCACTCCCTAAACCTCTCCAGCTCACCAGCTCCCTCGTGTATTTAAGATGCTCCTAAAATCAGTCTCTTCGACCAAATCACTGCTCCGCATCACTTGACCAAATATCTCCGGTGGTTCAGCATCAGTTTCTTTCTTCTCTTAACGCTAACTTTTCAAATTCTTTTCGAACATTTTGGAACATTGAAATCTTTCCCATCAGCGAGGGTGGTATAGTGGCGAGAATAGCAGCGTTGTCAGCAGTTGTCGTGGGTTAAATTCTCGGCCATCAAAGTTTGTTGATTTTGAAACTTTTCAAATAGGAAACTCCAAGCTTCGAAATGAATTTGATCTTTTTCGGTAAAAACACATAGGGATTTAATTCAAATAAAAGGGTTTCCAACCTCCGCTTCTCTTCCATTTAAAGTCTAACTGGGATTTGTTTCCTTATTGCTCATGATGATAGTTTTGTTCTGAACTGTAATGTGGAGCCGGGATCAAATTCGGGGGGGGGGGGGGGGGGTCAGTGCCACTCTGCTGCTTCTATTTCTTATTTGAATATTAATTCTTGCACACGAATTGTGTCATTGTTCAAAAAGTGTGATACTGCTCACTCTGTGAATCTGAAAGAATATGGTCTTTAGGTAACACTCTGCAGGTCTTGCACTATCTGTGGAGCGAGGAAGAGAGGATTTACATTGCAGAGTAAGAAGTCTTACAACACCAGGTTAAAGTCCAACAGGTTTGTTTCAAACACGAGCTTTCGGAGCACGGCTCCTTCTTCAGGTGAATGGAAAGGCTTGTTCCAGAAATGTTTATCTGTGTCTATATAAACATTTCTGGAACAAGCCTTTCCATTCACCTGAAGAAGGAGCCGTGCTCCGAAAGCTCGTGTTTGAAACAAACCTGTTGGACTTTAACCTGGTGTTGTAAGACTTCTTACTGTGCTCACCCCAGTCCAACGCCGGCATCTCCACATCATGGCTTACATTGCAGAAGAATAGAAGGTTAAGCGAATAAACTTGCAAACCTGAACTTTACATCTGTCAGAGCTGCTAGGTTTTTCCCAGTAAATTTTATTTTCATTTGAGACTAAAACGTTCTGTTATTCGCTCCGATGCAATTTCAATGTTTTCAGTGAAGTTACAAATTTGCGTTCACTTTTCTGTGCAAGTATGCTTGATTTAAGTGACGTGGTAGATATGTCGAAAAATGTGAGTGTAATCCTACTCATTCTCCAATGAAATGTAATAGTCATTGAGCTTTGCAGCACGGAGCACAGTGACAAGTACTGTTGCTTCACAGCACCAGAGTACCAGGTTCGATTCCCGGCTTCGGTCACTGTCTGTGCAGAGTCTGCACGTTCTCCCCGTGTCTGCATGGGTTTCATACAGGCAGTTTCCTCCAGTTTCCTCCCACAAGTCCCGAAAGATGTACTGATAGGTGAATTGGACATTCTGAATTCACCCTCTGTTTACCCGGACTGTGGCGACAGCAACTTCATTGCACAATTAGTGTAAGCCTAGTTGTGACAATAATAAAGATTATTATTGTTTGACATAAGGAACTGCTGATAATAATCAGCAGATTTGGCAGAAGTTCTGGAGAGAAAAAAATGAGTTAGCATTCGGTCTTCAAATCATGTGCTGTTGGTATCGTTTCTTCTGTTTTCAGTTATGCTTGATGTGTGATCAGCCATTTTCGCAAACCTTTGATGATATGTGGAGACTTCTCCGGACATCTGAATATCGAGGCGACGAGGGAGAAATGCAAGGTACGGAGAGAAGGAAACTCAGAAAAAAAGCGTCGTTTGCTTTGTTTAAATTATCGATAGTTGGTTTATGCCCCTTATGATCAGCTGGCAGGAATAAGAAAATCCCGGAAGTGTAGAAGGAGGCTATTCGATCTATCGAGTCTATACTGAACCTCTGAAATAGCAGCCCACCTCGACCCACTCCCCCACCATATCGCTGTAACCCCATCCAACCTTTGGATACTAAGGGACAATTTGGAATGTCAATTAACCTAATCTGCGCATCTCTGGACTGTGTGAGGAAGCCGGAGGACTAGAGGAAACCCAAGCAGACACGGGAGAATATACAAGCTCCACCCAGAGTGTCACACAATGTTGGAATTGAGCCCGGATCCCTGGCGCTGTGAGGCACCAGTGTGAACACTGTGCCATGATGCCATCCGAAAATGTACACCATAAAGCATCGGCACACTTGACATTATTCACGGTGATAGACGGCTCAGCTGCCATGGTTCTCAGTGAGATCTCACACAAATACTTTCAGAGAGACTCATGAGAGAGCAACTCTTACTGTGTTAATATTAACTTGTGTTTAATTCAGAATCATGCAGCCAGTAAGTTTCTTAATATTGTGGTCTGACCTGTTTCAGATTTTCTTTTAGTTTTATTCATGCCTTATTGGCCTGACTGAGGACAAAGAACAAATAAATGTATGGCACTGGAACAGGCCCTGCGGCCGTCTAAGCCTGCGCCGACAATGCTGCCCGTCTAACCTGAACCCTTCTGCACTGAGGGCGTCCATGTCCCTCTAGTACCATGACTTATGAAGACGCCCCTTATCAGTCACCACCTCCTCCGGCAGCAAGCTCAAGGCTACCACTACCCTCTGTGTAAAAGGCTTCACTCGCACATCTCCTCTATACCTTGCCCCTCGCACTTTAAGCATATGCCCCCTAGGAATCGACTTTTCCATCCTGAGAGAAAGCTTCCCACTATCCACTCTGTCCATGGCCATCATCATTTTGTAGATTTCTATGAGTTTGCCCCTCATCCTCAACCAGTGAGAACAAACTAATTTTATCCAAATTTTCCTCAAAACTAATAACCTCCTTACCAGGCAGCTTCTGAGTGAAAGTCTTCTGTGCCCGTTACAAAGACTCCACATCCTTCAGGTTATGTGCTCACCAGAATTGAACACTATATTCCAAGTGTGACCTTTCTATCCAGCTGCAGCATGACTTGCCAATTTTTATACTCAATGCCCCGGCCGATGAAGGCAAGCATGCTGTGTGCCTTTTTGACTACCTTCCTAAGCTGCATTGCCACTTACATTGACCTGTGGAGCTGTACACATAGATTTCTCTGCCTGTCAATAATAATGTTCTGCCATTTACTGTATATTTCCCACCTGTATTAGACCTTCCAAAATGCATTCCCTCACATTTGTCCGGATTAAACTTCATTTGCCATCTCTCCGGCTGAATCTTCAACCTATCCATATCCTGCTGTCTCGTCTAACAGTCCTCATCGCTATGCACAAGTCCACGAAATTCTGTGCCATCCTCAAACATACTGATCAGATCAGATACATTTTCCTCCAAATGATTTATACATACTAGAAACAGCAAAGGCCCCAGTACTGGTCACTGCAGAAGCCGCTAGTCACAGCCCTCCATTCAGAAAAGCACCCTTCCACTGTTACCCTCTGTCTTCAATGACCGAGCCAGTTCTGTATCCATGTTGCGAGCACACCCATGATCCTGTATGACTTCACCTTCTCTACCAGTCTGCCATGAGGGACCTTGTCAAAATCCTGACTGAAGTCCAGTTAGATGTCCCCTGCCCTTCCTTCATCAATCATCTTCGACACTTCCTCGAAAAACTCGATCACGTTAGTGAGACACGACCTCCCTTGAGAAAATAATGTTATCTCTCGCTAATCCATTCACTTGCTCCCAAATGGCAATAAATATTGTCTCGAAAATCCTCTCCAATAATTTCCCTTCCAGTGACGTAAGGCTCACCTGCCAGTGATTTCCTGGAGTATCCTTGCTCCCCTTCTTAAACAAAGGAACAGCATTAGATATTCCCCAGTCCTCTGTGTCTCCACCCGTAGCCAATTCAACAGGTGCAAGAGAGGCAAAAATAGGCATTAGACCAGTGGAAAATGTGGCTGGAGAAACAATAATAGGAAACAAATAAATGGTAGAGGAACTTCAAGGTGGAAGAAACCAATGGGATGCCAGAGCTCCAGGAGATTCCAGGTGCAGAGGTGAATGCATTGTGCATCACTAAGGAGAGGTCTGGGGAAATTGAAAGGTATGAAGGTGGATAAATCACCTGGACCGGATGGACCACACCTCAGCGTTCTAAAAGAGATAGCTGAGGAGATTGTGGAGGCATTGCTGGTGATATTTCAGGAATCACTGGAGGCAGGAAGGGTCCCAGAGGACTGGAAAGTGGCTAATGTAACACCGCTGTTTATGAAGGGAGGGGGGCAGAAGACGGGAAATTATAGGCCGGGTTAGCCTGACTTCGGTCATTGGTCAGATTTTGGAGTTCATTATTAAAGATGAGATCGTGAAGTTCTTAGAAGTGTATGAAAAAATAGGACTGAGTCAGCACGGCAAGGAAGTTAGACAAAGGAGAACCAATAGACGTGATTTATTTACTTTTCCAGAAGGCCTTTGATAAGGTGCCACATAAGAGACAGTCACAGAAGTTAAGAGACCATGCTGTTACAACTAAGATCCTGGCATGGATAGAGGATTGGCTGACTGGCAGAAGGCAGAGATTGGGGATAAAGGGCACTTTTTCACAATTGCAGCCGGTGACTAGTCGTGTGTCTCAGGTGTCTGTGCTGGGACCACAACATTTCACAATATACATTAATGATTTGGAAGAAGGAACTGAAGGCACTGTTGCTAAGTTTGCAGATGATACAAAGTTCTGTAGAGGGGCAGGTTGCATTGAGGAAGCAGGGGGGCTGCAGAAGTATTTGGACAGGCTACGAGAGTGGGCAATGAAGTGGCAGATGAAATACAATGTGGAAAAGTGTGAGGTTACGCACTTTAGAAGCAGGAATGGAGGCATGGTCTATTTTCTACATCTGGAAATCCTTAGGAAATCAGAAGCACAAAGGGAGTTGGGAGTCCTTGTTCATGATTCTCTTAAGGTTAAGTCACAGGTTCAGTTGGCACTTAGGAAGGCAAATGTAATGTTAGCATTCATGTCGGGAGGGCTAGAATACAAGAACAGGGATGTACTTCTGAGGCTTTGTAAGGCCCTATTTGGAGTATTGTGAACAGTTTTGGGCCCCGTATCTCAGGAAAGATGTGCTGGTCTTGGAAAGGGTCCAGAGGAGGTTCACAAGAATGATCCCTGGAATAGCTTGTCATATGAGGAACAGTTGTGGACTCTGGGTCTGTACTCTTTGTAGTTTAGAAGGTTGAGGGGTTGGGGTGGGGTCTTATTGAAACTAACAGAGTACTGCGAGGCCTGAATGGAGTGGACGTGGAGAGGTTGTTTCCACTTGTAGGAAAAACTAGAACCAGAGGGCACAATCTCAGATTAAAGGGACGAATCTTTAAAACAGAAATGAGGGGGAATTGCTTCAGCCAGAGGGTGATAAATCTTTGGAACTCTTTGCTGCAGAAGGCATTGGAGGCCAAATCACTGTCTTTAAGACAGAGGTAGATAGTTCTCAATTAATAATGGAATCAGGAGTTATGGGGAGAAAGCAGGAGAATGGACATGAGAACAATATCAGCCATGATTGAATGGTGGAGGAGACGCAGTAGGCCGAATGGCCTAATTATGTTCCTATCTCTTATAGTCTTATCGTCTTATGATACAATGATTTACGTTAAGCACCCAGCAATTTCCTCCCTTGCCTCCTTCGGTGTTTAGGGGCAGATCCCATCAGGTTCTGGAGACCTACCTACCTTAATCTTTTCGAGACGTCCAACACCTCCTTTTTGATCTCAGTGTGACCCAGGCTATCAGGAAACTTTTTCCCAAACGTATATTCCACCAAATCCTTTTATTTGGTGAATACTGGTGGAAAGTACTCATTTAGTACCTCGCCCATTTTCTTCGGCTCCAGGCATAGATTCCCTCCCATATCCTTGTGTGGGGCAATCCATCCCTGGTTACACCCTTTATATATATATAAAGAGCCTTGGGATTTCCTTTAATCCTGTTTGCCAATAACTTTTTTTGGCCCCTTTTAGCCCTCCTGATTCCTTGATTTCCTTGTATTTCTCACGGGCTTGGTCCCTTCCCAGCCATCAAGCCATTACAAATACTTCTTATTTATTTTGGGCTAGGCTCATGGTAACCCTCGTTATCCAAGTTTCCTGAGAATTGCCATACTCATCCTTCTTTATCACAGGAACATGCCAGTCCTGAATTCCTTTCAACTCACCTTTGAAAGCCTCCCACATGCCAGATGTTGATTTACTCTCAAATATCCGCCTCCAATCTAGAGTATTCAGTTAATGCCTAATATTGTTACAATTAGCTTTCCCCAGTTTAGCACCTTCACCCGTGAACTACTCTTCTCTTTACCAAGCTTCCGATAAAACGTACTGAATTATGGTCACTTTCTCCCCTACCGAATCTTCGACCACCAGGCCGGCCCCGTTCCCAGATGCCAGGTCTAGCAAGGCCCCTTCCCTAGTTGCACTATCTACATATTCTTTGAAGAAGCCTCCCTGGATGCTCATACAAAGTCTGCTCCATCCAAGCCCGAGAATTAAGTGAGTCCTAGTCGATATAAGTATCTGGAACATCAGATTTCCAAGTACTAATCTAAGCTCTATTTTTATCTGCCTTACCGTTATACTTCAAATGCACTTCAGACCACCAGTCCCGCTGTATTCAGCTACATCTCCATGCCTGTTCTTCTTCTGAGTCTTACTGGCCTTATTCTCTAGTTCCTCCTCAGTTATTTCACCTTCTGACCGACTGCTCCGGTTCCCATGCCCTGTCATACTAGTTTAAACCTCATGTTCAATAAAATTAAATTAAAAATGAATAAATATGGTGGGAAAACTGCCAGTTTGATTTATACCTTTAATGCAACATGCTTTATGTACATGCCTCGCATCGTGGATTGCCACTGGGAGGCTGGGCTTGATTTGCATCTGTCTTCAAAATATTCATAAGAATGTCCCATTCATGGGAGTTACTCAGACATAGAATTGGATGGAAAGCTACTCAAAGTCATTACAGCATCGAAGGAAGTCATTCGGCCATGTTAAATCCCAGAATGTTGATGGGAACTGATTTGAAGACAATGGGAATAATAACCTGCTTGACACCTGGAAACCATCTAATATTCTGAAACTACTGTTCATCCGAATTCGGTAAACATCTGCCTGTATTGCAAAGTGCTTATGTATGATGTGAACACACAATATTGAAGGACATTAATAGCAGTTCGTATTACATACACAAGATTGTTATTGAAGCCACACTTACCCTTTTACTCCAATTTATCTTATCTGTTTTATCCCTGCTCACATCAGTAACATTACTCAATAATTGCTCTGTTAAGGGATCCGCCTTTATTTTCCAAAGCATTAATAAACGTATTGGATATTTTGGGCTGAAATGTGAGCGTTAATCCTCGTATCTAAACTCAAAATATATGTTGGTTGTATCTTTTCAGTTTTTTTCAACGAATGATTTCCTCGAATTTCAGTAAGGCGCCTGTCAGCTCTCAGTACAAAAGTTATTATTCCAATTCATCTCTGAAGGCTTAAACCAAAAGTTGAGTTATCTCAGAAAGGACACATGAGGGATGAAGCTAATTGTAAAGGAGACAAAGAAGGGAGAATTCATTCAGAGGCATAACACTGAGAGATGGAATAGGAATTTAACACAAAGTTTGTGCAGTGGGCATGAGGAGATTATATAAATGGGACTGAGGGACAGGTCTTTTACGTTGAGGGTACAGGAGAGTTGGGGAAAGGGAGTGGGAATCGGACTAACTTCAAAGCGTTAGTGAGAAGAGGGTGCAAGACAGAGGATTAATGAGAGTAGGATATAAATAGAGAGACGGCACAATGCTGATTTGGTGAATGGAACAGAGAGAAGGGTACTTTCATAGATAGTGCATTATTGACATAAATCCCCTTTTTAAGGCCATCCTATTGAGTTCACAGCACATGGGGAGAGTACGGAAAAGAAATGAAGAGTCGAGTTCTTTCGGAACAGCATAGGAGCAATGAGCATGCAGTCAAGGGGCTTAATATTGAGTGGAACACGGGAAAAGGCGCCTCCAAAAATGAGGCAAAATGACGATTGAGAATGGGACGTGGGAGGAAAGAATTGAGAGAGAGAAAAAAGAGTGAAAAGGGGTAGTTTTGGCTGGGAGAGTGAAGAGTTCGATGGCGTGTTCGTTCTGGGTGATGGCTCAGAGAGATGGTGTGAATGGGCAAATGGACAGAGAGGGGTGCCCTTTCAGAGTAAGGACATGGGACAATGGGAATGGAGCTGAGAAGGGAACCCTTTTTGAAAGAGGACACGAGGTCAATTGTAAACGGGGAGTGGATATGAAACAGGGAGCTGTGCAAATGGAACTGAGGAAATTTGGAGCAAGTTATACTCATGAAAATTGGCACGGAAATAGCTGGGATCTTCCTTTGGTGTGAAAGTTACTGGTTCCATTCTCTTCGCAGATGCCACAAAATTCAGGAAAATGCTTACTGGAAAGACAAAAAAAACATGCACCTTTGCGGGTTCTGTCAGATTCCAGTCAGATGTCCCGATTAACCGTGGAGTTTACACAAAATGCAACGTTGTACATATTTTGAAAGTTTTTCTGGGCAGTTAATGTCGGTCTTCATCACACGCAAACACAAAAATACTTGAACAAACACGGTGGCCAAATATATCAATACCACAACTTATATTTCTTCATTAACTTGCTTCCTTAATACAGCTATTACCCGTCTACCCTGAACTCAGAATAATAATGTCCTAAGCACTGCAACCATTATGGACGCCATTTAGTAATATTTATTTATTATTTGTTGTCGTTACATATTGTGTGAGTGAATCATTTAAATTCGTGGCTAGTTTTGTTTCTTTGATTGTCAGTATTAAATCAGGAATTGAAACAACTTGTGATGTGGACCATTACTTGTGATTAAGCTAAATCTGTAAAGCTGAAGTACGCACCACCTATTCCAAGGACTGCTGTTTTAAAATTACTCGCGCAGATTGCTTTGGCGAATAATGAGATCAAAGTTCAGTTGCACATCATACAAAACCCGCAAAATTACGTTGAAAGCGCCTCCAGAAGATAATTGCAAAATAATCGCTAATATCATTGTTCAGGAAGAATTATTAAGGGACGACCAAGGAAATAAGCCGAGCGGCGGGCCGTGTTTCCCACGGGACTGAGTCAGTGTGCAGGCACGGACTGCCATTACACCCCACCCCAGTGTGCACCCCACTGACCTGCCACTTTGGCCACTAGTTCTGCAAATCGACTCCACCCCCCCACCTTCCCCCCACCCCCAACTCTGCACCCCACGCTCCACCACAGGCTCCCCACCAAGCCGCCACCCGCCGGTGGCCCAGCAAAGGCAGCAGCTACAGTAGCCCCTTCGGGGGCCATGAAGCGTACACCTGGCGACGGCAGTGCGAGCGACGGTACCAGTGGCATCAGGGGCGGCCGCCAGGGTCGAAAGCCCCCACGGTGCACGGATGAGGGGTTCACGTGGGGGGCAGATCCCGCAATGCCAACCGGGCCCACTGTGTAGCCCATTGGACCTGCTTAGGCACGGGGGTATGCAGCATACTAACATGTCAGAATTTCAGGCCTGCAGACAATGGATATTGAAATTCAACCAGCAATGGTGGTCTTCCTGCTATTCGTTGCAGCCCTGGGGGATGCCCTCCTCCTGTACAAGCTGGAACTGCTCGATGAGAAGCAAGAAGCTGCAGCAGAGACTACAGCAGCGGAGCATGCAGCAACGGAACAGGCCACAGAGGGACAAGTGGCAGCCGGCCAGGATGGAGAGCGAGCCTCCTGCCCCGCAGACCAAGGAGGAGGAGGTGCCAAGGAGGTGCTGTGAGAGGTCTCGTGTGTACCATCACTGCCTGTCATTCAAGGATCTGCCAGACTAGGCATGCTGTCGAAGACTCTGGCTGTCCAGAGATAGTGTGACATATCTGCTAGATAATGGCACACCTGGCACCTTGGAGGTATGGGGGAGGCTATCCCTCCCGGCGGCCATCTACATGAGGGTTTCTTTGAACGTCTATGCAACGGGGTCCTTACAAGCGATAAGTTGAGACCTGTCTGGGATCTCAGAGACCTACATGCACGGGTGCACCTGCGCTGCCATGGAGGCCCTATATGCCCAGGCGGCACAATACACCTACTTCAATGTGGACAAGCAAACCAGGCTGCCTTAGCAGCGGAGTTCTCCGCCATCGCTGGGAAGATCCGGGTCCAGGGGGTGATCGATGTGATGCAAGTCCCCGTGTGGGCAAGTGTAAGTTACAGACCACTTTACACAAACCAAAAAGGGTGCTACTAGCTGAACATGCAATAAGTGTGTGATCATCAGCTACACATCATTCATCTCTGTACCCAATACCCGGGCCATGTGCGTGGCTGTGGGGTTGAACCCTGGGTGACAGGTGACATCAGTCGTGGCTGATGAAACCTATCTGGAGTCCACAGACTGACGTGCAGATCCGTGACAACAATGCTCACACAGCAACTAAGAGCGTGATCGAGCGGTGCTTCGACCCCCTGAAGATGTGGCTCAGGAGCCTGGACACTCTGGAGAGGCCCTCTATTATGACGATGGAAGGGTAACCTGCGGCATGAGGGCCTCTTGCATCCTCCAGGACATCAGGCAGCAGGAGGGTGATATGCTAAAGATGGAGGATGCAGGGGAGGTCGAGGGTGAGCAGGATATGGGGCCAGAGAGGCATGGGAGGCAGCACAATGTGTGCACCGGGCCAAAACACATAAACTCTTGTTCTCCACATCGTATGCTAACATCTGCCTCCTGCCCATGGTCGCACTTTTCACCGCCCACCTGGATGATCACTGCATTTGAATTGGCCGTTTCATCATACACTGCCATCGAATCCCTGGATTGGTGGTAGTGGGTCCGGTCGTGGGGGAGGGGAACCCAGCCCACCCAGAATGAATGCTCACCCTCCTCCCCCCCCCCCCAATGCCAACCCAGACCAGCGCAACCCTCACGCCGTCTGACAGAGCATCTAGGCAGGTTGTGACAATGGTAACTGGTGTTTAATGTAACAGTAGCAGAATCGGCCCAGCTCACGCGCCACTTTTTCTGACGTTATAGTCCACAAATTCTGCATCGGCGTCAATTCCATCTCAGAGAGAGAATCCCGCCCCTCTGTTAGGTGTAGAGGTCGGAAAAGTAAGGACTGACCTGTTTGGAATATTTAAAGTTAAGAGGTTTAAAGAGTGGCAAGTTATTCAACTGAAGCTACCGAAAACGATTTCCTGTGGTGAGTTATTCTTGAAAACTAAATCATATATCCAACGTCATTGGCAGAACATGGAAAACGGAGGTGAGCAGAATATTTTTCACGAAGTTGAGCTGATCTGAAAAGCTTTAACTAAAGTCAATTCTAAAAATACATTTAATACGACGTTTGACAGGTACTTGGAAACAGAGAGCTTGTAGTGCTGTTGACTAAAAGCGAGCTGTGGAAATAAACAAGCTTATTCTTACTGAGGACGAGCAAAGGACCATTCTGGACCTTCATATCCTCCTTATCCGCTGTAGGTACTTGTGATTCTACATTTTTCCTTTCCTTTTCATGGGCTCTGAAAGCCACAGGTAACGCCAAAATGTACTTTTCATTCATAATTGACCTCGAGAAAGTATCAGTTTTCAACAGCTCCACTCTATCTGCTGCACCCATATCACCGACAGTGCTTTCAGTAAGCGAGTGTTTGTATTTTGACCCAATCACAGTGAAGGAGAGCATGAGATTTTGACAGTGGTGTTCCACTGCATCATGGGTTTGGATGATGCTGTCGAAGGACCTTTGGTTCGGGACATATTGCATGTTACGCACTTTTGCCACTATGGACCTGTGGTGCGGGGAGTGTATTGTTATGAATAGCTCGCTGTTAGAGCGGGTTGCTCTGTCTTTGATTATGCCAAACTGCTTATTGTATCAGTCCCACCCTGCGACTTCACCAGGTTGAAAACATTAAGAAAATCCCAGTTGTTGCCACTGTAATGATCTACTGGTCGACATATTGGATCAATTATGATCATCGAGGTAGATGAAGTGTCGTGTCGGGCTATGAGGTAACAAGACCGTGTGTGACTAAAATTCGGCGCCAGCTAAATGCCCCCAATGCTTCAGTTATCATCATGTCAAACTGTTGGATGTGAGCACAGCTTATCGCAATTGGCGACCGTGACACACAACACGATATCTTTGGCGTCAATGTGGAGTCGGGAGTCGGAAATTTGTCACGACGGGGAAGGTTGGCAGCCATTCCCAGCAACGCTCCAAATTACTGATACATCTGCGATAGATACTGTTGAGGGTGAAGTAAGTAGCCTTTTCTCTCGTGCTGCTTCCCTTTCCACCTGCAACTTTCCCGGCTATGCTGCGTTCTCTCAGCAGTGGTATTAAATATGATGTCAAATGTACAACACAATGGGGCCACATCAGGTCCGTGTTTCTTGCAAGTGGAATAATAAACCACGGCCTGTAAAAAGGAGCATCGAACATTGCCTATAATTCGGTGAATTTGGCAATGCTGAATTAAGCTATGAAAAAGCTGAGCCAATTGTAATGCGAGTCGATAAATGTGCGTGAGGAACAATTTTCACTGGCACATGGACAGCTTCTGTGGGTTTTTCTCACTTCCGGTGCTTAGGTCCATACTTCTGTGTTGTCCAGATTTAATATTATTCACATATACTTTGGCAGTTTCTATGACTGATGGCCTACTTCATTTCAGAGTAGTGTTAACAGCGAATGGCCTTTGACTGTACAAGAGTCACATGAAACCTTGTGGCGCTTTGTTATTTTATGGAGATTTATTGTTTAAAAGGATTATATCGTTTGTGATTTAGATAACTTTTTTTTTAAATAATTTTTATTGAGATTTTCAAAAACATATCAAAAACAGAAAATAACAACAAGAAAACAGTATTAACAACAACAAAAAGAAAAGCACACTAACCCCCAAGACCAATCCCCCCCCCACCTCCCCCAGTAACTACAAAAAGAAGAAATAGATAAACACCGGGCATATTCAATAGACACATATACACATTTCTCCCTTCCCACGAAACAACCCCCCCCCCCCCTCCCCTCCTCTCCCTCCCCCCCCCCCCCCCCTCCCCCTCACCGTTGTTGCTGCTGCCGGCCTATTTTCCTGCCGTTCTGCCAGGAAGTCCAGGAAAGTCTGTCACCGCCTAAAGAACCCCTATACTGATCCCCTCAGGGCAAATTTCACCTCCAATTTGGTGAACCCCACCATATCAATGATCCAGGCCTCCAAGCTTGGGGGCCTCGTATCCTTCCATTGAAGCAAGATCCTCCGCCGGGCTACTTGGGACGCAAAGGCCAGAACACCGGCCTCTTTTGCCTCCTGTACTCCCGGCTCCATTGCAACCCCAAAAATTGCGAGTCCCCAGCCTGGCTTGACCCTGGATCCTACCACCCCCGACATCGTCCTTGCTACCCCCTTCTAAAACTCCCCCAGCGCTGGGCATGCCCAGAACATATGGGCGTGGTTTGCTGGGCTCCCCGAGCATCTAGCACACCTGTCTTCGCCCCCGAAAAACCTACTCATCCTTGTCCCAGTCATGTGGGCCCTGTGCAGCACCTTGAACTGTATGAGGCTAAGCCTCGCACAGGAAGAGGAGGAATTCACTCTTTCCAGGGCATCCGTCCATGTCCCCTCCTCAATCTCCTCACCCAGCTCCTCCTCCCATTTACCCTTCAGCTCGTCCACCGAGGCATCATCCACCTCCTGCATGATGTGGTACACGTCCGAAATCCTCCCCCCTCCAACCCACACCCCCTAGAGTACCCTGTCCCATACCCCACATGGGGGCAGCAGAGGGAACCTCTCCACCTGTTGCCTGGCAAACGCTCTAACCTGCATGCACCTCAACATGTTCCCCAGGGGGGAGCCTAAACTTTCCCTCTAACTCACCCAGGCTCACAAACCTCCCATCCACAAACAGGTCCCTCAACCTCCTAATACCTACCCTGTGCCAGCCCAGAAACCCGCCATCGATGCTCCCTGGAACATCCGCCAGCAGTCCCACCTCCAGGCGCCAGAGCGGGCACTGGTCCCTCTCCTCCCCCAGCACAAGGTTGAGCCAGTGCAGGGCATGGTCCAAAATGACAATGGCCGAATACTCGGCATCCTCCACCCTCGAAATCAGCCCCCTGCTCAGGACAAAAAAAACGATCCGGGAATAGGCTTTATGCACGTGGGAAAAAAATGAATACTCCCTGACGCTCGGCCTCACGAACCTCCATGGATCCACCCCTGCCATCTGGTCCATAAACCTCCTCAACACCTTAGCCGCCGTGGGCCTCCTGCCCGTCCTGGACATAGATCGATCCAATGGGGTATCCAGCACTGTGTTATAGTCCCCCCCCCCCCCCCCAGTATCAGGTCCCTAGGTCCTGAATGCGGCCCAACATGTGCCGCATAAAACCCGCATCGTCTCAATTTTGGGCATAAACATTCACCAGCACCACCCGCTCCCCTTGCAACTTGCCGCTCTCCACCACATACCTCCCTCCACTGTCAGCCACCACCTTTGACGCCTCAAACGACACCCTTTTTCCCACCAGAATCGCCACCCCCCCGATTTTGTGCATCAACCCTGAATGAAACACCTGGCCTAACCAGCCCTTTCTCAGTCTAACCAGGTCAGCCACCTTCAGGTGCGTCCCCTGAAGCATAGCCATGTCCGCTTTCAGGTGCGTAAAAACCCAGGCCCATTTGACCGGCCCATCCAGCCCCCTCACGTTCCAAGCTATCAGCCGGATCAGAGGGCTCCCGGCCTCCCTCCCCTGCCGACTAGCCATAACCCGTCCCCTGCCTGCCCCAGGCCAGCGCACCCCGCTCGGCCTGTTCCCCATGGCGGCAAACCCCCACCCCGGCCCCCCCTGCATACTCCAGCTCCTTCCTGGCCATTTCAGCAGTAAGCCGGTACCCCCCATCCCCCCTCCACCCCCCCCCCAGGCTAGGACGCCTCAGCCGCGTTACTCCCTCCGTAGCACTCCCATGAGCCAGCTAACCTGCTGACCCCGTCAGCTCCCGCCACACCTCCGTCCACCCCCCCTTGACGTGGGACTACTTCTCCTCCCCCAGCCCCATCAGCAGACCCTCCTCCTCCTCCCCCTCCCGCTCTCACGCGGTAAAAAAGCCCGCGTTTCTCAGCTCCGACCCCGCCCCCCATCCACCCTCAGCACGGGAAACAGAAGAGAAACCTCTGCCCGATCCCGCCCATGCAAAAAAGACAGCACCCCACCCGCCCAAGAACCAACACACAACCAGCTTAAACCAGCATAAAACAGCATAAAACAGAGACCCTTCCCACCAAAAGTAAACACAGTTATTTACAAACTCCCGACCCTCAGTCACAGTCCAACTTCTCGGCCTGCACAAAGGCCCAAGCCTCCTCCAGGGACTAAAAATAAAAGTGCCAGTCCTTGAAAGTGACCCACAGACGCGCCGGCTGTAACATGCCAAACTTCACACTCTTTCTGTGGAGCACCGCCTTCGTCCGGTTGTACCCGGCCCTCCGCTTAGCCAATTCCACACTCCAGTCCTGGTAGATCCGCAATACCATGTTCTCCCACTTGCTGCTCCGCTCTTTCTTGGCCCACCTAATCACGCACTCTCGGTCAGCGAACCGGTGGAACCGCACCAGCACCGCTCATGGCAGCTCATTCGGCTTGGGCCTCCTGGCCAGTATTCTGTGGGCCCTCTCCAGCTCCAGGGGCCCCTGGAAGGACCCAGCTCCCATCAGCGATTTCAACAAAATGACCACATAGGCCCCCAGGTCTGACCCCTCCAGCCCCTCCGTGAGGCCCAGGATCCGCAAATGTTTCCACCTCGACAGGTTCTCCATCTCCTTGACCCGCTCCTGCCACTTCTTATGGAGCGCCTCATACATCTCCACCTTTACCGGAAGGGCCGCGGCCTCATCCTCTCTTTCGGAGGCTTGTTGTCGGAGCTGCCAGATCTCCACTCCCTGGGCTGCCTGCGTCGCCAGCAGCTTTTCCGCAGTCAACTTCAGCGAGTCTAGCAGCTCCACTTTTAGCTCCTGAAAACATCGCTGGAGAGTCTCCTGCTGCACCTGCGCGCACTGCCTCCATTCCTCGAGGCCGCCTCCGGCCGCCATTTTGATTCTCTTTCCCCACTTTTTCTTAGGCGCTGCCACCGCTATTTTGCTGGCCCCACTCCTGGTCAAGACCATAGATTACTGGGGATCCGCTGCAGACACCTTCCCACGTCGGGGACCGTCGAGAAAGTACCGCTGGGGGCCCTTAAAATAGCCCAAAAGTCCGTTCCTGGCGGGAGCTGCCGAACGTGCGGCTTAGCTCCGCATAGCCGCAACCGGAAGTCCAGATTTAGATTACTTTTAATGGTTATATTTATTTTTATTGAATTATCTTACATTGTTAACATACAGCTGCAATAATTTCAATAGTTTCGTTACTTTAAAATGCTGTACTATTTCTTGGTGCTGTGTGGATTCGAAATGCTTCGTTACTTGAGATGAACACGGGTTTCAGACGCTGCATGAGGCTGAGCTGTTGGATTTGATCTGGAATGTAGATACATAGAAACATAGAAGAGGATGCAGGAGGAGGCTTTTTTGCCCTTCGAGTCTGCTCCGCCATTTCTCGCGATCATAGCTGATCATCCAACTCAATAGCCTAATTCTGCTTTCTTCCCAATACATTCATAGAAGTCTGTGTCAGTGTGACCCTGTGTGAATTTGGGATGTTGTATAAGTCTCAGATACGAGGTGCTCCCTCACCTTGAAGGGCTGAACAAATTTATTGAATCTTGATGTTTCAAAGACGACGTTGATTTCAGAAACTGTATTAATTAGTGATGCTACATTTGCTCGCGTGTTTGCATTAGACTGCGGGAATGCATTTACTCCAGAGTGTGTTAGACTTGTTATACACCCCCCCCCCCCCCCCACACACACACACACACCAACCTCCCCCCCCCCCCCCCCCCCCTTACGAGACCCGAACCTGATGGAGTACGACCTCTCCCACTGAGGGGCGGAAGGAATCAGCGGCCGCATTAATTCCACGGGATAAAACCCGGCCGAGGTAGGCTTCCAAAATCGGCCCGGTTGCGACATGGACTGCTGCGCGTATGAAGAGTTCCTAAACCAAGGGTTGAAAATAAACCTTTCTTTGACTCTCCTTTCCAGAATCCTCTTTATCTGTCATATTTCTGACGAGGATAATGGGGAACCCATCCGAGTAACTGTCCGGGAAAACGGCCACCCGTTGGATATGCAGCTGGATAGGGAGGCTGGGGTTTCAGTAATCGGGAGACAGCCATGCTAGAAAATCAGGTCGGGGTTTCAACATCTAGGGTTGCGGCTCACTGTTTCAAGACTAGCAACCACATGGGTGAACCCCTAGCCATAGTCGGAATGTCTATGACCTATGGACAGGAGTCCGTTACGCTACCGGTCGCCTAGATTGGCAAAATTGTGTCCGGTTGCACTGGCAAAGGATCTTCCGGGTGGGCACCAGAGGCCTTGACGAAGTCTTGGAGAAGTACCGGGAGGTTCAATAGGACCTGGGAAAACATTTCTGGGCCGTGGCCAAGGTGCACGTAGACCCCAAGGGCCAACCAAAATACATCAATGTCTGCCTAGTCCCCGATGCGATTAATTCCACTGGATAAAACAAGGCCCATGTAGGAGCCAGGGTTCCCAAATAATCCCAGCTGGTGCTTCAACAGTTGTTGCATATACATATAAAAGTTTTGAGTCTCCTTTCTGGACCCCTCCTTGACTACCATAAGACTGACGGGCTGTGGCTGTATTAGACTGAGAGCCTGTATCTGTTCCAGAGCCTGCATTGAACTGAAGGGCTTCGTTTGTTCCAGTATCTTTATTAGACTTAGGGACTATATAAGATTGAGAGACTGCATTACTCCAAGTGCCTGTATGAGACTCAGGGGCTGCATTTATTCGAAAGTCTATATCAGACTGAGGGGCTGTATTTGTTACAGTGTCTTTATTAAACTGAGGGATTGCATTTATTCTCGTGTCAGTATTAGACTGAGGGACTGCATTGAAGCAGTGTGTGTATTAGACTGAGGGACTGCGGCGGCACGTGGCGCAGTGGCTAGCACTGCTGCCTTAAAGCGTTGAAAATCTGGGTTCGAACCGGCACCCAGTCACTGTCTAAATGGAGTTTGCACATCTCCCCGTGTTTGGGTGGGCCTCGCCCCCGCAACCCAAAGATGTGCAGGATAGTTGAATTGGCCAGCCTAAATTGTCCTTTAATTGGACAAAATACCTGAGTATATATATATATGTATATGTTTTAAAGATTGTGGGACTGCAACCAGAGCCTGCATTAGACTGAGGGGCCTCTATTTGTGCACATGTCTTTCTTATACTGAAAGAAACATTTAATCGAGATTCTGAATCAAACAGGGGTTGCAGTTGCAGAATGAGGGACTGCAACTTTTCCAGAGTCCATATTAGACTCAGTGATTGCATTTTTTTCTAATGTCTAATGTAGAAGACAAAGGGACTCTATTTGTTTGAGAACCTGAATTATTTAGAGGTGCTGCGTTCTCCAAATGCAATCATTGACAGAGAAAAAATACACGCGTTGACATTTCGAAATCGAATGAACACACCTAAGGAGTGGAGATGAACCGCAGAGTGCTGCGTTACGCCGTTGATGGGCAAATTGTAACAGTTGATGATTAATTCCTGACTAATCGAATCGAATAAAAAAATGTACAGTCGAGAATCACCAAGCTGGACAATCACACTTTTGGAATTGAATGGTTTCATTTAAATAAAAGAGCAACATCGGCCATTGAATTCGAATGGCTCATGAAAGAGAGTGTAAAATTTCGGGGTTTTTTCTAAGAGTTACAGCAGAGCGAAGGGTATCGCTGAATCAATAGAATAACCTAAAGAGTTGCCTGATGGTGCTGAATGAATATTGCCATGTGAGATTAATACATCTTTCAGTTTGCATTAGTTCCTTTGAAATTAGAATGTTCTAGTGTTGGGCATTGTCTTGCTTAATGTCAGAGCTATATCTAATTTATCAATGGGAATAAACTGAGCTTTTGTAACGTGTTTGTTCAAAATGTGAGATAACAAGTTAATTTTTTAATGTTGCAACGTCAGTGTCCCCATGGAAATCCTACAATTTATAAAATGACTGTTCTGCGAAAGCATGACTTCAGAGTTTGTTCAGAAGGCTTCGCCGCAGCACGAGGGAGCATATATATTAGCTTTTACCGAGAGAATGTATCTCGCAATTCAAAATAGCGTAAAAGTATTCTATACCATCATCTCTGTCATTGGTGTTCCTGGTAAGTGCCTGAAATCAGTGAAGATGTGTGCAGACTTGTGCTTTAACTGGGGTCTGATTTGAGTCTGCGATGATTATCATACAAATAGTGACATCGAAATGTTGAATATTCATCTTGGTTGAAACCATTCTTTCGATTGAAAATGTGGTTCCGTAACTCCAACATGTCAAGATATTGCAATTACGGGAATATTCTGATCCGTTGCCTTTTTGGGCAGAGAAAATAGAAAAGAATACTGGGAGTATCTTTCGTTGTAGAATTTTACTGCACGTGCGTAACTAACAGAAGTGGACCAAGTTGCTTCATGTACTTTCAACGCGTGTTTGAGGTGTCTGAGCAATCCACTCTGAAGCGTTATCTTGATTTACGTGTGTGCTCGGTGTGATAAATAAAGGGTTGATTTTTTATTGTTTGAAAGTGTTTCGTGAAAATGAACAACATGAAATCCATTGATACTGTTATATTTACTTTTTGCGTGGAAGTGGATGCTAACCATTGACTGACAATTGCACATCGGTATTTATGTATTTAAATATACGGTACTGTGAATTATTCTTATTCAAAATTGAGCTTCTGCAAATTATTCCTGGTGCTCATTATTCACCTTCCCCCTGTTTGGTGCTCAAAGTCTGTTGACCATACTGGCGGTCCAAATCATACTGGTGTGCGACTGGTGGTCTGCTTGCATCAGGCGCAACAGGACTGAATAGTCTGCAAAATCCCTGCGCTGATAGCCGAGAGGGTGATTAAGCACTGAGCGATGTGCTATCCATTCACAACTCAAGGAATAACTCTCATTTGTGTTTTGGGGGCGGTGATATTCAGGAGCAACGTGCCTGACTTCCAACTTTGGAGATGTTTATGCTAATTTGGTGAACACGAATTTGAGGTGTGATGGCAGAGATGGTAAAGGTATAGGGAAGGGAAAGTTAAAGGGGAAGATTGAGATCAAAACGAAACTGCTAAAAAAAACTCAGCAAGTCTGTAGGCAGAGAAAGGAGCTAACGTTTCCAGTCCAGATGACCCTTTGACAATGCTAGAGGCAGAGAAAGTGGGAAATATGTATGCTGTGAAGTGAGAATGAAAGATTCGTCATAGCCATAGAAACTCAGGGAAACGGTGTGCTAATAGCACAAAAAAGCAAGGGGAAAGAGTGCTAATGGCAGTCCCCGGAGAGAACAAAGGGTATGAAAGGCAAATTTGCAAGGAAACTAACGTCAGAGGGTAAACTGTGACAGATGTAGATGTGGGGGGAGGGGAAGGGGGAAACAAACGTGAGAAAGAGTCACGAAAGGTGGATAAGATGGGGGGTGAATATATATAAAGAAAGACAAGAGAGAAGTAAATGGTAAAAAAAACAGTTAAAATGAAATACGATGAAAACAAATGGGTCGAGGTGGGGTAGAGCTAAACATCTGAAGTTGTTGAATTCGATGTTGAGACCGGAAGGTTGTAACATGCCTGTCAGATGATTAGCGCTACCCCACCTCGATCCATTTGTTTTCATCCCATTCCATTTTAACTGTTTTTCACCATTTATTTCTCTCTTGCCTTTCGTTAAGTATATTCACACACACACACCCATCCTATCCACCTTTCGTTACCCTTTCTGCCCTTTGCTTCCCCTTCCTCTGCCCCCATATCTACATCTGTCATACTTTACCGCCTGATGTCAATGTCTCTGAAGTTTGGCCTTTCACTCCTTTTGTTCTCTCTGAGTACTGCCATTAACATTCTTTCCCTTTGCTTTCTGTGCCTGTCAGCACCCCGTTTCCCTAGGTTTCTGTGGCTATGGCTCATCTTTCATTCGCACTCCACAGCATAAATATTTCCCACTTTCTCTGTCTTTAGCTTTGACAAAGGGTCATCTGGACTCGAAACGTTAGCTCCTTTATCTCCCTACAGATGCTGCCAGACCTGCTGAGATTTTCCAGCATTTTCTTTTTCCTTTCAGATTCCATCATCCACGGTAATTTGCTTTTATCCAGGGAAGGTTGGGATTTTGTGTGTCATCTCCCTAACCCCGGTGAATGTTGATCTATCCTGTAGCATATTGTAGGTCAAGAAAGTGGACCGATTGCCAGGAAGTGCTGCTCATCCCTTCTTTAATATGTTTAAAATTTGGTAAGTGGGATGTCGGGCGAATGTTGAGGTGCTGGTTAAGTTTTTGTTCACCTATGACAAAGTGTGAAGTTATGTGTTTTGATGCTCTATCCAGCTTCCTGCCTGGGCACATACATATAGATTGTTGATTGATATTTGCCAATCTTTCTTCCTACAGTTAATGTCATGGCGATTGTGATCCTGCACCGGGGGAAATGTGGCCTCTCTTCCTGCACCACTCGCTATCTGGTGGCCATGGCAGCAGCAGATCTCTTGGTCATTATCACTGAGGTCATATTGAGGCAGCTAAATCGTTATTATTTCCGGGGATCTTTTCTGGACATCACACCTGTGTGCTCTGTGCATTTTGCTGTAGCTCGTGCAACCAGAGACTATTCTGTGTGGTTCACTGTAACTTTCTCCTTTGACAGATCTGTCGCCATTTGTTGGCAGAAGCTGAAAACTAAATGTTGCACCGTGAAAATTGCGAACTTGGTTCTAACAACAACCCTCATTCTGCTCTCAGTAAAAAATGTCCCCTATTACTTTGTATTTGAACCTGCATTGGTAATCTTGAGTGTGCCATACTTCTGCTTTCCAAAGTCAAGTTATTACACTGAACCTGGATGGGTTGCATTTGACTGGTTTGATAAATTTTTAACGCCATTGATGCCATTCGCTTTAATTCTCCTGTTCAATGCTCTGACAGTCAGACACATTTTATTCACCAGTCGAGTACGGAAGGCACTGAAGTGTCAGAGCCAGGGAGTGAATCAGAGTGACCCAGAGATCGAGAGCAGAAGGAAGTCTATGATTTTGCTCTTTGCCGTATCGGGCAGTTTCATACTCCTGTGGTCAGTGAATGTGACAGAGTTTTTATATTATGAAATTTCAGGAGCAAATCGTGATTATAACAATTATTATTTGTTGCTATTTCGACAAGTTGGGTCTATGCTGCGGAACCTAAGTAGCTGCACAAACACATTTATTTATGGGGTGACTCAGACCAAGTTCAGAAGGCAGGTCAAGAACGCAGTGAAATATCCAATGGAGTCATGTTTTTTAATTAATAAATTTAAAAAAACAATTGAGTAGTCCTACCCAAACGGTTAGGACAGGAAGCCACGATGTTGTTGCGTTAGTGGGTCCTGATCGGAGTTTAGTTGACAGTTTTTTCATCTTGTTGATGCGCATATGGACAGAGACAGGAGCGGACATGATTCCCATGTGAGCTGATATTCTTATTGGTCTCTGTCCACAATATTTTTTTAACCCTCTCATTCTTTCAAGTTAATGGATACAACAGTTGTTCTTTGAAAATAAATCCTTAACTGCTCTATCCATCAAAACTGTCGCCCAACGCCGAGCTCCCTTTTTATCCAATGTCCTCGAATGTGGCTTCCCAAACTGTTTCCAGAAATCCTTCCGCCCAACCCGGAAATCTTTCTGCCTATCCCGACAATCAATTGTCCGTTCCCTTCGCAATAACGAATGGATTCTTACCGACAGCACAAATGGCAGTCTCCGTGAAAATGGCAACGTAAAACTGCCTTCTCCGTCCCCTGCTCGGGTCCATTAATATCAGTCAAATTGTACACAGAGAACCATCATTAATCTTTGTTTCGGGCATTCCTGTATCAACCCTTGTCATCCCTGTCGGATCCACAGCCTGAAGCTCGGCTGGATCATTCATATTGTGATTTGCACACCAAACCCCACATCAGCAATTCACATCACAGTCTCTAAACATTATTATGAAGATTGACACTCACTACCTACTTCACGTGTGTCCCTGACAATTTTGCTGCCTCCAAATCAATACGTGGTAAAAAGGGGTTTGCCATTTGACTCTTGGATATCCTTCGAACTAAACATGCTTCTCTTAACGAAGAATGTATATTTCCGCATTTATGAGATTCCGCCATCTCCTTGTCTTCGCTCTTCCACTGCTAATATTGTAAACTTACCTTATTTTTCTCCAAACCACGGGCTGGACTTCCAACTTCAACCATCCATAAAAGTGAAACCTCCCAAAACTGCTTGCTGTGTCTTTTCTCGCAAACCTCCCCTCCCAACTTTCAACCGTGCCCCCCCCCCCCCCCCCCCCCCCACGAACTGAATTGGTCATCGGAGAAGCAGCGCTTTGTGACAAGAAATTCTCATCCTTGTTTCACATTCCTCCGTGTTTCCGTAAATTCTGGCCTCTTTTAATCCATTTTAATCGCAACTTGTTTTAATCACAGGGCAATTGGTGGCCACGCCTTCATCAGCCCAGGCTCCGAGTTCATAAATTCCCGCGCGTCTCCTGATCAACTTCTGAAAACATTATTTAAAGCCAGATATTTGACCAAACCTGTAATCTTCCCATTGAATAGCTCCATCGGTGCCTTGCCATATTTGGCTTGTAATGTCTCTGCGAAGAAGATTGTTAGGTTTAATAGCATGTAAGGTGCAAGTGAGGTCAGCGATATATCTGAATGGGTAAATGCCGAAAGTGAATTCAGGACATCTCCACTCGGTTTTTTCATGAATATATAATTCATTAGAGCAGTGGATAATTCCTAGCGTTTGACACTGGAGATACTCGAGTCAATTTACCTGAAATGTTGCAACAAACGAGAAGCAAGCCCACTGCTCGTCTGCAAGTGTTCCGCTGTACAACACTAAAGGTTTGATCACATGTTTCTGACAGAAGTGTGGAAAGAAGAACGGGTTTGTCAAAACAATGGGCAGCACTGTCCAAAGACGCAAGGAAGGGAAATAGATGCAGCCGAGCAGGAGGGAATGCAGTTACATAAAACGAATTTACATGTTGCGGTAACAAACGAAAGTTCTGAATTCCCACTGTCAGACAGCCCCTGAAGATGTGAACAATTATGTTTGCAGCAAAACAGTGCGATACAATTCAAAACGTTGTTTTCCAAGCTTCGGCTTCGAATTGCCACTGTGGTTTATTTGGTTAAAACGTCATTCAAGTAAGCCTCCAAGTCGCAAAATACATTTCCGTGCAGTTGTAGCTACCCTATTTTTGCAACACCTCCCGAAACGAATCGAATCTTCAAAGCTTTGACAGCTCAGTGCAGATACATCGGTAACAACAGTTGTCACATCACCCGTCACTGGTAAGGAGCGAGTGGATCAAGTTCGAAAATTTGTGAAATTAAGCGAATGGGAGGCTGTGAGCGAAATGCGCCAGAGAGGGGGAATTACAAATGATGTAAATGTAACAAACAGTGCCGTGCCTTAGCAGACAGCAAAGACAGCTATGAGACCATAAGACCACAAGATATAGGAGCAGAATTAGGCCACACGGCCCATCGAGTTTTCTCCACCATTCAATCATGGCTGATATGTTTCTCATTCCCATTCTCCTGCCTTCTCCCCATAATCCCTGATCCCCTAATTAATCAAGAATCTATCTCTGTCTAAAAGACACTCAGTGCTTTGGCCTCGACATACTTCTGCGCTGAGTTCCACAGATTCACAACCTTATGATTGAAGACATTCCTCCTCATCTCTGTTTTAAAGGATTGTCCCGTTAGTCTGAGATTGTGTCGTCTGGATCTAGTTTTCCTACTCGTGGAAAAATTGCCTCAACGTCCACGCTATCCATGATGTGGAGATGCCGGCGTTGGACTGGGGTGAGCACAGTAAGAAGTCTTACAACACCAGGTTAAAGTCCAACAGGTTTGTTTCAAACATGAGCTTTCGGAGCACTGCTCCTTCACCTAAGCTCGTGTTTGAAACAAACCTGTTGGACTTTAACCTGGTGTTGTAAGACTTCTTACTGCACTCTATCGAGGCCTTGCAGTATCATGTAAGTTTCAGTAAGATCTCCCCCCCCCCCCCCCCCCCCATCCTTCTAAACTCCAACCAGTACAGGCCCAGAGTCCTCAACCGTTTCTCATACGACAAGCTGTTCATTCCCTCCTCTGGACCTTTTCCAAGGCCAGAACATCCTCCCTGAGATACGGTGCCCAGAACTGCTCACAATACTCCAAATGGGGTCTGATCAGAGCCCGATACAGTTATCGAGGCTGAACAGCTTAGTCGGTAAAGCATCGGGTGGTTTTGAAAATCTGATGGTCCAGGATTCAAATCTCTCTTCAGGCGTCACTTTTGGCTCAAGGTGTCCACTCCCCATGAAACTACAATGGGAATAATGAGCAGTGTGCGTGGATTTCCCTCTGCCTATAGGCCAACAGCCTATGAGGAGCGGGAGTGGGCAATTCAGCCTCTCATGTTCCTCTGCAATTCAATACAATCATGGCTGATCTCCTCTCAGCCTCAACTCCACTTTCCTGCCCGTTCTCCATAACTGTTCAGCCAATTACTAATTAAAAATATGTCCATCTGCTCTTTACGTTTACTCAAAGTCCCAGGTACATCGCACTGGGGTACTGAATTCCACAAATTCACCACCCTTTGAAGTAATTGCCAAAACATATAGAGATATAAGGAGGACGGGAGCAGAGGCTCATGTTCATTTGGAGTTGGTGGGATCTGCAATACTCAACCTGAAAATGTGGTATATATGAATAATTTTAAAGGGAATTGGAAAGGCATTTGAAGAGGAGGATCTTGCAAACACACAATAAACAAAAGCAATGCAGGAGTAAAGAAAAAGGCGCGCATGTACAAGCATAACCTCACACCGAAACATGTGCAAATGCGCCCAGACACACACAGACAGACAGATTTCTAATTGAACATACAGTGACTTAGACAAAGGGAGAGAGGAACAGGAAGTAAACTCACAAATTTGCCTGGTTTCTTTTTCTGTATTTTTATGAAAATATGTGAATATTGGAAATATACAAATACATGCAGACAAATAAAAATTGAGAAAAACGATCATGGACCCAGGGGGACAGTTTGTCATAGCCAGCAGTGTCCTGGATAGGGCACTGGGCATCATGTGTGCTCCCAACACGGAATTTATAAAAAAATCCCTGACATTGACACGCACCGATTTATCATGGGGGGGGGGGGGACTTTAACTGTGCACAGGACCCACAGACATACAGGTTGAACCCTAAATCAGGGAAGACCTCCAACACAGCAAAATAACTCAGCATATTCATGGAGCAGATGGGGACGGTCGACCTATCGTGGTTCAACAACAGACAGGCTGTGCCCATGACTCTTCCCCCCCCCCCCCCCCCACTTCCCCATTGAGCTTGGACATGGCCCTCCTGGCCGAGAAGGCTTTCTGCGAGAAAATATCACAGGCCATAGACGAGTACATTTCTAATAACCAGGATGGGGAGGTCTCATGCTCCACATTCTGGGAGGCGCTGAAGGCAGTGATTAGGGGTGAAATTATTGCTTACAAAGTTCAAAGCGATAGAGAAGAGAGGGTGGCTAGGCAACAACCTCGACTCCATATTGGAGGTAGACATTTACACCATCCATTGCTATGTCCCCCACAGCATACTCTCCCATGCAATGGGTGTTTGTCCCTATTGGACAGTAGGATCTATTTCAGCTGAACAGACCCTGCCCATATTCTGAACCCACAGAGGTACACTTCTTCAAAATATTTCTATTGGAAATTTTGCACTTAATATCAAAACTTTGCAAACAATATAGAAGCAATAATAATAACAAAAGAATAACACCAACCCAAGTATCACCACGTCTGTGACAGTCATCCCAATTCTAAAATTTCCATACATTATTTACATTAGTGGGTATCATACAGTCTTTTTTGAGAAGTGTACTGAATGGGACTTTTAACATTCAGTAATAAGCATTATACACAACTTTACATACGTATTTACAATTATTGCCAGGACTTGGGATCACTTCTGGGCACTGATACAGAGCAGGAATCCTGGGTACTTTATTCCCAAAGCCTGGAATACTGAGTGCAGTGCAATTGTCAATGTCCCTCTGTAGCCCAGACTGATTCCCACTCTAGGTCCATCATCTTTGTACATTTATTTCCCTAATTCCCTATTGGGGAACATTCAACCTCGGATATCCTGCAGGAGCAGCGCTGTGGGGCCGGGAGGTGGAGTCTGGTGACCGTGTTGCTGGGCCTCTGACGTCACAATGGGAGATGACACTCACTCAGCTAGAGCTGGAAACTGGGAAACGGCCAATAGGATTTCAACCTGGAGCCCGGCCGGTTTAAGGGGCCGGACAGGAAATCAGAGAAAAATGTTCAGAGAATGAGAGCAGGATTAGTTGTAAATTGTAATGTTCACACTGTCACAATCAGTCCCACTCTGAATGCCTGCAGTGATTTCAAGAGTCTTTTCACATCTGGACTGAATTCATTCCACCTCAGCCTGAAACAGATTAAAGATTAAGCAGGAAAGAAACAGATTGAACATTAGTCTAAATAACAGGGAGAATATAACAGTCAAAGACAAATATTAACCATAAATATGACTGAATCCTATTTCTGTTTTGTATTGTTCTAACCCCAATGGAGGTCATAGGATCAGGACCATATGATTACCCATACCTCCCCGGAATATGAACTTCCCCTTTAAAACAGGCAAGCCTTCTCTTTTAAGGGTCTGGTTTCCCCTTGACAAGGGGAGTCCCGGCCTAGCTTTCATCGATGCGTTCTGCCTACTGCATATTCAATACTGGCGATGAGAATTCAGTGGAGCTGCCGTCGACAACAGTTACTATACGCGCGGCACACCTCATCTCGGCTACTGCAGGCCCCACTACAAACCACTGAAATGCCATTCATAGGAAAGCTGGAACCGTTTGATGCAGGTACAGATGATTGGGGGTAATATGTTGAACGCATGGGCTATTTTCTTCGAACAAATGCACAAAAATGCACATTACTGGCGAAGCACAAAAAACTGTTATATTACTGACTGTCAGTGTGATAAAGAGCTTGGCTCACCTGGGCACCCAAGATTCCCGGCCGTTCGCTGCCATGGTGACTCTGGTGGGGCAGTATTTTGATCCAAAACCACCGCTCACAATACGCCGTTTCCGGTTCCACACCGTTGCTCAGGCCCAAGCCGTGTCTGTGACAGACTTACTGGCTCACCTACAAAAACTGGCTGCGACTTGCAAATTCAGAAGTGACACTGAATAAGACACTCAGGGACCGTTTGGTGTGTGGACTCCGCAATGCGGCCACGCAACGGAAATTACTAGCTGAGGCCCACTAGGACCTTCAATGCACGGTGGTAATAGCTATCTTCAGAGAAAGCACCGAACGAGGGGTCCAGCAACTCCAGGGACTGACAGCCCTCATTCTGAGATGCCATAGCAAGCGCCAATCGCACTTGGCAAGACTTGAGGAGACCGATCCCCGACAAGGGGACACCTATCGGAGGGGCACGGACTGCCATAATAGAGGCCGGAGACAACGCCTGATGTTCTCTCCTGAGCAGGAGTAACAGGAATATGACCGCCAGCCAACAAGACGCCACAGGAACCAGAGAGACAGGAGGCACCGCGAGGATGTACTCGCCCGCCGACCCACCAGGCCCGACCACCTCCAGGTGGCAGGGCTTACTAAGTGGAAGATGCGGGCAGCACCGACCAGGAGTTACCCTGCATGGCTGTACCAAGACTAATGTCCATCAGATCTCCCGGCTGATTAATGGACATCCAATCTGCATGGAACTCGACACTGGGGCAGCAGTGTCGGTGGTCAGTCGCTGTACATTCAACCGCATTCGGCCTGGCCTTCTATCGCTTGTCCTGTCTGACACCAATGCGAGGTTGGCTTCTGGGAACCGTTGGCAATAGCGGCCAGTTCTGGTCGAGTATGGTCAACAGTCTGCAAACCTTCTTCTGGTGGTGGTCCTCGGGAGCTGTCCGAGCTTGTTGGAGCATGGCTGGTTATGCCACTTGCGGTTAGATTGGCAGGAGACGTGGCACATGCACCCACATGGCACTGAGGGACTTCTGACGAGGTTTGCATCGGTATTCCGGGATGGCTTAGGCACCATAACAGGAGCTGTGGCCCGAATAAGTGTGGATCCCAGGTTCGACCTCGCTACTTCTGCACCCGACCTGCCCCGTATGCCTTACGGACTAAGGTGGATGCTGACTTGGACAGGTTGGGGAACTTGGGCATCATCCACCTGGTATAGTTCTTCGACTGGGTAGCGGCAGTTCTCCGAGTCATGAAACCACATGGAACAGTACACATATGTGGCGACTATAAAATGACAGTCAACCGGGTGTTGCGACTGGACCATTACACGGTTCACTGGATCAAAGACTTTTACTCGAAGCTCAGCAGAGGGTGCACATTTACGAAACTCAACATGAGCCATGCTTACCTCCAGTTGGTCCTGGCCCCCAAATTCAGATGCTTTATAACCGTGAACACACACAGGGGGCTATCTGAACACACCCACCTGCCCGATGGGGTTTCCTCTGCACATGCGGTATTCCAGCAAATAATGGAGAACATGCTGCGAGGCCTGCCATGTGGCAGTCGATCCCGACGACATCGAGATCATGGGTTCATCAACCAGGAGCATGTACAAAACGTGGCCTAGGTGCTGGAGCGTTTTGGGGATACCAGAGTCTGCCTCCGGTGGGAGAAATGTGTAATCAACTCCGCCAAAGCAATGGATCTCGCTCACCTCGGCTACCGCGTAGACTGCCATGACCGGTGGAAGTGAAGGTTGAAGCAATTTGGCAGGCTCCTGTACCAGGTGGCAAAACGGAACACTGTTTGTTCCTGGGAATGGTAAACCTCCATGGCAAGTTCCTCCCAAACCTAGCCACCACGTTAGCGCCCCTCCGCCTTTTGTTGAAGAAGGGGCAACACTGGGAGTGAGGCCGAGAGCAGCAAGCATCTTTCGTCAAGGTGAAATAACAACACTCCTCATCAAGACTGCTAACTAACTTCCACCCATCCCGGCCAATCCTGTTAACCTGCGACGCCTCTCCATATGGCATTGGGGCCATCCTTGCACATGAAATGGACGACGGATCTGAACTTCCCATCACCTTCGCCTCAAGAACGTTGGCAGACACAGAGAAACGGTATGCCCAGATCGAGAAGGAGGCTTTGGCTGTCACATTCAGGGTCAATAAATTCCATCAATATGTTTACGGGCATCGCTTCACCATTCTCACAGACCACAAGCCTCTCCTGGGGCTCAAGAAGAATCGGGTGGTCCCCCCCCCCCCCCCCACCCCCCCACTCTTTCTGCCCGCATCCAGCAATGGGTATTGCTGCTCGCAGCGTGCGACTATGTGCTGGAGCACTGTTCCGCGACCATAATTTCCCATGCTGAGGCGCTAAGCCATCTGCCCCTGCTGACTAGGCCACCTAAACAATTGACAGCCAGTGAGGTGATTGCCTCCCTCCATTTTATGGACTCGCTACCAGTCACGGCATCCCACATCCGCAGGTGGACACAGACTGATCCTCAGCTATCCCACATCCATCACATGGTGCAGTATAGGGCTCAGCACAGGGTTGTACCACAGTACCTAAAGGCCTACGCCACAAAGATGCAGGAGATTAGCATGCTCCTTTGGGATACCTGCATGGTTGTTCCCCAACGTGGACAAGACCCGATCCTGAAGGACCACCACAATGGTCACCCTGGTGTGTCCAAGATGAAAATGTAAGCTCAAAGCTAAATTTGGTGGCCCAACATCGATGCGGACATTGAGCACTGCGTCCAGTGTCAGGGACACCACAATTTGTCTCCTGCGGCCCCGCTTCATCCGTAGGAATGGCCAGGTCATCCATGGTCTCGCCTCCATATAGACTTTAAGGGCCCCTTTCAAGGGGCAATGTTCCTCATCCTCATCGGTGCCCAATCAAGCTGGATGGAGGTCAACAATATGGCAACAATATGGTCCAGTACACCATAGAGAAACTCCGGCACATTTTCAGCATACACGGCATGTCCAAGGTGCTCGTATCGGACAATGGTATGACGTTTACGAGTGTGGAATTATGCGGCATTCATGTCTGCCAATGGGATCAGTCATGTGAGGACCTCCCCAAACCACCCAGCTCAAATGGGTTGGCCGAGCGGGCACTGCAAACCTTTAAGGTTGGCATGAAGAAACAAACATTAGGATCCTGGGAGACCCACAGCAAGATACTTATTTTGCTCCTGATGGCCTGCTCCCCGCATGCCACGATGGGCATCGCGCCAGCTGAAATGTTGATGGGTCACCGGCACCGCACCCATTCGAATCTCATTCTTCCAAATATTGCCGGAATGTGCCACTGCACTCAGGACCCAACCAAGACAGACACATGTTTTCACAGGCCACTGCGCGAGTTGGCACCAGGAGTCACAGTCCAGAACATTGAGGAGATGCCAGTTGGAACCCAGGTGTCATGTTGGCGAAAACACGTCCATTTGTTTGCAAATATAGACACAGGGTCGCGGGTCTAATCGCCAACAATCTCCGAAGCCGGGTGCTGGCTTATCCCGTCACACCGGCTGTTGATTCAGACGTCCCATCTTCACAACTGTCCCAGCCACCCCTGTGAGCACCAACACCCCTAGCTCCACAGGTTGCTGAGGATTTAGCGGTAATTTTTGAGGACATTGAGATGCCGGACGAAGATTCGCCTAGCTCCAACTCGGAAACCGTGATGGATATTCTGCCACTGCAGGAGGTGCCACTACTGGCTCCTTCAGCCACGCGGGCATTGCCGCCATTGCCCAGATGCCTGTCACGTAAACGCCACTCTCCGGTGCAATATACGCCTCCTGGTGCCGCGAGGTTGGCGCCTGCATGCCATCCACAGGCGAAACAGTCAATAAGCACTTCCCCATGGATATGGATGTTGCTCCGGACAAATGAGGGGAGGGGAGTAGCATTATAACCTCAATCAAGGACCCAGGATCAGGACTATATTATTTCCCGTGACCTCCCAGAATATGAACTTCCCCTTGAAAACAGGCAGGCCTAACTCTTTAAGGGGGCGGGGTTTCATCTTCACAAGGAGAGCCACAGTTGTATAAAAACTCCGGCCTAGCTGCAGGTCGGGGATGGAGACCCTGAGGGGAGTGGAGGAGTACTGTAATTGTTTGGAAATCAATCTCGTTCTGTAATTTCTATTTTTGACTAAGCATTCTGCCTACCGCGGATTCAATAATTCCATTAAAAATTAATGCAAACAAACACTCACTCGATGACCATTAGACTCTTGCAGGATCGTATGAGGCTGCTGAGAGTGGCGGAAGACTGGTCTGTGAAGGTGTTTGAATCCAGGTACAGATCCGTCAGTGATTGGTTTTTGCCTAGAGCGGAGGCGAGATCCTCGACACAAGAATCTGAGAGACCAACCTCGCATAGACTGGGGACCAGAGAGAAAAAAATAGCGATCAGCATAAATTCCCAGTGTTTTTAAGATTATTATTCATACCAATAATAATGTGCATTGTGAGACACTCAAGAACATAACTATAGAAGAAGAAATAATATTGATATAATATTAAGCTACATTTCAGTTCAATGAGGTTTCTTTAGAATTGGGAAATGGTGACTTGATAGGATTTAAGCGACCAGGAAATGGGGCACAGGAAGCCAGATAATGAACAAAACGGAAATGCAGGAGAGATCTTTTTTGTATTAGATTGGATTTCCTTATTGTCACGTGTACCGAGGTACAGTGAAAAGTATTGTTTTGCGTACAGTTCAAACAGATCATTCCATACATGAAAAGAAAATACATCGGGCAAATATAAAATACACACTGTAAATACACAGACACAGGAATCAAGTGAAGCATACAGCGGTGTAGTACTCCTCAGTAGAGAAGATGTGTGGAGATCAGATCAGTCCATTGAGACTCCATGCAGCGGCAATTGAAATGAGTGACCAGAAATGAAAGGAAGCAACAAGCGAGATCATATTCGCATAAGAGGACCCTGAGAATCAGACCCACAGCTTGACTAAGTCCATTGGCTAGCGTAATATTATTAGTGCAATAATTTAAGGGTAACAGTTTAACTGTTTGTTGAATAAAGTTACTTGATTCATACAGAAAGTTGTTCTTTTTTTGCTCGGCAATAAAGATACCTGGATAAATATCTGATTAATAAACTGGTCAAAGTGTCTGAGGTTTTACAGCCACGACGGTGGTGATGGTCCAGAATGCACAGCCATCTACCAGGTGATGCAGGAGGTGGAGAAGGCGTCGGTAGAGGAGCTGAAGGCTAAGTGGGAAGTGGAGCTGGGGGAGCAGATTGAGGAGGGGACATGGGCGGATGCCCTGGAGAGGGTGAACTCCTCTTTTTCATGTGCAAGGCTTAGCCTCATCCAGTTCAAGGTACTGCACAGGGCTCATATGTCTGGGACGAGGATGAACAGGTTTTTTGGGGGTGAGGACAGGTGCATTAGGTGTTCAGGGAGCCCAGCGAACCATGCCCATATGTTTTGGGCATGCCCGGCACTGAGGGAATTCTGGCAGGGGGTGGCGAGGACGGTGTCGAGGATGGTAGGGTCCAGGGTCAAGCCAGGCTGGGGACTCGTGATATTTGGGGTTGGGGTGGAGCCGGGAGTGCAGGAGGCGAAAGAGGCCGGTGTTTTGGCCTTTGCGTCCCTAGTAGCAATGGAAAGATGCGAGACCCCCAAGCGTGGAGACCTGGATCAATGACATGGCGGGATTAATTAAGCTGGAGAAGGTCAAATTCGCGCTGAGGGGGTCGGTACAAGGGTTCTTTAGGCGGTGGCAGCCTTTCCTCAACTTTCTGGCTAGAAAGGGAACTAGGTCAGATAGGAAACTAGGTCAGCGGCAGCAGCAACCCGGTGGGGGGGGGGGGGGAAGGGTGGGGGGGTTTTCAGGGGGGCATTGTTTATGTTAATTTAATTTATTGTTAATTTATTTTGTTGTTTATTGGGTTGGGGGGGGGGTTTGGGGGGGGTTGTTATATGCGTTGATATGTGTGCCGGGGGGTATTATTGTTATTATTATTATTGTTCTGTTGTTATACATTTTTCAAAAATCTCAATAAAAATTATTTTTTTTAAAAACAGAATGCCTGGTAGAGGTGGGTTGCCTCACTTCCTTTAAAAAGTACCTGGGTGAGCACTTGGCACATCATAAATTCAAAGCTATGGACAAAGTGCTGGCAAACGGGATTAGTTAGGATGGTCAGGTGTTTTTAATAGGTCGGTGCAGAGCCAATGGCCAAAGGGCCTCTCCTGCATTGTATTTTCAGTGATTCAAATAGTGTCCAACACGGAGGAGTACTGATTCATTGGCTGAGGGAAGGTTGTTGGTGCCAATGAGTACAAGGTTGCTTGCCCATATTTGAGTTGATGCCATGAAACCTCACGGGTCTTGATTCAATCTTGAGAACTCCCAGAACAGCTCTCTCCTCATTATCTACCGGGTATTGGTAATTTGCATTGAACCATTGCCTGAGATGAAGGAAGGCAATCAGTACATTATTCCAGTCATGGATATGGCCACCCAATTTCCAGAAGTTATACCTTTCAGAACAATTACAGCTAAAGTAGTAGTGGAAAAGTTGAGGCAATTTTTCTCACTCTATGGCCTGCTCATAGAAATACAACGTGACCAGGGTTCTAACTTTATGTCAAAACGTTTCCAGGACATAATTCGGCGTTTGGTATCAAGCAACTAAAGTCGAGCGCCTATCACCCACATACTCAGAGAGCTTTTGAGAGATATCATCAGACTCTCAACACCATGATTAGGGCCCATTGCCATGAACATTCAAGACATTGAGACAAGGGATTTTTACTGTTTGCCAGCAGAGATTCTCCAAAGAAATCTACTGGGATTGTCCATTTGAATTGGTTTATGGCCATGAAATATGGTGTCTATTAAAGTCGATGAAAGAGAAGTTTCTAAAACAAAAGGATGAATCCTCAATGTTGGATAACATGAGCATGTTTCTGGAAAGACTCACAGGAGCTTGTCAGGTAGCCCAAGAGCATTTGAAGGTTCCAGGAGCAGGAATAAAAATGTGGACAGGCAGATATGTTAGGCCCAGACCATTCCAAGATGGAGATGAGGTATTGGTGTTGTTGCCTTTGCAGGGTGAACCTCTGAAATTGTAGGAAGGCCCAATTATGCCACATAAATAAATATGTGAAAAAATATAAATGCGGGGCAGAGTATAGGAAGGAACAAGTATGTCAAGTGGTAGACATTGTAGAAGAGGACAGAGATGGCAAGAGTGAGGTAGGGGAAGAGATTGACAGTTCACAGAGTGACTCTCCTGTGGTATGACTAGCAAATATGGTAATACTAGAATATTTCGATTCTGAGTTTACCTATTTAAAAGAAGAGCAATGAAAAGATCATATCAGGATACTACAAAAGCATAAGCAGATGTGTAGGGACACACCGGGTGTGCTACACTAACTGTTGAGGATGTGGAGGTAGGTGACTCCAACTTGATAAAACAACATCCATATCGACTGAATTCACAGAAACTATCTGAGCTAGAAGCCAAAATCTAATACATGTTGGAGCATCAGTTAATTGAGCCGAGTAAAAGTGGCTGGAGTTTGCCAGTCATGCTATTACCTAAACAGCATGGGGCAATCTGGTTCTGCATAGTCAATGCCATCAGTAAAACAGATTTGTATCCAATTCGAAGGTTGGAGGATTGTATCAATATGATAGGCAGTGCCTCATCCTGTTGAAAATCGATCTGTCAAAGGGATATTGCCAGGTTCCTTTCATGCCCAGGGCTAAGGAGATATCTGCCTATGTGTCTCAGTGTATCAGTGTAAGATGATGCCAATTGGATTCAAAAACGCACCAGCTACATCCCGGTGACTCATATACAAAGTAATGGCTCGAGTGCCTAACTGTGCGTTCTATTTGGACGATGTGGTCATTTACAGTAATTTTGTTTTTTTATAAATTTAGTGTACCCAATTCAGTTTTTCCAATTAAGGGGCAATTTAGCGTGGCCAATCCGCCTAGCCTGCACATCTTTGGGTTGTGGGGTCGAAACCCATGCAAACACGGGGAGAATGTGCAAACTCCACACAGACAGTCACCCAGAACCGGGATCGAACCTGGGACCTCGGCATTGTGAGGCTGCAGGGCTAACCCACTGCGCCACCGTGCCGACCGTCATTTACAATAATACATGAGAGGAACACGTGGAACAATTGGAACAATTCAAACAAATATTGTTGGCCAATTTAGTTATGAATTTGGCCAAAAACGAGTTTGCCAAAATAAAAATGGCCAACCTGGGACACCTTGTGGGTCAGGGATGAATGGTATCCAGAACAGCTAAAGTAAGGGCATTACTAGATTTCTCCATTCCAAAAACCAAACCCGAGATTAGGAGGTTCCCGGCATCTGCAAGTTGGGAGGAAATTTGTAGCTAACTTTAGTACCATAGTGGTATCTTTGACCAACGTAATGCAGAAACAAGAAAATAATGGTATGGTCTGCAGAATGCCAAACAACTTTTGAGAAACTGAGTACAAGTGCCGGCAGGTCATGTTACAGTTGTATCAGACTTTGGGCGCTAGCTATGAAGAAAGGTTGAGTAGATTAGGATTGTTTTTATTGGAAGGACGGAGGTTGAGGGGAGACCTGACTGAGGTCTACAAAATTATGAGAGGTATGGACAGGGTGGATAGCAACAAGCTTTTTCCAAGAGTGGGGGTGTCAATTACAAGGTGTCACGATTTAAAGGTGAGAGGGGAAAAGTTTAAGGGAGATGTGCGTGGAAAGTTTTTTATGGAGAGGGTGGTGTGTGCCTGGAATGCTTTGCCAGCGGAGGTGGTAGAGGCGGGTATGATAGCATCATTTAAGATGCATCTGGACAGATATATGAACGGACGGGGAACAGAAGTAGACCTTGGAAAATAGGCAACAGGTTTAGATAAAGGATCTGGATCGGCGCAGGCTGGGAGGGCCGAAGGGCCTGTTCCTGTGCTGTACTTTTCTTTGTTCTTTGTTCTACATTTGTCAGTGAACCAGTGTTGGCTGCCCCTGAGTCTTCAAAACACTTTAAAATGAGCAGGGATGCCAGCGACCTGGGGTCGGGGGCAGTGGTAATGAAGGATGAGGAAACAGGAGTAGATAGGTCGATGGGATACTTTTGGAAGAAACTCACTCCGTGCCAAAGAAAGCATTCAATCATTGAGAAGGAAGCCTGAGCATTTCCACTCGCCCTTCAACATTTTGAAGTATATGTCCAGCATGACAATAAACAAAGCTTAGTCTATAACAGGGTTTTTCAAAGTACGAGTTGTGACCTGTGGGGGGGCATGTGGGCGGGTGTCGGAGGGGGGGGGGGGGGGTCACGGAGCGATCAGTCGCGCTGTTCTTGATCACGGGAGAATCCCCCAACAGATGCAACCAGATTTTAAATTGAGAATGCCAGCCGGGCGAGGGATGGGATCCATTCGTATCCGATTCCAAGGTTGGAGGATTGCATTGATAGGATAGGCAGTGCCTCATTCCTGTTCAAAATCGATCTATTAAAGATGGAGTCAAATATAGAGGATATACCAGGCAAGACCAGTGTGTAGAGCAGACAGGGGTATGATAAGGCACATGGAAGAATTGGTAGGCTAAACTGCATTTATTTCAATGCAAGGAACCTGACTGGCAAGCCTGATGATCTCACAGCGTGTTGAGTACCACATGGAATTATGCCATTATTGCAATCACAGAAACTTGGTTAAAAGGGCACAATCGGCAGCTGAATGTCCCAGGGTATAGAAATTACAGGCATGCTAAGAGGGGGAGATAAAAGATGAGGAGGAATTGCATATTGATGAAGAACATCACGACAGTACGCAGGGATGATATCTTATGATGCATATCTAGGGATGGGTGTTTAAATACTCTAGGTCAAGTTGTCATACGGAAGGGGGAAGTTTTGGGTATTCTAAAAGACATTAAGGTGGACAAGTCTCCAGGACCGGATGGGATCTATCCCAGGTTACTGTGGAAAGCGAGGGTTGAAATAGCTGGGGCCTTAACAGACATCTTTGCAGCATCATTGAGCACGGGTGAGGTCCCGGAGGACTGGAGAATTGCTAATGTTGTCCCTTTGTTTAAGAAGAGTAGCAGGGATAATCCAGGTAATTATAGACCTGTGAGCTTGACGTCAGTGGTAGGCAAACTGTTGGAGAAGATACTGAGGGATAGGATCTATTCACATCTGGCCGAAAATAGACTTATCAGTGATAGGCAGCATGGTTTTTTGCAGGGTAGGTCATGTCTCACAAACCTAATAGAATTCTTTGAGGAAGTGACAAAGTGAATTGATGAGGGAAGGGCTGTAGATGTCGTATACATGGACATTAGTAAGGTGTTTGATAAGGTTTCCCATGGCAGGCTGATGGAAAAAGTGAAGTCGTATGGGGTTCAGGGTGTACTGGCTAAACGGATAAAGGACTGGCTGGGCAACAGGAGACAGAGAGTAGTGGTGGAAGGGAGTGTCTCAAAAGGGAGAAGGTGACTAGTGGTGTTACACAGGGATCCGTGCTCGGACCACTGCTGTTTGTGATCTACTTAAATGACCTGGAGGAAGGTGTACATGGATTGGTTTATGGCAGATGGAGTTCAATCCAGGCAAATGCGAGGTGATGCATTTTGGAAGATCAAATTCAAGAGCGGGTTATATGGTCAATGGGAGGGTTTTGGGGAAAATTGATGTACAGAGAGATCTGGGAATTCAGGTCCATTGTACCCTGAAGCTGGCAACGCAGGTTGATAGAGTGGTCAAGAAGGCATACAGTTGGCTGCAGAGCACCTCCGTCTGTTGGCTGCGGGACGTGAAGGCACGGTGGGGCTCCGGCCATCAATTCCGCCTCCACGCTGCAACGCCACGCGAGCGCCCTGACCACAGTGAAACCCCGTTTTATTTATCATTTGTGATGATCGACTGGTTAACCGGCGAGTCTCTCGCCGGTGATGGGCCGCGCCAGGCTGGGGCTCCCGCCGCGTTCGGCGGGCGCGTTTCGCGCGGTCCAGGTTCGACCCTCTCTGGAGGCGAAGGACTAAAGCACAGACAACTCTTAGCGGTGGATCACTCGGCTCGTGCGTCGATGAAGAACGCAGCTAGCTGCGAGAATTAATGTGAATTGCAGGACACATTGATCATCGACACTTTGAACGCACTTTGCGGCCCCGGGTTCCTCCCGGGGCTACGCCTGTCTGAGGGTCGCTTGACAATCAATCGCACTCGCCTTGCCGGGCGAGAGCGCGGCTGGGGTGTCGCAGAGGCGCTGCTGCTCGCTGTCGTCCTCTCTGTCCCCCTAAGTGCAGACCCAGAGTTCTCCGCACTGGAGAGTTTGACCCTTTCGATCGGTGGGTGGCGTCGGCCTCCGGGCACGTCGGCACCGTCGTTGGCCTCAGTCGCCCCGATTCCCCCGGCACGGCTGTCATGGGTTGTCGTCGCCAAGGGCTTTGACTGCCTCGATGTCGGGAACGGGCGCGCTGCTCCACGCAGGGGGCGGGCCAGGGTTGACTCCCTGACGATGCGCGCGTGCGCGCGC